>NC_089798.1:15222888-15545388 GCF_040412425.1 Macrobrachium rosenbergii
ATGATATCTTTACTTTCTGGGACCTGGGGACACCTAGTTTCGAGTCAGAAATTTAAAACAGAATGACGGAAAACTCCCGTTCTAGATGGTCTAAGAAAAAAACATGCATTTTAATAAAATGATGTGATTTATTTACAAACAGTAAAAAAGAGGCTATTCCTCAGAGGACGATATTGGTATGGATGAGACGATCCGCCAACACCTAACGCAACTGGCATTTTCATTAATAGAGCAAATAAAATATACTACAACTCACAACAGACGTTTAGATTTCAACAACGTCATAATCACATGTATATCTGAGCAAATCTAATAATCCTTTCATTTTCCATTAAAATTTCACAAATCCGTATACTAACATTGCCCGGAGTTTTGAGTCTAGTAATTGTCATACTTGGAAGGATTAGTTTCGCAAAGAATAACAGAGCACAAAACTAAATTCGTCGGAGAGTTCGGGAATTTTAACCGTTTAAAAGAACAAACCCATCAATCATCGTATTTTTCCGTACAAAAGAAAGATTTGCTATCATTTCTTTAATGTCTAAGGTTTACCTTTTTTCGGTTGACTTACTGTACAGTATTTATAGAGAATAAAACTTTTGACCAATCTTATGATTATGTATTGTTGCATACAAAAGTGCAGTTTGAATTTCTTAATTTTTTGACCGACCTTTCACCGTTTTTAATTAGTCTTGGAAAAAACACTTAATAAAATGATGTGATTATTTACAAGCAGAGAAAGAGGCTGGTCCGACTATTGGTATGATGAGACGAGCGCGGGCTTTTTCAAGAGAGTAACGAGGCCAACTCCGTTTAGCTCTACGTCATAATCACATGTATATCTGGAATTAGCGAGAAAGTTAAAATTTCACAAATCCTTAACATTGCCTTTTGAGTCTGCACATACTTGGAAGGATTAGTTTTGTGCGGTTTACTAAATTCGTATACTAACCGTTTAAAAGAACAAACCCATCAATCATCGTATTTTTCCCTGTATTTGATTTCTTTAATGCTAAGTTTACCTTTTTCGGTTGACTTAGGAATAAAACTTTTTTTTTATTGTTGCAATGCTTGCTTTAATTAGTTGCTTTTGTAGCAAAAATTTGGGGTTAAGCTAGCTAACTTCGAATTTACTTTTCTTTAACTTGAAGGGGAATGATTAGGAACAAGGGAATGTAAGTAAAATTCCGGAATGTAATCATTTTATCAGTTATATCCTAATTTCCTAACCAAGCATGACTAAAATAATTCAAGAGGGAATTTCCTAGATAGAAGAATAAAGGAGAGGGGTTAAGATAGATATTAAGTAATTTTAAGACAAGAAAATTTTTTTTGTTTTGTTTTACCATGAATTCAGACTTTATTGAAATAACTAATAAACTTACTTTATTCACTTCTTAGAACAACTGTAATTGATGAAAACTTACTATTCATTGTTACAGTAATATAGAAAGATCCACAAGTACTAATCTTTTACTACTTTCTTTATTCAAGTTGGCAATCATATTTTAGTGGTGAATTTGGGGCCTCTGGCCCCTCATCGTGAGACATAATCTCCTCAAATACTCAACTTTCTCACAGGAGAGAGGGAAACGCGTGCTTCCTTGATATCTTTATTTTCTCTCACAAAAAATTCAAAATTCAAACAGCTTGGGGAGAACGTAACAGGTTCCACAGTTCTTTTTTATAATTCCCAGTTCACTCAAAAATTCACAATAACGGTACAAACAAGATACAAAACACAATTGGTACATCAATTTACAACTTCAATATAAAAATAGCAAGAAACTGAAAAGAAAGGGCATAAATACGACTAGCACAGGGTGTGGGTGTCAAGGCACAGGGAAAGGGTAACTTCCCAAGGCGTCACCCTAATAAAAGGCAAAACAATAATTGTTTTGCAACACAAACACATATATACCTGATTAAACACACTCCACAATTGTCATATAAGTAAAGTTTAGCAATACTCAGAAAATCTACTTAAATTTCCACATATTGATACAATGTAAACAAATAGGGAGCGTTCTTTTAGACGCTAAACGTACATTTTAACAAACGTAAACACAAGATCGAGAGCATTCTTTTGGACAAAAAACATACATTTAACATCTTCCCCACCATAGGAGTGTGTCAACACTCCTATCATCATAAGAACCTCCACTACAATCTCATAACCTGAAAATTACAAGTCAAGTTTAACAGGTACTTTAATAGATCTCCCCCTTCGGGTTTTACCTACAGTAGACTCAGTGATTGATTCAACTGGGTCCATGGGATCCCCTACAACTGGATTTTCCTTTATTATTTCATCAGGGGAATTACAAACACTTTCCTCACTGATATCTGAAATCTCTAAATTGTATAGGTTTTGAACAGGTCTAGTTACAAATCCACGTTTAGTTTTAACCTTGGCACTTCTCACCATTCCATCCTTTCCAGGGTACAACTCAGTAATAACTCCAAGTGGCCACAGCAGCCTAGGCACTCTTTCTTCCTTTACTATTACAACAGAACCCCTTGTTAAATTACAATTAGCTTTGAACCCCTTTACCATGCAAGGCAGGTTTCTAAGGTACTCGGATTGCCAGATGTTCCAGAATTTCTCCAACTGACTCAGACGCACAGCCTCTCTCACACACAAATCCTTTGAGGTCACACCTGAGGCAGAGTCATCTGCCAGTTCCACCTGAAAACCTGCTGAACGACCAATAAGAAAATGAGATGGAGTAAGGGGATTAGCAACATCAGGTTCTTCACCTACAAATGTCAAGGGTCTAGAGTTGATACATGCCTCCACCTCATGAAGAGTGGTTTCTAATTCACTCCTAGACAATGTCTTAGTGCCCAATGTCTTTCTCAACGCAACCTTCACTGATCTAATGAGGCGTTCCCACCAGCCTCCCCACCAAGGCGCATTAGGTACAATAAACTTCCATTGGGGGGCCATGGGGCCATAATGTTGCTTCAACAGGTTGGAGGCACCCAAAAGGTTTTAGCATTGTCAGAGTAGAACACAGAAGGTACACCACGTCTAGCCAGTAAACCGACGAATTGCCAAATTGCAATCAGTAACCGAGAGAGACTCAGTAAGCTCTAGGTGGACAGCTCTGACAACAGCACAAGTAAAAAGAAGAATATACAACTTCTTGGAGGGGAAATCAACACAAATTAAGGGACCAGCAAAGTCTAGACCTGTAACAGTGAAAGGAGGGCAGATTTAACTCTTAACTCAGGAAGGGAGCCACCGGCTGGGAACAGGCCTTGGCTTCACATCTACGACAAGCGACACATTCTCTGCAAACCCTCTTAGCAATCTGACAAAGACGAATGATCCAATAATTGTTTCGCAGAGTGGAAACAAGCACAGCAACACCAGCATGTTTAAGCAATCCATGCTGGAAACAAACCAACAACAAAGCAATGTAAGTACCAGGGACAATGATAGGGTGCTTACTCTCAAAACTCAATTCGGCATTCTCTAAGCACCCCTTTATTCTCAGCAACCCTTCCTTATCTAGACAAGGATCAAGTTTGACCAAAGGGGACCCCTTAGGGAGGGGTTGAGACAAAGCCAGAGAATTTATTTCTTTTGCAAAGGCCTCTCTTTGAGCACAGTAGAGCAGTTTGACCTTGGCTTTCATCAATTCTCCATAAGTCAAGGGATCACCAGCTTTAGGGATGAAGCTTTACAATTACCAACAAATCTTAACACCCAACCTACTATATTGAGTGCCTTGGAAAGGAGCTCCATCGGAAAACTCAAACAAGGGCTGATCAGACTCAACAGCAACACAAACAGTGTCTGTTTCACATTGCTCTTCTCGTGGGAATCCCTCTCTCGCATCTTCCTTAAGTAGGAGAGATGAGGTGTGGAGCCAAGAAGGACCCACTAACCAAACATCAGACTGTGTGAGTTGCTCCGCATAAACACCTCTCGATATCAGGTCTGCGGGGTTGTCCTTTCCAGGACAATGTTGCCAACAAGATGGTGGAGTCAATCCTTGAATTTCCACAACTCTGTTGGCTACAAAGGTTTTCCATCTATTCGGTTCTCCTTTAATCCACGCTAGGGCAACAGTGGAATCAGTCCAACATCGAACTGAAACCTCCTGGACCAGCCGCAACGCAGACTTCACAAATACGACCAGTCTAGCACACAATAAGGCACCAAGTAATTCTAGCCTAGGGAGGGAAACTTTCTTTATAGGGGCTACCTTACCTCTAGCAGCAATCAATGTTACCTTGAAATTACCCTCTTCGGGCACTCTCACATACACACAAGCACCGTACCCCCTTTCCGATGCATCACCAAAGGCATGAAGTTCAATAGCAGGGAGATCTCTCCAGGACAATTCTGAAAATAATTAACGATTAATTCTCAATGATTCAAGTACAGAAAGTCCTACTACCCACAACTTAACTCTGCCTTGCATAGCCTCAGGTAATGGTTCATCCCAATCTAGACCTAATCTCCAGATTTCTTGAAATAGTATTTTTGCATGCATAACAAAGGGACATATGAACCCCAAGGGGTCAAAACATCGAGCAATTAGGCTTAACACATTTCTTTTAGTACAAACAATATCCCCAAAGGGATCTACATTCTCTACCTTAAATGTAAAACAGTCCGAGGAGGAATCCCATTGTAAGCCTAACACCTTTACACCTTCTACAATAGAATCATCTGTCATGGGCAAGGTTTTATAATTAGAAGTACACTTTGATAGGGACATACCAGCCTTCTTCAACATACCACAGGCTTCATCAAATCTTGCACAGGCCTCAGCAGGGCTATCAGCCCCAGAAAGCCAGTCATCAACATACAGATTCTCAAGCAATTCAGAAACCACCTCTGAGGGAGGGTATTTCTTTAAATGAAATTTCAAAGTGGCATTCAACAAAAAGGGACTACTCTTATTTCCAAAGGGTACTCTTACAAAACAGAAATGTTTTACAATATCCTTTTTCTTCAACAAAAACCTGTGAACATCACGGTCCTCCCTCCTCACCTTAATTTGAAGGAAAGCCCTTGTAATATCAGCAGTTAAGGCCACCTTCCATCTTCTAAACCTCAGTAGAACTTCTACTAAATCTGGGTTTAAGGAAGGACCACTTTCTAAACAGTCATTTAGGGACACACCATTACTGCCACGAGCTGACCCATCAAACACAGGCCTGATTTTGGTGGAGATACTCGCCTCCCGCACCACAGGTCTATGAGGCAAATAGAACACTGGGTACCCACCCTCCAACTGATGGGGTGGGATCTCTTCTATAATACCTTCCTTTTCATACTCTTCAAACACTGTATAATATTGTTCCTGCAGACCAGGGTCCCTATCTAACTTACGACTCAGATTATCCAATCTTCTCAAGGCATGGTGTTTGTTATCAAGTAACTTTAACTTTACAGACTCTGATTTCCAGGGAAGGGCCACCTCATAACGGCCTTCCTTGTAACTTACCAATTTCTCAAATTGCACCAGAATAGGGTCAGGCTTAATAGCGTCAGAACGTGGTTCCTGGGCTTGAATACCTACAGATTCTAATTCCCAAAAGTTACTCAAGCTATCTTCCTGAAAATTAGAAAATGTTAACAGTTGCACACCTACATCACAGTTATCTTTGGACCTAATTGAGGATCCAGACAAAACTCAACCAAAAACAGTCTCCTGGGCTACAAGCCCTTCATGACCACACAATTTTGTTAGGGAGCATCAGCTTCCAATACAAATCTAATCCAATCAACATATCCACCTGTATCTTTTGGTTGGATCCATACTCATCACCTAGGTTAAGATGCGCAAAAGGCTCTAAGCACTTAGGATCCACCTTGGTCCTACATAAAGGGGACAAATTACATTAATCTCAGCTACCTTAAAGCTATATTTGTGGTTATTAGCCCCTAAACTCATCACTTCATAAATGCTACACAAATCTGCCTTGGAGGCCTTACCTCCCCAAAGGCAGAAAATGATAATACTCAGAGGTCAGCCACTTGGGCCTGACCCTTTGACCAAGTCCTTGGAAATGTAGGATCGATCCGATCCTGTATCAAACATTACAGTTGCAGAGATTATACCCTGATAGCCTACAACCTTTATCTTTGCTGTTTGTAATACACAACACTGCTTAATAGCCCTAGCCCTTGACTCACAAGGAGCCACTCCCACATGTGTAACAGATTCACTCTCCCCCGCACCTTTTCTCCTTCAGGGTTTTCTCACTAGCTGTTACAGGGTTATCGCTCGGACTTACGACAAATAAGTGCGTGGTGATGGCCACCCTTGCACTTTGAACACCTGGCCCAGCAACCCCTTGCATAATGGCCAGGAGATAAACACTTAAGACACAGCTGCTTTCCACGAATGGCTTTTTCTCTTTCATGAAGAGAGAGCTTCACTATACCAAAACACTTATCACTAGGATGCAGCTTTCCACAGAATGCACACTGCTGCTTAGAGGCACTATCTTCTGATGAAGTTTGAAGGGCTGAGGCTGAACCCTGGATGAGCTTTTTCTGCCTTGTTTCCACGCCGGGATCCTCAGTCTTTCGATGGTTCAGCCCCTGAAGGGCCTCAGCCCTTTCTCGCCCCTCAACTTCTCGTTGTAGGAATTCCAGCAGCCCTTTAAGGTCTCCTTCCTCTTGCTGACTTCGAGACCACTCCAGTCTAATCTCGTGGGGGAGTAGGGACAAGATCATGGGCGCCAATACCAGCCCATATTGGTCCCCTCCTACCCCAAGAGCCTCCAAACTGCGAACATGGGCTATCACGTCGTCTTGCAACTTCCGCAACGCCAAGAGTTGATTGTCGTACTTCGATCTCCTTGACAACGCAAGCTGCATTAGGTCCTGAATGTGGGCGGAAATTATCTTGTTTGGTTTGGCATACCTCTCTTTTAACAGTTCACATGCTGATTTATAATTAGCTGCCGTCTGAGCCAGACCCTGTATAACTCTTCTCGCCTCGCCCTCCAACACAGAGCGCAGGTACATAAATTTGTTAACAGGAGGCATAGGCTTGTCATCAACAATAGCCTTAAACTGATCCCAGAACGGCATCCACTCAGTTATTTTCCCGCCAAATTTTAATAACTCAAGCCTAGGCAATTTCACACTATGTGCTTCACTACTAGGCTCACTTGCAGAAATTATACTGCCTTCAGTAGCCCTACTATTCAAGTTCACAAGTCTACCATTGCCTAACCTTTCTAAAACTTCTGCAGCAGCAATGCGTGTTTGGTCTACCTCACTGAGGAAATCGTCGGCTTCATAGACTAACCTTTTGACTTCTTCCGGATTTTCGATCAAGTCTTGCACCGCATCATCTAGTTCAACCCACTTAGACTTACGGTGGTCGAATTCGTCCATTAAGCTAGTTAACTCATGCCAGCTTGTTGGTTGGCCTTGCAGAACTCCACTTTAATTTTCATCAAAATGCAGCGGGAAAACAACGTTCAGCCATGTTTCAGCTCCGACTTTCTTCAATCTAAGACTTCTTGATATCAGTTTCATCAAAATGTCAGGAAATCCGGGAAAATCTTCGTCATTTTTCTTCTGATCCCAGGTTCTGGGCACCATGTAGCTCTATTTGTTTATTTGGGGCCTCTGGCCCTCATCGTGAGACATTATCTCCTCAATACTCAAACTTTCTCACAGGAGAGAAAACGGCTCTTCCTTCAATCTTTATTTCTCTCACAAAAATTCAAAATTCAAACAGCTTGGGGAGAACGTAACAGGTTCCACAGTTCTTTTTATAATTCCCATTTCAATCAAAAATTCACAATAACGATACAAACAAGATACAAAACACAATTGGTACATCAATTTACAACTTCAATATAAAAATAGCAAGAAACTGAAAAGAAAGGGCATAAATACGACTAGCACAGGGTGTGGGTGAACACAGGGAAAGGGTCACCCGTCACCTAATAAGGGGGCAAAACAATAATTGTTTTACAACACAAACACATATATACCTGATTAAACACACTCCACAATTGTCATATAAGTAAAGTTTAGCAATACTCAGAAAATCTACTTAAATTTCCACATATTGATACAATGTAAACAAATAGGGAGCGTTCTTTTAGACGCTAAACGTACATGTTTCAATTTATCTTATAAAGCCATGTTATTCGTGATAAGCATGTTTAACAAACGTAAACACAAGATCGAGAGCATTCTTTTGGACAAAAAACATACATTTAACAAGCGGGAAGTGTTTGTGACAGTAGCGCATTCAAAACCACGAACAGAAACAAAGTCTGCATTTTGAGAATTAGAATTTTAGTGGCCTCCCTCAGATCAGTGACAGTCAGACTCGGTTTCCAACACCCAGCAATAAGGGGATAAATAAAATAAAGAAACTAAACAATCTAAATTCATCTCCTAAAGCGATAATTCCTTGTCGCACATAAATAACTGTTTGAAGAAGAATTAATTAAGAATTGTTTAAAATTGTTCCCACGACAAGCAAGCAGAAGTCACAGACACCGTCGCTGTAGAGACTGACATGACGGCGGCAGACAATGGAGGTGGAATTTAGAGTCCAAGCTGAAACAAAAGAAGCCTCCCAGACACGTCTACCTTAGAACTGCAAGAAGGTAATCGAGAATATATATATATATATATATATATATATATATATATATATATATATATATATATATATATATATATATATATATGTGTGTGTGTGTATGTGTGTGTGTGTGTGTGTGTGTGTGTGTGTGTGTGTATGTATATATATGGAGTATATTTGTGTGCTTTTGCTTTGTGAGAGTTGGGCAGGATTTTGTGGTAAGTGAGAAGCGTTTGTTGTCTGTAGTACATTGCTGCATAAGTGCCGAAACAAACATTATCTTTTATATATGTGAGGAGGGTTTTAATCACACATTCTTATAAAAAAATTGGCTACTGCTGCTCTGGAACCTTATTACACAATTTCCATGGAAGGTAAGGAACCACACGAGACAGGTAGTCAAGGTCCTCCCTAGTGTAAGCTACCAGTAAAGTTAGACAGCAATGTATGCGTCGTTAAGATATATGATAGGAAGCACCTTAGGACTTGCGAAGCATTTAGAGAACCATTGTGGTCAGCACCACTCAGCCAACAGGAAGAATCACTATCCCCCAGGATGCTTTTCTGAGCTGGATGGATGACCACATCATAGGAAATGTGGACATTAATTTGTAAAGATTTATTCTGCAAACATTTTATTTTCCTTTATTGTGAGGGTTCATTTGTGTTTGATTTTGAGCTTCTTTTACGAGTATTTGTTTTTGTTTTGGGATGTCCTTTATTTTTTTCTTTTGGATGTCTTGTGTCATTATTTTAACTTTGCCTTGCCTGGTGGAAGCATGGTATAGTTATATTATTATTTTATGCTGAAACATTAATCCCATTAATGCCTTGTTATTTTTGCTATGTTATGCCTTCCAAAAGTATGGTGTTTTACATCACCATTTTATTTTTTTATTGTAAGATCTGTGTACTTAATGCCAAATTCTTGGGGGTTGCTGATGTAAGATATGTATGTACAATATCCAAAGCTGTCAAGGTTTTCCACAGTCACCGTGTAGTGTACACCTAGACAGTCAGCAGCAGCCTCTTTCCATAAATGTGTACAGATGTACAATAAATATCTTGCAGCCAATGGTCTTTATTGCAACCCTACATTTGTACTGTATTTGATATCAAGCAAGGGTGCTTAGGAAGCGCCATGATTTATCGTGAACTTTAAGACTGCAATGGGCAGGATCAGTGGAATGCCATGAGGCAAAGGGAGGTTAGATAAAAGAAGATTACCAGTGGACTGACTCAGAAGACCATGGAAAGACAACCCCCTGCAGAGTCTACTTGCAATTAACATTGACGATCAACATAGTGGTCAGATTGAGATACAAGACAAGCTAGTGTGGAGGGGTCAGGTCCAGTGCAATGGGTCACAATAAGGCTTAAAAGTCAACAAAATGAGTAACAGTATGTAAAGGAATCATGACACTTCAGTCATAAATCTAAGTAACAGAGAACTTCTGCCATATACCGCTTAATACAGAGAAAACGGGGAGTTGGGTAGTTCGGAAACAAGATAGGGATCCGGAAAACAAAATAAAGTACAAGGATCTAAATGTGAAACCAGGAGAGCACCAGACAGTTCCACTAAGAAGTAGTATGTAAAGAGGATGAGAAGTGTGAGAAAATGGAAGCGGGAATGGAGGTAAGCAAATGGCTAAAAAGTGGTTGCAGCTGGGACCGAAGGGACACTGCAGACACCCTTTCATAATTCGAGCACTGCACCATGCGAGTTGCACTGGCGGTATTCCCCTACTAGGGGAGTAATGTTGTTTAGTACCTTATATGTAAGGAAATATTGTCATCTGGAGTATTTATTTATCTCATTAATTTTTTAATAAGGTTTCAATATCAGTGTCTGAACAGGAAAGGATAGACAATAAGAACTAATCAGTTGTAAAGTTAAGGATGCTAACAAGGAAAGCCAATATCACTTGATATATTTATAATAGAATAGTTTAGAATAGTTTTTTATAGAGCTCTTGAACTCACATAATAACATGAAATTCAGATGTTAGAGAATTTTAAATGTCTCAAGTAAATGATACCTGTGTCTGTTGCCTCAAATTGGGTGATTTTCAAACATACAACTAAAATTCAATTATATAAGGCCTTTTTAGGATACAGCTGCAGAGCTTGCAAATGTTTCCAAATTACAAGTTTCAATGGGGCGAAAGAGAGAACTACTTTCACTGCCAAGTAACAATGATAACAGTTCCTTGATGTTATTCATTTCTTAAAGACTAACAACTTGACCGTGAATGAAATAAGAACATTATTAAAACTGTTATTTCATGCTGGAGCTATTCATTTCACTCCTTACAGTGTGACAGATAAAATATGTCTACAAACTTCTGACAACATTTAATTTTGGCCTCTAGTTTAATATAAAAATTAATGGCTGAGTTCATAAACCAACAGAACAACATAAGCTCTGCAAGCAGAAAAGATTAGGTAATAAGCAATAGTTTGCAAAATCTTACGTATGGGTGTTAAGATCATTTAGGCTTCTTGTACTGGCAAATTAGAGCTGGAAGATTTGAAATATTTTTATAATCAAAACTGTTGCAAGAGTTGTACCAATCAGTTATAATGACCCAAGAATATACTGAATAAGCTTTTACATGCATTATTATGAAATGACACTGACTTTTTTCATGAAAACTAGAAAAATAACTATGTCAGCATGGTGAAACATTTTTCATTCTATAACTATCTCGGGTCTCAAATACATGTGCGTCATCTGCGGGGGGAACTGGGGATACATATCCCACCACTTTTTATTCCGGGTGGGGACAACATATCGATTGTCCCTCCCCCCACCTTTTTCCTCCAAGTTTCATATAACAGATGCTGGAAATGAGGCTATTAATAATATTATAAAATATATATACTCAACACAAACAAGTATAAAATATTAAAATAGTAAAGAAATAGATTATGTGATTTTTCATTAGGTTCGTGGTCAGATTAATTGTTCATTTAAATTTTGACTGACTCACAGTAGCGCCCGCAGAAATTTGATCGGGGGTGGGGCGGGGCACTTTTCCGTATCACCCAGTCTCTCTCCCCCAAAAATAATGAAGACCCAGCCCCACCTAGGCAAGTTGTACCACCAAACTGCAGATTTAAATACTGTTTTATTTTCAGATATTATTACAAATGAAGCAAAATTAATTTTGCAATAAAAATATACCAAAATTATTAGTGAATGATTCAAAAATCAAAATGATATATGAATTAGATCTTTCTTTCGAAATTTTATAAATCCTGTAGTGCCTTTGATTAATCTTAGATTATCGTGAAAGACAAACTACTTAACTACAATATAAAGTCAAAGCGCCTCTTGAACTTTCTAGAAAATATATCGGTAACAGAAGAAATTTCCTGATGATTTTCTGATAAGGCACGGTGAATATATAACTTGACAAGACCATTCAGTCGATCTTGTCCCATTGTTGCTCTTCTGGAGCTCTTTACGAGACTGAGGGTAGAAAAGCTCCTCTCGGCAGATGCAGAAGAAACAGGCAAAGATGCATATACTTGAACAGCCTTCTAGTTACTGGATCATTTTCAGAACACCTTTCTAAAGTCTCGCACACTGGCGATGGGAGAGAGTCCTTTTCAACTGCATCCCACCTTCCTCTCCAAAGTTTGTGTTCAACTTCATATTCCTCAGCATCGGTTATATGGTCAAGTATATAATCTTTATACATATTCAGTGCAGCAACCAAGTCCTGGAATGTGTTGCGACTGAAATAACTTGGCATCAATGAGCACAATGACCTAGCAACACTGTTATAATTAGTAACTCTGTCATGCAACTGACCAATGACGAAATCCAAAAAAGGCAAAAAACTGACTCTCTTATAATATTCCTCTGCACTACTACAGTATATGGAGGTTAGATCTGTATCGCTGACTGATAGCTACTCTGGGCATTTTAACTTCAATATTTAAGATACTTGAAATTTCTGTGGCAGATTCGAAACATTTTTGGAAGACTCTGTCATCAGAGTCACCTACAAAGATTCTCTCTCTCTCTCTCTCTCTCTCTCTCTCTCTCTCTCTCTCTCTCTCTCTCTCTCTCTAATTATAATTTTTTCACCTCGACTTAGAGAGGGGGTTAGGAACGTGTCCAAGAGGCCCCCACCTGCGGACGCTACTGCTGACGTATCCCATTTTTTGCGTATGAAGTCGGCAAACGCCAACGCTTGCAGCAGCTGCCTTTGAGATTATTATTATTTTTCCTGTATCTAAGCTTTGATTTTCATATTAGACAATATTTTTCTACAAATATTCATTCAGTATTGTCCCCTTCTATACATTCTCTTGCTTTTCCACAAGTACTGTCATAAGTAGTACATTCTCATTCTGGTCATTCACTTATTTACTGCCTCTTTTGCTACCATCCCTAACCTTAGATATTAAAACCCACAATGGAGTAAAAGGCTTTTATTGTTACAGGACACTATAAATCCTATAATATACTGCACCATAAAATAATAAGTTTATTTTTATCCTTATTACTTACACTGTAAAAGTTTGAAATATTAAATACTGATCATAGTCTCTACGAGTTAAGTGGAACTGTATATTGAGTCTGTCACAGAAGACCTGTACCGTATTTTAGCCAGTCTGTAAATTGTGGACTGACTAATAATGATAAATCATTCATCCTTTTCCCTTAATATCATCCATATATTCATATTTATATGGCACTAAAATACACCAAATCATGTTCATTTCTTCTCTCGCCAATATTAACCGTGTAATTATCAGAATGTCCCCCCCACTTTTAGAGACCAGGTGACGCCCCCTGCCCAAACTGCATACTAAAGGGAATGAGGTAGCTGTATAATTGTTCATATGCCTTCATAGATAAGACAGAAATAAAAAACAAAAACTTTGGTTTTTTTACACAATTATAATTTGGTTATACGTGGAAGAAAACAAAGATTTTTAAAATCTTCATTATTAAAAGCGCTACCTAACTGTAAATTGTCTCAGATGCTATCAATTATCTAAATATGCCTATTGGTGCGTGGTTATTTCTGCACTACATGCATAGGCATATTTTAAATTATAAATGTAGAATTATAACCCAGAGGAGTCGGAAATGTGCTTTATCAATTTCCCTTTTTTGTTTTTAAACTCTACCGGATATCTTTTAGATATGTGTAACAATTATTTCCAAACTCTTTGTGACACGCATGTTATAACTACTTTTATTATTTTTATGTGTCTAATGCTTTGACTTTCAAAGGAGCTTATCTTGAACTGCAGGACGAAAATAATAACAAAAGTAATGAACTGTTTAAAAACATTTTATTAGGACCTTAAGCTTTCCTAAGTCATGATGGCTACTGATGCACACTTTCAACTATGAGCTACAATCATCTTTCTAGAATGTTCCGAGACACATCAACAGGTAACTGTTATTATAGCCTACACTTTATCTTGAGGTAAAAATTCATATTGTTTTACATAATATGTCTAAAGCTATGGGAGATTAGAAATAATTTAATCTTATAACTTAATAAATATTTAAAAACTAAAAATAAACTTTTTTTCTAATGATAAAAAATACCACTTCAGAAGTTTTTGCATTCACTGTTAGCACGAGCCTCCATGGCACCACAATATCCTCTTCTAGGTGTATCCAACCAGCTAATGATGTCACCCTTATTCTCAGCTCTGCATCCTGCTGCTACAACAGCCACAGCCATGCGATTGATCCAGTATTGTGGGCGCTGCAACAGGAATTAAATTAGTCTTAAATATGGTGTCAAAGTTAGAGTTATTTTCTCACTGCTCTGTCTTTTTCTCGAATTCTTCCCTCACCACCTTCAGTTGTCCAATGCTTAACATCAAACTTCATATAAATTCTTATTCTCAAATGTCCAACGTACAGGTCATCCTTCTGAGTTTGCTGAAAGACTCATTGTCTGTAGCCTGATGTTCTGTGGACACAGAAAACTATGCAGGGCCTTACCCATCATCATTATTCTTAAAACACCACAAGTTGGCTGATCACAAGTTTGCCCGTCGCCACATTAGTACTTTTCATGATGACTTTAGCTTTGATTGCTAAAATTCTCAACCATAACATTGCACCATCAGTTCTAAACCAGTTATGCCCCACTACCTAACCTCTCACCTATTAAATGCAATGCGTTCTACCACAGTTATCCATTAGCCAGAGGTTCAAGGCTATAGTCTAATAGTTTGTATTAACAAGAGCTTGCATCCCACCTTCCACCAACGAGAATCTCAGCCATGCACTGACGTGGAATTTTGGAGGTCCTTTACATCGATGAAAGATAGCTACTGGAGCAGCAACCCCATTTCTGGTCATATCCATGACCGCACAAGCTTGCAATGTGGTCCACTTCACATTATGTTCAACTCTTTGCAGTTCCTCGCCATGTATGGTCATTTCACCTGAAACACCAACCCTTGACTAACCATATCTCCCACCTTGCCCTGCTTGGTTCCTCTCTTTATGGAGTTGCTGTCTTACTACCTGGCTTATGCTTAACCCTCTTGCAGTAACTGTAATTAGATCCTGTGCTTTTCTTGACATCAACACCTTAGCCCTGACTACCAACCCACCTATGGGCATGGATTCAGCCTTCAGCACTTTTACAATGCTATAGACATCTGATGAGGAAAACCACTCACAATACCTATTCATTCATTCTCTAACCTCTCCCTCATAAGACCACCTAGCCTGGCTAACCCTTATCCTTGTTGGCTTAAACATTTGTTTGCCCCCAGCTCATTTCACCCTGTATGCTGCAGGCACTCTCTTTTTCGGCCCAGCTTCTATTTTTACACTGCTTGTAAAGCTACTATTCATGATACTATTCATTCTTGTGTCATTCAAAAGCGAAGTACTTTGTTTCTATTGCAGAATGTTCGTAAAAAGTAAAAAGTAAAATGGAGGGTAAATTTCTCATAGAGCCAGAGTTTGAAATTCCTGAAAACGACATGCCAACACATCATAACCGACTCAGTGGCTGTATGTTGTAGTAATGCGTTGTAACTGGGCCAAAGGGTTAAATACAGTGGAAGGATAACTCTCTCCATATTCCATTGTATATGACTCACCACATATGCAGCTTCACAACCAATCTTGCTTAGCCATGCAACATGATACTACTTTTACTGATTTCATCATGTCACTGCTCATATTCACTTTTCTTCCAAGATATAGGACTAGATGGCCTTTGGTGTAATGGTTAAAAATAAATATATAATATATAATAATAATAATAATAATAATATATAATAATAATAATAATAATAATAATAATAATAATAATAATAATAATAATAATAATAATAATAATAATAAGCAAATAGGACTGAATTCTTACCTGCACCCAGGACCACTAAGCTTGCTAATAAACTTTGTCAAAGCTAAGGCTAACAGGAAGACTGTCTTGAGTGTGAGATCTCAGTGCCAAGGACAAAAGTCACATACCACTCCAGAGGCTGAAGATGTCTCAACTAAATCAAAGAGAGCTATGCCCTTCAGTCTAAAGGCATGGGTTAAGGCCCTTTCACCACCAAGGTTGAGAGGAGCTTGTCTGGATAAAGGTGGACAAGGAAGTTCACAGTCCACTGAAAAGAAGCTCTAACCAGAGAGAGACCTCTTGTACAACACAGAACATGACCTAGTACCCCTGATTTACCTTAGATGAGAACTTTTTGAGGTATCCAGACATCTGTACAGTGCTGCCATAAAAGCCTTCTTCTTGCATGAGCTGCTGGATAACCTACAAGCATTTAGCTAGAGGGGCTGTACATTTACAAACTTTTGAATGTGCTGGAGAGTGGGCCATGGGGAAATCTCTCTGGGAGCCTACCATGGGGCCAACAAAGAGCGACCAAGGTCATTCTGAGCCAAAGGGTGATCAACATACCGTTGATCACTCAGTGGTTCACACTAAATATCAGGAAGGCATAAACATCCAGAATATCCCAGAGTTGCAGCAAGGTGTCCTCCAGGGCCACCAAGGGATTTGGTACCAAAGAGCAGAACACCAGGAGCATCCTATTGAACAATGCCACAAGCAGGGCACTCCATGGTAGCTGAGTTGGTCTGCCAAATATTCCTTCATCCTGGAATGTACCTAGTTGACAGCCCAATGGCATGGAGAAATGCTTGCTCATGCATCAGTTTTGCCAACTGACAGAGGTGAAGGGAAATTTTTACCCCTGCTTGTTGATATGAGCTACTAAAGCTGCCTTGTTGATCACCAACACTGCAGAATAACCCATCATATGATCTTAAAATCCTTGCACGGCTAACAATGTTGCTCACATTTCCAAAATGTTGATATGCATCCTCTGTACATATAGTACATCTGATCTGTGCAGGTCTCTCAGGTGTGCACCTCATCCTCCTTCAGGATTCCAGAAAGCAGAAGCATCTGTAGCTGTGGTGAATTCCAGGGAAGCCCCTTAACAAGGTTCCTGACATCCTGTCAAACAGAGAGTCTTCCCTCCTGACAACACTAGTGGATAGCCGTCCTGTTATTCCCAAGCCTCCTGCACTTCGAAGATACTAAATCACACATGCACAGGGTTACAGATCCTACCCGTACCAAGTAGCAGTAAGGGTAGGGATCTAAATAAATGGAGAACATGAAGTATCACATACATTCACACTCTTCACACCTCCATTGTTCACACAACTTATCCATGGTAAGCACACTTAAAACTAAAAAATAAGTTCCAACTTGGCAATATGGAGAAGTACAGCACGACATCCTCACGTGTGCTCAGTGATGGCAGGTAAGCCGGAGTCTACCCTCACTTACACTTCCGCCATCAGCTGAATACAAAGTCTCAATGACCGATTCCAGGCCGCACTCAGGGACAGAGCCTACTTATACACAAAAGAGGTGGTATGTATTTCTATTAGAACAAACAATATCAACATTCGCAACATGCCACATTTGCCTTCTCCCCCATGCTCCCAGTCTGCCATATTGAGGAATGCAGCACTTCCCAGATTGGACTTGAAAAATTCCTCCAAATGGGTGATATAAGATGTCTAGCATTGTCACGCTTGCCACCTAACATTTCTTGCAAGTTATAGCTACGAAAATATAACTCGAGAGCTATTCCCTTTAAGGGGATGGTGTGATTTACTGAAAATGTGGAACTGAAACCTACATATTGTGCATTTTTAATGCATTTGCACTTATACTATTTTTATGGTAAAGAACATGCATTCTGTAAAACATGCATTCTAAACAACGATTTGCAAAGTATATATTGCATTACATTTTCATAATATAGAAAAGAAGTGCATAGCTTTCTGCGTGTGTGTTCATATACTGTACAGTACAGTGCGGTGTCCGGTAATTTCATCGCACGGTAATTACATATTAGACATTTTCAGTGCAATGTAATTACGTTGCAATACATTAAATCGTCAGTAATTTCATCTCTTGTTTTTCCATCGCAGCGTAAAACCATCACACAACAGTATTTATTCTGAGCAAAATGTAAAGATTCAAAGGTAAACTAAAAAAAAAAAGGCAAAACTTATTTATAGACAATTTCCCTTAGAGAGTCCAGTAGTTCACTATTTTCGAAGTCACTGACGAGGGAAATTTATTTACTGGGTATCTAATTGCCCATAAAAGACAATTTATGGACAGTCCCCCTTATTTAGTCCAGCAGTTCGTGATTTTCTAATTACTAAACCATTCGATGAATTTTGCTATATATTTTTTTTTTTTAAGAACTCACTCGCAAGCCCTCAAAATGACTCTTCAATACGTCTTAAGCATACGAAAACAGGGAAAGCTCATTGATAATGGTGATCCATTTGTGAGAGAGAGAGGACAAATGGAGACAATACTATTTGAAAATGTGATCAAGTTTATACAACAAAGTGCCACGCAAGAGTTCACAAAAATGAAGAATCCATTACAAAACGATTTGGAGAACACAATCATGCAAGCAATGATGCTCGTGTTAAACCTACTAGAGTGATAAATGCCACGAGAGAAACAACGCATTGCATTGCAGTGGCCTATGTTTACTCCAGTTAAACCACCTCCTGACTACAAGGTAACGCATGCAAATCAACCTTTTCTTTTGTTCGACAGTGATGATGGACCAGACCGAATTATTCTATTTTCGACTCAAAGAAATATACAGGTATTATCCAGTGCAAACAATTGGTATGCAGATGGGACTTTCAGAACAGTACCCCCTTTATACAACCAGCTGTACACAATACATGATATCGTGGATGGTGATGTTTTGCCTCTTGTTTATATTTTAATGGCCAAACAAACTGAGGGGAGTTACAAGAAGCTTTTGTTCGAATTAAAAGCCTTAGAGCCAGCCTTATCACCAAACAATAACGACCGATTTTGAACTCGCAGCAAGTAATGCTTTCAGAGCAGTTTTTCCCAATTCAAGCAAAAAGATTGTTTTTTTTTATTTTTCCAAATGTTTATTTCGATCCATTCAATCAAATGGTCTACAGCAGGTGTACGAAACTGATGCAGAATTTGCGTTAAAAATGCGTATGATTGCAGCAATTGCATTTGTTCTGGTCTTAGATGTGGTAGGCTCATTTGAATATTTAATCGATAATAATGATTAACTTGAAGAAGCCCAGCCTGTCTTAGATTACGTAGAGGGTACGTGGATTGGACGCAAAAATCGTCGCTCAGGTCGTCGACCTCCTCCATTTGATCATGGTTTCCGGAATTGTTTGACGCTGCCGACCCTTAATTAAGGTGCCTCTCAAACAAACAATTCTTGTGAAGGCTGGCATCGATCGTTCAGCGAGATAATTGGTGCATCTCATCCTACGATCTGGAAATTTTTAGACATTTGGAAGAAAGAACAATCAAGAAATGAAGCAATAATTGAACAGTATACCGCTGTTTCAGGCATTCCTCGTCGTAAAAAAACAATGTAAGGATATTACTGTAGGAATCCAAGGCATAGTCAATGACTTCGAAAACCGCGGACTACAGGACTTTCCAAGGGGAATTGCCCATAATTTGTCTTTTTGAGTCTTGATGACATACGTTCAAATGTCTCTTTTCAGAATAATTTTTTTTCCTTTGAATTTCTTTACATATTGTTACGTAATGACATATATTGGTTTGTATTTGTAGATGTGAATAAATAATTTTGAATGAATATCAACTTTTTGTACTTTTTATATCTTGAGGTGTGATGTTTACCTTTGAATATCTTTATGTTTTTTCAAAATAAACATTGTTCTGTGATGCTTTTACCTTGCGTTGAAAAAACAAGTGATGAAATTACTATGTAATGTGTTGCAACGTAATTCCATTGCAATGAAAATGTCTAATATGTAATTACCATGCGATGAATTACAGTGAATCGTACAGTGCTCTGTACATTATCATAATTCATACTGCATATCATCAGTACCTGTACAAAAAAAGTTATTACAGATAATATTTGTGATGGTTATAATCATCATTATCTACTATATGTACTACCTTGGTGTATAACTGCATTTGCACATACTAAGTCCACATGTATCAAAAGAGGGTAGAGACTACTGTATACATATGAGTAGATAGTAAACTGTAGTGTATACTCTGAATAAACAAATTCTGTAGTTCCATACGTTCATTCAAGCGATGAAATACATCGTTCTGCCTTTAAATGTATAATACAGAATTTTTGGAATCATAAACTTTTCCAAAATATTTGTTATGAAACTTACATCTATCCCCCTGGAGTCCAGGGCTAGAAGAGTGACCCATCCATTGATGCCTTCCTTGAACTTTGCAAGATCTGTGCAAGCTTTGCTGAAACTGTTGATTATGGAACTTGCCTGTTGTCCAGTAAAAGCTCGACCGCCTCCCTTCACTGTGAGACCCTTAGACTGCAATAACAAAGATGATAATTTAATGATAATAGATGCATATTTGTATGACAAAACTCAGTTATCAATTACATTTTTTTCCTCCTTGAAAAGAGCTTGAAACCAGTTACCCACCTAGCAAAAGCTCCACCCGTTCCCTCCAGGACCAGCTGTATGTTACTTTATGGATTTGTTGGGTTTCCGCTGGGAATCTAATTGTCATCCTTCTAATGCCCACAATTTCTAACAGCTTGTATCATTTTAGGTTGATGGCTAAAGAGAGAGAGTGAGTTTACAACTTCCTAAACAATGAATGCTCAAACTTTAATGTGACCACTTTGGCGGCTCATCTATATATGCTAGTAGTCAATTAAGCTGAACCTGATACAAATCTGTATCCGCTTGAGTATATTCTTAATTCAAAGCATAGAAATATTACTGCATAGGTAAGTATAATCGAGGAGATAACTTAGAAAAAAAGAAATATAAGTATCTGATTCCATTACCCTCAGTCTGTGCCCTTTTCTTACTCAGACAAAATTAAAGCCAGTTCTGCCTGTTTGTCTTTCATTTTAATATGGCGATACTTAAGCTTTTTCTCAGAGTAAGCTGCTTCTTCGGTGCCTTTGCCTAGGTATGAAACCATATCTAGGATAACTACTCCGCAATAGCTTCTTTCATTTACATTTGAGAGAGATTCATAAAGTAAGAAACTTCTATATTTAGAAAGACGTCATATATCATTCATGTACAATATACGGCAAAAAACTAAATTATTTTAAAACAAATGCTACAAATTAAAAATATCGTCACGTCAATCAAGCGGGCGATTAATACTGTCGCCTAAACATCAATTACCCTTTTTGGCGAGACAAAATAACCTTCAATAGGTTCTACTTTATCAAGTTCAGTTTTTAGTTCTTCCTAAAGTCAATTCAGTTATCGTCCTCAGTAAAATTTGATACAATACTGATTAGTGCGAGAGGACATCAAGACTTCAAATAGAACTGTGTTCCTTGGGAATAGAAACTTGCATTAATTCATGTTAGACCAATATGAAGGTTCTCAGTGTTTTCTCAGATCTCAGACTACTTATCCGTTTGAGCCTCTCTAGATTTGACATGTAAGAAATGCATCACGTTAAAATGCAGCTGAAATTTTGAGGTCAAACATTATTACAAAGACGAAATGAAAAAATTGTTGTCGAATAGTAATCACAAATAAAAAGTGCGTTGTTTACCCTAAAACTCTCCCCATCCTCTAGCAGTTTTCCATCGAGGAAGATACTCCAGGTACCGGTATTCCCATCCCAGGAGTGAAGAAGATGATGCCATTCTGTGGAGAAGTTCCCAGGAAGCTTTGTGTTGCTGACCACAACGCCTTTCACCTGCATCACCGCGTACCAAGCCTCCTTTACCCTCAAGAGAGTCACTTGAATGTACTCTGAGCCTTCAGGGCCATCCGCTGTGGACGACACACATTTAGTCATTTACATCAGTGACTGATGGTTACAATGAATAGTATAATCTTTGTTCAGCATTGCAAGCAAATATTTCATTTCAAACACATCTTATGCCTATCCGTATGATAGGATTGTAATAATAGACTATGTAACAATAAAAACGTTTCATCTTGAAAATTTAACATCCTCATTAACATTGCATTAGTTCAATATAATAATAATCATGAGCATATATATATATATATATATATATATATATATATATATATATATATATATATATATATATATGTGTGTGTGTGTGTGTGTGTGTGTGTGTGTGCATGAATAAACAGAGTATAATGGCTTGGAGGAAAGATGAGACAGCGGAGTACAAAATTTCACGACGGACCAAATTACAAAGAAGACTCGGTTTTACAAACACCACCAAAGATGAAATTAAAAAAGAGGTTATTTGACCATTTTAAAGCACACAAAGGGGCAGTCTTCAGGTCCAGAACAGCTGTCTATTGGAAGGGAAGCGGAGGTCACTCAGGATTACCGACATCATTTCATTTCTCTTGGAAACACTCCCAAACATTTTGCACAGAAGGGGGTCAAGAGTGTAAGGAATTGCCTGAAATTAATTTTTCCTTTGTTAGCTATACTAATGCAAACGTGATGAGATTCTGGGAAACAATATTTTTACATCCCACTGTTGTACTGCTATAGGACCAATTAATTTTGTGTGATTTTTTACTTAGGTATACAAAACCAGCATTATTCTTTTGACGAGTTCTGGCGAAATATTTTTGTTGATTTATTCTATCAGTTAATTTGTCTGGCCCAAAATGAATCAGTTCATACTTAAGATTTTATAAGCAATGTTGGCTCTCTGGTAAAGACAGTTTCTTATAAACACGATTTCACAGAGTTATTATATGAAAATATTACATTTGCAAGGAAAATGTTCAACCCTGAGTTCAGTATCTAAAATGGTAATGAAAGTTAGAGGTTTACTTTAATTTTTACTAAAAACAATTTAGGAACATCAGGTGTTTGATAATTTTATTATGCTTACTTTTCTTAAATAAAAAGCTTGAAGAAACCGTATTTGAAGACGGACTTGATAAAATTGCTAGAATTTATTCACGATTGGTTAATCATTCACAGGCTTCTGTTCTTTACGGCTTTGGTTCCTCACTCTAGTCGTCTATTCTCATATATTTGTATTCATAAGTTTTTTTTTTTTTTACAAGAGTCATGAGATTTTTGCAAGTGCCACTTATTCCCTATGTTTTCTTCATGATTATATCAAAAGTTTTACTTCGCGTCGTATACAACATAAATGACTTGAACAAACTCAGAACTTATTCCGTTTACATCTTCCACTTACTTCATCTTTGAACTGCAAGCTAAAAAACTAAATCAATTACTCTCCTGATCGTTGCTGACCACTTCTTTATTATGCATAGTTTCTCAGATGATCCCAAGGCCAAGTTAAGAGAGCTTTCAACCATGTAAAAGTCACGAGACACGAGGTGATTTTTGCATCAGAAAAGTGCCTCATTAAAATGATCCTCTCGAGGGCTCACCGAGGTAGGAGAATGTCGGTGTCAGGGCCGACGGTTGCAGAATCCGGATCCAGTAATGGAGAGTGAAGCCAGACAGCTCGGGCACATCTGCAGCATACTCAATGTATTGCCCCTCACTCGTCTGGTTTAACAGTACCTGCGGATGAATCGCCTCCGTTTAAAATTGATTAAATCAAAGCTAAATTGACAAAAGTTCCATTCATCGTGTTTGAATAGAGAGGCTGTCATATCGAACGCCTTAACATATGATGTAAGCGTTTTAAAGCCTCCAGGGCAAGTCTTCCAGGACACAGTTCAGGGGTCCAATTTAAGCTTCATCTTCCAGAAAAAAAAAACACTGAATTCAAGGTAACTCTTAAAATTACAGCCTTAGCTCAGAAATACTATGCACATAGGAACGGACTAGCCACAGGTATTGTTCAAAAAGCGCAATTCTTATAAATGGAAATGGTTAGTACAAAATAAAATTTATTTCGAATAGCCATGTATGGTGTTGTGGACTAAATGAGTATCTGGAAGCGTTTTGGAGTGCATATTGAAGAAAACAAATTCAGTTTTGAAATCCTGTGTTATGGTTAAAGAAAAGAATGTCAGAGTTACACCTGACAAGGTGGATGTGAAGGGTTAATTAACAACGAGGCAACAGGTGACAGAGGTTGGTCGTAAAGAAAACTTTTTGGAGTCCATAATTCTAACGAAAACGTACGACAGAACTGATGGAGATGAAATATGAAGAGTTAACATGATTTTACATCTGGATTGTATTTTATTAAAAGGGATTAAAATCTTTTATTATAAAAGTATTTCATAAAAGTAGGTAGCAGACAAATGTCTGCTATGTCTTTATGACTGTTTTATATTTATGGGAATAAAATTATGAGACTAACTTGAGGTCAATATTAGAAGACATAAAGTTAGCTTTTGCAGCTGACCAGATGGTTAAGACGAGAACAATGGTAAATTTTTGTTATCAGTACTGTTTTTATTATTAATATCAATGAGAAGCCACAGTGGCTGGAGAAGAGTTTGAAAGTTGTTAAAAGATTATTTTTTATTATTTTGTTAAATTAGTTAATGAATACATATAAACACAAAAGAGAATGAAAGCTGAATATTTATATGACTGTTTGAAACAAAACACCGTCATGCTTTTTTGTTATGGTTAAAAGATCCAAAGTTGCATATACAAGGTATTTTTATAATTACAAATATACATCTATATACGTATATACAGCAGTTTATATGAATGGTGGAAGAATGTTACGGATGATGGGAGAATGAAGTAAAAGAAGAATCATGAGCGTTGTGGAAATTTATGAACGGACCGTTGAGATGCGCGTCTGTATGGAAATTAAAGTTTTTTAAATATGATGGAAAAACATAAACATTTGGGTGTACAATGTGTATTATAATATACGTAGAAATACACTAAAACCGTAAAACAAAAGACTTACTATTAGCGAAAAGGTCGTCAGATTGTCTGAGGTTCTTTGATCATATACAAATGGAGAAGAAAACAGACTGGGTCAAAGGATGCACCATTCGGAAGTACCATGAGATGAGAAAGGAGGGAGACCTATAAAATGCCGGGACAAAGGGTACTGGGAGGATTAACATAAAAGGGATTTATTGCATAGGAAGTGAGAAAGTGCCTGCTGAGAAGATAAATGGCACAGTATTTGTAAAGAATATCACACGTAACCAAAACAAACTTTAACAGTAGGTGGATGCGTGTGGTGGCTATAGTTGGTTCAGCGGTGAGAGGAAGAATGTGGCCTTTATCATATGCTTTCCCTTGTAATGAAAATGAAATGTTGAATACGCTCACACATATATGTATATGTATATATATATATATATATATATATATATATATATATATATATATATATATATATATATATATATATATATATATATATATATATATATATATATATATATATATATATATATATGTGTGTGTGTGTGTGTGTTTGTAAAGGAGTATGTGTTGTGTCCAACTTAACCTCCGGATTACGGCTCCACAGAGTACAGCTGGCCTGGGGTAGGCAACTGTAATCAACATAACAGACTGGAGGAGTTGGTGTTGCAATATGCTGCTTAGCAATATACCCAGGAGAGATTCGATTTCGTAGAGAAATTTGTGAATTTCATTGTTTATTCAGCCAAGCGACTGGCTAACGGAAACATACACAACAATGGCGCAGTGAATACAGAGAAAAAGAACCAAGGGTCAGTGAATTGATTAGCGTTTAAGTGCCTTTCCCTTGTGAAGGAATCTGTGTATCCATTCCTTCCAAGGACACTGCTTAAAGTAAATCTAAGAATCACTGGAAAGAGTCCATTTTTTGCGTAAGTAATAAGGAGGATAGGTAACTTTTTCGTAAGAATGTTTATATGACTTGAAAGTCATTTGACAGTGAGTAAAATGAGGAGTAAAAGAAACTATTGTTGGCCTTGGAAACAGCAACGTAAAGCGCGCGTTTCAACTATACAGAGAAAATCAAAGTTGTTAGATCATTTCGGTCCAACAGAAACACTGTATTTGCGAGATAGGTTATACGTTTAAACAGTTGACACAAGACAGAGGAAACTTTGTCTAACTTTTAACACTTGACAATGAGAAAAATTCATTTATTATGAATTCCGTAGGTATAAGTACAGAATCTAGCAAGTATCCGGGTTAAAAAATGGACAGAGCAAGAGATAAGAAAAAGATCACTGAAAAAAATAATCAGACCTATGACAAAATGATGGAGGTGGTCCTAGCTCATGAGGCTGCAAAACAGCAATCGACGTTCCAAAAGTTAAGCAAGTCCTAAATAAGAAATCCCTAATGATAAGGACAACGTCTGGACAGTTCAGCGGCAGAACAGAAGATCGCATTACACAGAACAAAGGACGAAGAGGTCTCAAGAACAAGGGTGACGGTCAGTGACCATGGTAATGAAGCGGCCAAAACACGAAATCTGGTAGAGATCTGCAAGAGCAGGACAACTACGTAACGTAATATGCCATCAAAAAAATCTTTATTCGTAAAGCGTAACAGATTATCGTTAGTTTTCGCATAGTTATTTCAGCAGGAGACCACTGTAAGGAAATCTACAGCACCCCGATTAGAAAAGCTGCAATGACCAACCAAAAACTGGAATATTGTCATTTTTCATTTCAGTGTTACTATTTTAAAGATATATATTCTAAAAGTTTAATCATTTTCTAATAATGAATCAGTTGAACTTTTGTTGGTGCCCTGAAAGGCGCATGTGCTAAGTTATGTACTAATAGTTCCAAATTTACCATGAAGACAAATATTGTACTGTCATTTAATTATTTTTTCTTGGTAAAGGCTAAAATGATTGTAATAAAACATAATCAGATGCAAATCTTTTATGGATCGAAAAGCTTGAAAATCATAGCGAACACCTGCATATGAAATGAGCCAGCCAATAAACTGGTTAATAACAAGGGATCTCTTATGTTGAAGTACACCAAAGTGTTCATGGTATTTATTACTTAAGGTTTTATTTGCTGATGGTGAAAGTGTAAACCAGTCATGCAGCCTATCAGACGAATTCCATTTTCTTTGAAAGATAGGCAAAGATAGAGAAGGAATTATAGGAAATGGAAAGTACTAGATCTCTTAACGTGTCCATAGAACGGTATCAACACCTGCAGTTGTACCAAAGCCTGATTGTTGATAATATGAGGCTTTGTTTTGATACATGGAAAGTGAATGAACTGGTCTAGAATACATTACATCCCATACCACAAAAGTATTATTGGATACGAAGCATGGATTTTTAAACAGAAACCTTAAATAACGTTTCAGTCAATCTGAATATCACTCTGAAAGTAGGAACTGTTGCTTTGATTACGTATTTATCACCAAAAAAAAATGCCTGGCAGGAAGGCGCAAAGTGAATTCCACCCTCTACTGATCATAAATCAAGGATGAATTCAGTGAAAGAAAATCATCATAACTTCATATCTAGGGCATACATCATTATAACATGTAAACATTCTTATTATACAAATCAAATCACCGTTCGTTTTGTGTATCTTATCATTTTATTAATGTTATCGTGCTATTTAGTACTGTAACATAATTGAGATATACAAATGATTCAGTTCAAGAAAGAGAACAATATTTTAAAACAAGGATTAAGATCCAAAGGCATAAAGTAATTCTGAAGAATAATGTACTGATTAAGGTAAATTTAAAACTTCCAGTTGAATAAATATTATTATTATTGTTATTATTATTATTATTATTATTATTATTATTATTATTATTATTATTATTATTACTACTACTATTATTATTATTATTATTATTCAGAAGATGATAGAAACTGTAATCGATAGAATAATGTAACGGAATATGTAGTAAAGTTCGTATTATCTGTGTGTGTGTGTGTGTCAAGTATAATCTTATGAAATAGCATGTCGAATGAGAACGATCTCAGCGGCCCAAACTTGTTTGAAAACTGGTCACATATTGCTCGTGGATGGTATAACGGACCCTGAATTAGTCCCGGGTATGTGAAAGGTCATATCAAGTACGCCATGGGATAGAACCAATAAAACTTGTAGAAATTTAGCTTCTTTGTGGGCCCAAAGCAACCTTTGCATTCCAGAGAGTACATGATCATAGATAGTTAGGTACGCAAAGACACAGCAGCTTACTTCCCTGGAATTGGTGAAATGAATCCCGGAACGTTTACATTGCAACGTTTATTTACCCCCGAGATCTTGACTAGAGACCGCAAGTTTGATGATTCAACTTTCCCCCACAAAGCGCTCTTCCTCCCATTCCGGTTCTGTTCGGAAGGTTTTGGCAAAGGACGCTGGCTAACGGAATCTCGTTGCCCTCTGACTGAACCAGTTTGGGTGGGTGGGGATTTCAGGGTCCCATGCGACAGCGCCCATGTAATATATTCTAAGAATGAAATAACCCGACTAACGAATGCCAAGAGTATCGTCAAGTCGCTTGCAATACAGTTCAGGGGCAAGACTCAGACAGGAATTTAAGACTTTAAAATATACGCACACACATGCACAGCTCATTAAGCCCCCTACACAAACTGCGCCATTTACTCCAAAGTTTACACCGC
Organism: Macrobrachium rosenbergii; assembly: GCF_040412425.1. Taxonomy (NCBI): domain Eukaryota; kingdom Metazoa; phylum Arthropoda; class Malacostraca; order Decapoda; family Palaemonidae; genus Macrobrachium; species Macrobrachium rosenbergii. The sequence goes on from NC_089798.1 coordinate 15,251,511, forward strand.
TCTTTCTACATATCTTTGCATTTCCTACCCTTTGAATTCTCATACTTTAAATACCACATAAACAAAATTCATCTTTATCGTTTCTAAACTTGACTTCCATACACACTCTAAGTTTCCTTCTAATCTTTTACATACATCCTTCAACCTTCCCTGCTTCACCCATTCTGTGATTTAAGGTGCCTTGCTTCCTACAGTCAATTGAAATACTTTCAATTACCTGTACTAACCTGCTACTTCCATGTTTCCACGATTCATTGTTACATCTTCCTGATGTCCATCTGCCCTCATAACCTTACTCTTGCTCACATTTATTCTTGATTCTCTCCTCTTGCATACACTCTCAAACTCTTCCACTTATCTCTGAAAGTTCTATTGACAGTCATCTGCAAACACCGGTACATGTGTGTGTATGTTGCGTGTCTGAGAGAGAGAGAGAGAGAGAGAGAGAGAGAGAGAGAGAGAGAGAGAGAGAGAGAGAGAGAGAGACTTTCAAGTAAAGCTTCATAGACTTTATATCCTTTTAACCCAAGAACCAGTCAAGCACTAACCTTGGCGTAGCTTTGTGGTTGGCATGAGCTGGTGTCCTGGTCTTGTGCAGAGCAGAGTCCAGTGGCGATGTGAATGAGAAGCGTAGCTACCAGGTGACTCCTCGAGAAGATGCCCATTTTCTGAGTACGCTTAACCATTTGGGAAAATAAACAAGATTTTAGGAGCAGAAAAGACTTCAAGTACAAAATCACGCAACTCTTTTCAGCAATCATACAGGAGCGAATAACTAAATTCAATCTTAATGTTCAAAATAAGAAACAGATTGATAAAGTAGACTCGGTAAAATATTCGATTTTCTTTACGCGGAAGAATCCTCATAGATAAAAAGAACAAATAATAACTAAAGAACTAGAGAATGAATGAGGTTCATGCACTTATGACCCAAATATTTTTTAAAAATTATTCCATACGTCGCAACAAACACCACATCATTGTTGAAAGCAGTAGTTTCCAATAAAATGCAAAGATCCATACCAGCTTCAAATAAAGATTCTGATGTAGGAATTTTAGCAAACTAGAAGCAGGTACACGACAGTATGCGAGATTTTAAAAAACAAGCAGACAAACAAACACTCAACTACGCGATCATCCACCAAGGCAGATGCCATTTGAAACGGTAGAAGAGTATTCTTCCACGCTCATCTGTTCTACCTCATTAAAATTATAAAAAAAAAATTTTAAGTCAAACGATGGTCAAATTTGGATGAAGCGGACATGATTAGAGGCTTTATTTGAAAGAGGGCTATAAAAATTTACCTAACAGCACAAAACAAATAAAACAATAGAAGTCATTCACTTTGAGATACTTCCTGTGGCCATAGAGAAGACCTTTTCACAATCTGTCTGCAAGGATTCAAAAATCAGATGTTAGGAGAAGATTGGCATTCGATTCTTTCCAATAAAGGATCTTGTTCATTGATCCCATAATTATGTAGAAATCAAGAACGTTTTATATAACAAGTATAGGCCTTTTTTTTTTTTTTTGAAGAAGGGCAGCTATTTACGAAAATCAAGTAACTACAGTAGAACAGGCGTAACCAGATCACCCTCTCGTGCATCGATAGAACCAATTCTCGATGAAGCATCTATGATGTGTGACATGTAAAGCAGATTAACATTTCGAACATTGCTTGAAAGCAAACACGAGTTACCTGGCAGAGGCAAAAAACAAACCTCACTTAGGCACGCTAGCTAAGGGAGCGAGAGAGAATCTGTACCAGATTTACGCACATTCAAGAACGAGTAGTGATAGGCAAACCAAATTTCGAAACGACCAATCCAGCGCGCTTATATAGCTGTTCATACGTTTATGTTGCATATCCAGCATTGTACCAAGACAATATATATATATATATATATATATATATATATATATATATATATATATATATATATATATATATATATATATATATATATATATATATATATATATATACACACACACACAAGCACAGCATCATTTACATTATAAAATACCGAATTAGGCCTCTGTATTCAGGATAAAAAGGTGATGGAAGCCATTGCAAAGACTTCTCATTGTTGATTTTAACTTGCATTGAAGATATTACTGATTTCTCTTGTACGTCGCAACCTCAAGAATCAGTGACATCGATTTTTGCATACATATTTAAAATGGTAAATTTTATCGATTTTTCTTATTTCTGGCTTTGTTTTGGGAACAAGCTCCCCCCCCACCCATGAGTCTGATAAAGTATGTACATTGCCTTTTGAGTTCCTCATTGGGCGGGTGGGTTCCGTTATCAGCTAGCACTCTGCTGGCCCCGCGTTCGAATCTTCGACCAGCCAATGAAGAATAAGAGGAATTTATTTCTGGTGATAGAAAGTCATTTCTCTCTATAATGTGGTTCGGATTCCACAATAAGCTATAGGTCCCGTTGCTAGGTAACCAATTGGTTCTTAGCCACGTAAAATAAATCTAATCATTCGTGCCAGCCTTAGGAGAGCTGTTAATCAGCGCAGTGGTCTGGTTAAACTAAAGTATACTTAAATTAACATTGCCTTTTGTATGCATACGATTATATTATTGATAGATTGTACCTTAGTCATTAGTATATATATATATATATATATATATATATATATATATATACATATATATATATATATACACACACACATATATATATATATATATATATATATATATATATATATATATATATATATATACATATGTACATATGTGCGCGTGCGCGCGCGCGTTCGTGTGCACGTGTTTGAGTGCGATGAGACTATAAATGTAGCCTATTTGTGTTACGTTAGATTTCATCTGCTCTTATCGCCACGCTTTCTGAACATTATTCCAGTTAGAATAAACGCCTCAAACAAATAAGATTGTAAATGAAACGGTCAAAACTACTGAAATGACAGATACACAAAAACAAATAAGTAGATGAGAGTATCTACACCGACCTACGTTTGTTTGTCTATGCTCCGCGAATGAAGGTCATGGACCTTATTCATCGAGCAAATGCTCGCCTTTTCCGTTTGTCTTCAGAATCCAGATATGTGTTCAGTCACCTAAGGAACCACTAAACATAACTTTTATTTGACACAAGTAAAATGCCAACCCATTTTCCATTCCTTTAGATTTCGCTCAAATATAGCCTACTAAGTTGAACGGATTGAAACAATACAAATTACAGAAATGGTTGTCAGAAAAGAAGACTTCAATCTGTTTCCTTGCATACTTAATTCTCTCAGAAAATAACGTTAGCTTTCTTTTCGTAAAAATGAAGACCGTCAGAAAAGTTGCGTTCTGAGGAATGTGACATCGTTTACTTTCTCGCATGGACACGGATTGACCGTTACCTGCCCGAAGGTTCAGTTACGAGAAAAATGCAACATGACACAACAAATATTTTCACGTCGAATTCCCCACCTAAGATATTTCGTCACCACAGTCTACACTAACTGGAATCTTGGACTCAATTATTATCTCTTTACTGGACTCTACGAACATTGTAGTTTCAGGATTTGTCTGCTCTTTAGAATTTTAGCACTCTTACGGAATCATGTTTTTGGAGAACGATTATTGATCTTGAGAATATTTACTTGTCTCTTTATCCACACTTTTTAACAGCAAACAATCATGTCAGCACACTTCTTACCTAAGCTAATTCTCAAAATGTTCGTCTCGTCGACAGCCGCCGAGAGAAAAGCGAGGAGCAGGGGAGGCAGGGAACGTCAGCGCTAGAAGATTGCAACTGTTATGGTGTCGGGCTCCTCGGTCAAAAATGGGTAGCTTGACCTGGACGCGGAGTAGTTGCCAGATTCTTAGCGAAACCTCAATTTATAGCAAAAACGACTCCTCAGTTTGCTTCTTGGACGACTTTTCTGTTTGCGCTTAGTATTCATATTAAACTAATATTGGATGGAGACCATTGTTGGGAGCCATTTGTCCACGTAAAATTATATTGAGTTGTAAAGTCGGTGGAAATACCTGCCATTTATGAGAAATCTTCTAAATATGAAAATACCTTTCTATAAAATTGTCTGTATTACAGTCTGCTCAGTGTGCCTAATGCATTCGACCGTCCACTTGGAACTTGCGGCATGGGCTAAAAGATGAAGATTAACCGAAAACTGAACAGTTGTCTTTAAATTGGCGTCTCAAAATTTCCCAAACACATACAGTTCTTTTCACTGTCATGAAGCAACAACGCAAGAATAATTCAGCCTATCGCTGCCGGTTCTTCCCGTTAACTCTGGATAGAACTCAATGACTCAGCCCTCATCCCCAGGAAAGAACGCAAGAGGTTCGACCTGTTGGAGACAGGTAGAACAAAGGGTGACACTTATGTCAGGCTCCCACAGTCAGTGTTAACCGTAGCTGTCTCAGAAATAGGCCTAAGAATAGCTTTCAATAACACTCAGTGTTAGAACAAGATTCTGTCCAAATTGATTAACTTCGGTGACCTTGACCCCAGGCCTAATGCCAAAACCTCTTTGATATAAAATTATGCGTCTTTGTCGATTAGCTTTCTTAATACATTGCAGAACTGAACAATTTCAACTAGTCATTATTGATTAAAATGAAATGAAATTTAATACTGCTATACGTCAGAAACGACTTTAATCGTGGACATATTTCATCGATTTTGAAGTGCACCGAAGCATTGGTGACAGCTAGTATTGGTAGTTCAGCTGTTCTGTAAGCAGCGACATTAGCGAGTCGTCATCATTCAACCAAGCATTGCTGCAAAAGAAAAAACTGCAGATCATGAACAAAAGAAACATCAGACGCAGCTAATCTGGATTATCAGTCGATTTTCAAAATCCTTACATTTCAGTCTGCATTTCTTGAAAACAAACTTTAACTATAAGTTATATATGGGTTTTATTTCTATCATATTTGACTAATGTGTTCATAGGAAGGATGGGATTTATTTTCTTACTGGTAAAAAATACTTATACTGATTATAGCATGAGAAACGCAGCTTCCTTTTGAATCATCTTAACGAAAGGATCAAACTTTCACAGGTACAACGATATCAGGAATTAAGTTTTCGTGTCATGCCAATGGAAAAGACCAGTAAAAACGGAATGCAACATACATACATAGACCAGCGTAAGTATATAGGAAATCGGGTTAATTGCGTTACAGGGGAATAATCTTTTGTATGTCAGGAGAATCCTTTTTGTGCATACTGTAAGCATCAAAATCTGAAACAGAAATCAACTGTCTACCACAGTTACAATTATATAACCGAAAGGTTGGTCCCACAACTCAAGAAAAAGAAGAAAGCGTATTTTCCATACTGCTGGTGTCTACTTGCTCAATCAGTTGCATAACCTCTTTTTAGTCTTCTTTCTTTCTTGTAAATGACGTTATCCGAACTCATACTGTCTTAAAACTGAATCCAACGCATGGCTTACGTGATATATACATACCAACAGGCGGAGGTTCCAGAGAAAATATAAATAACAGTCACTGCCACGCTCAAAATTTACCAACTCAATAAAGATGAAGCCTTTGAGTCAAAAGTTAGCCCAACCTCCCCCGTTTCATATACCTCCACAGAAACCTCATCAAGTGAGTGTGGCCATGTAAATAAGACCCTCATTTCCAGCCTCTCTTTCACCCAACAATCCAATATCCTAAATTATCCCTCCTCCTTTATCCCACTAAATTTTTGCTGCCAAACTATTGGCTTCTGTTTTCTTGTGGCCAGACTACTTCAAAACAATTTGACCCATCTTTTGACCTTTTGTCGTTTTTACTTGCATTCACACCAATCATGTGCACTTTATTGCTGTGAAGGAGAGGTGGTTCAATAATCAATTCACCCATTCTAATTTTTGTTTCCATAAACACTTCCCTTCCCTTCTACAACTTTTGCAAATATCTTGCTGCCTTTCTTCCTTCAGGTGTTCAGTGACTCTCATCTTTTTTTCAGCCTACAGCCATGCATGACTCCCAAAAACAATTCTTTGAAACAACCAACTACATTCTTTTCCTGACCTCCATTTTTCCATCCTCTTGGCCCTATTTACCCTCTTTGCCTAACTCTTGCTATTAATCATTTTCAACTTTTTCTTATGACAGATGCTTTCATCCAACTTTGCAGCGCCTCTTGACTAGTACCAACTTATTTCCCATTCCGCTCACTAGCTCCTACACCTACACCTTCTATCCTTACTCCACTCACTCCACTTATTACTCTGCCCATCAAAATAAGCCTATGAAATAACTATTGAGAAAATACAACCTTGTCTCAGAGATGCACTCATTCCAAACTAATCACTCTAATACCACAAGATTCATTTTTATCATAAAAACTAAGTGCTGTTCACAAATCATCTTGCAAATCTATCAGTGCCTTCCACACACTATCTGTAGTTATATCTTCAGTCACACTTGCTTCATACAGAGTTCATCTTCTGTTCAGAAATTTCTCACATAAATTTTTCATAACTCATCCATTCCCTCTTCCTACTTGAAACCTACACTGCTCTTCACCTGTCAATGCTTCAGTTATTTCTCATACTTTCTCAATCAAACTCCTGCCTGGTGCACACACATACATACATACTTCTATACTGTATATATATATATATATATATATATATATATATATATATATATATATATATATATAATATATATATATATATATATATATATATATATATATATATATATATATTATTATTATTATAAATATTATCTGTTCAACCTCTCTTCCCTGCTTTAATCGAATACCAGAAATTGTCTTTGTTAAAGTAAGAGGGCATACAATGTAGGAAGAAGCAAGCAGCAGGAGTTGTTTTGAGCAGATCCCAACTGTTAAAGGGGTAAGAATTTTAGTTCAGAGGGATATAAGAAGGGATAGGTTTTGTTAGGACAGACCTTAGATAGACTGTACCTTAAGCTTACTTTTCTGTGACCTTTACACTGGTGAGTCTTTTGTCCCTTCAGGTCAGAACCTGAGCAAGAGAAATTCGAAAACAGCCACAACCCGAGCCAACCCTCATCTACGGACTCTAAGCTGAGATCTCATCAAGACAAGATGCATCTCAGCCAGTCCACTAACCTGCCTTTGTCTCTCTGTCCTTCTCCAAACGTGAGGGAGGAAATTGTCATTCCAAACGGACCAAGGAAACTAATACATCTGGTCATTGTATTATCTCCCCCAGAGAATTAAGTGCACCTTGGGCCTGCGCAACCTCTTTCTGGGAGAAGAATCCACATCATTAGCATCAAGAAGCCTTAATTCGACTTTGCAGTAAATTCCTGATACAGTGTCTGAGAAGCATATTAAGCCGTTGTGCTTATTCTATATAGCATTGTGATTTGTCCTAAGTTGGACTCGTTATTCTGAGCTGCTCTTAGCCCTGTAAATAATCCATTCACTTTATTTAATTTACTTGTTTTTTGCTGAAACTAGTGTTCCAGTAAGTTGCTGAGTTCATTCCTGTGGTAATGAATAAACCTCTATTCTTTGTTAATGAGTTAACTGGCGACCTGAACTATTCGCTATCTGTCCTTTAGAGTTAAATGTAGCCTTAATTGAACAGAATTACGTGGGTCTTAGGCAAAGCAAGGCAATATAAATCAAAGTAAGTAATAATTAAACTCATCAGCCGAAGGACCCATGTAACAATATATATATATATATATATATATATATATATATATACATATATATAGATTATATATACATATATATATATATATTTATATATATATATATATATATATATATATATATATATGTGTGTGTATATATATATACATACATATCTATCTATCTATCTATATATATGTATATATACAGTATATATATATATATATATATATATATATATATATATATATATATATATATATATATATATATATATATATATATATGCTCAGAAAATCACAGATGCATGTTTTATTATAAGCGAAAGCAACAGTCAGAGATCCGTAGGAAGCATTTTTGCAAGATGTTAACCATAGCTGTGGCTTTTATTTGCTTAGTTGACGGTTTTAGTAATAAAAACTAAATTCAATCTAAGTAATTTTAAATTTTACAGCGAATGTAACGTAATTAAGCGTATAGTGCAGTGATCCCATAAAGAAAATTTCGGGTTTGTGAAGACTGTTTATCACTTTTATTAATATTACTGCATTAACTTTAAGCTATACTATCAGTTAATCTGCATTTTTTTCTCCTTCGTCCTCCTTTTGACTGAAGATAAATTGTGGTTGTTCCGTTCAGTCGCTGACAAGAGCGTGAACGATGTCAATCGCGCAGAGAGACGCGGAAAGCGCTCTGGACACCGATGATGCCACCCATCAAATAGACCAATCCACCAACCGCTCAGTCACGAGCAGTGAAGCCTACATGGAGACAGGGATCTCTATTGATCATCATTTCAGACGAAGATTCGTTCTCCTAAGGACATTAGGCATCTACCTAGGGCGAAAAAATGACGATGGAACATATACTTTCACAATTGGAAGGCTGATTACAGCATACATCACCTGGTTTGTGATACACATGGCAGTTTTCGTTGGTGCTGAAGTTTGGCATTCGTTCCGAGTAACAAATGACCAAAAATTAACTGACGTTTTGGCATCTCCAATATTTATTGCAGTATGTGTTATCTTACCCTTACTCGGCTCTCATTCTTTGAATGCCATTACTTATGCACTTAGGGAAAACATGAACAGCATTCCCACGTACCGCAACTTCTGCAAACAAGAAAAAACGCAAGCCCCAAACAGCCTAAAAAATAACAAGATTTGGGTTAAGTTTAGAGGCGCTGCTTTTCTCACCGGTGGGACCATCTCTTCCATTTTGTTCTTAGTGCCATGGATATCAAGCCTCGCGGACTCCGCTGTAGGAATTAAAGAAAAACTTTTGGAAGAAATCCCTGTCTATTTGGTCGATGTCATATATCAAATTCTTCCTCTCCTTACAACCGTATTCATGATCTCTTTCTTGGATTATTATACTGAACTCTACAGGGACTTAAAAATCAGACTACTGAACTTGTGTGCTGAATGGACTCCCGTCGCTTTGGAGGATCTGAGATCCCAAATAGAAAAGGTCCAGAGAAGTTTCCACGACCTTTACGAAGGCTTTTTGCAATATGCTCTGACAGTGAACGCCCTGACGACCACCTTTTTCGCCACGATGACCACCTATCGGTTAACCCTCGGTTCATACGAGATCATCTATTTAGTCCCAGCTCTCCTTGGTGCTGTACATATTCTCTTCATCGCTAAATATTCCCGGGATCTTATGTTTGAGGTATATGTTACATTACAATTCATATTGCATGCACGCCATCAACCGTAGGTTTAGTTGATACTCGTCTTATTTTCCCCATATAAATACAGTACTTCAGAGCACATGCTGTTATTATAATACTTATTTTCTACAGCTTTCCATCAAACAACAAAACAAAAAAGCAACTGATTGTCATTTTTACTTTAGTACTGGTGGAAGTATTTTATAATTTAATTAGTTTTAGTCACTTGAACACGCCATTGCTTTAAAGACATGACGATAAGGGAATTTTAGATTACAAAGTAAATGCAGTAAATTTCAACTTTTAGTCTGTGGTGTCCAGATTTAGAAATTTAATTATATTACCCAAAAAAAATATTTCTACGTCTTCTAGTTTCAGTCTTCCCAACACATTTCTATTATAGATACTTCCTGGAGGTCATTATCATATATGGTTTATATTTCAGGCAAAATTCCTGACAATTCGAACCCGCGAAGAGGCGCTAGAATTCCGACGAACCAGTGAAGAAAAGTATAGTGCCCTACGGTCAGTCGAAGCCCTTCTGAATGAGTTTCCCCCCGTGGTAAGGGCATATGGCAATGTTCCATTTGGCTACGGCATCGTTCCCATTATTGTGGTATTCTTAGTGGTGTATGCAGGTCTTCTGGATTTTGTGGATGACTTTTATCAGGTTTTTGAGCGTAATACGAACAAAACAATCGGCTGAAGATCCGCATAGGAAAAGACTAGCATTTTTTTTTTTTTTTTTAAGCTGATAGGTAAGATGGGTGAAAGAAGAGTGAGGGCAGTTAGCTAGCTAACCATGGTAGGGAATAGTTTAGAAAGTGAAATATTAGTAAGAGTAATGTCAAGTGTGGTTTATCCACAATTTTATTTAGGTAAGGGTACAATTTTTCTAATATTAACATAATACAATAATATTTTTACATTATAACAACATGGTAAATTGTAAATATTGCATATTTTGAATTTTATTTCTTATTAGTATAATCATATTTAAAACATAAAATAAAATTTAAAAATTAGTTCCAATTTCCTCATTTTAACCTTGATGTTAATTATCATAATGATTTTGCATGATACCTACATAGTAAATTCTAAATATTACATTTTCACAAGGCATTTCTTAATAACATAATGGTTGAGGTTCATCACGATGAATATATGAAGATACTCTTCTCCACCATCTGTGGTCTGTGTTGTTTGGGTGGTTTCTCTCTTCTGCTACTGATTCTTCTGTTAATTCACTGTTGTATTGATCTAGTTTGCTCCATATGTTGGTTGCCAGTCTGTACAATCTTTGATTAATTGGTTCTACTTTGTATTTTTTGTGTATTTGTTCTATATTCAGATCGTCATCTTCTTGAATGTTTCTCACTGCGGACCTTAGTATCTTATTTTGGAATTTTTGTAATGCACTTACATTGGAAGTCGATGCTAAACACGTGGGTATATTCCATTATTGGTCTGATTAGGCTTTTGTAGAAATGGATTTTGATATTTGTGTTCATATTCCTAAATAGTTTTAGCTTTGTATTTTGTGTTCTTGCTATTCTTAGCCTTTCTCTCACGTGTCTTGATATTCCTCTTCGTCCGAATTGCATTCCTAGTATTCTTGTGCTTTTAGTAAAATTCATCGGTTGTTGGTCTAACATTATTTGCGCATGTTTGTAAGCAGACACTGATACTAGTTGGAATTTAGATTTATTTACCTTTATCTTCCACTTCTCTTCAAATTGATTTATTCTTTCAATTTGGTTCATTGTTGTTTGTGCTACTTGTCTTTTCAAAGTTGGATCCCTTCTTCGAGTGCGTTTTTCTGGGTGTATAATTATTTGAGTTATATCATCTGCAAAGCAGACATCAGTACAGTACTCTGGTGGTGAAGTCATATCTGATGTACATAATATGAATAGTGTTGGACTGAGTACAGATCCTTGTGGGACTCCACTTAGTAACGGGAATGAATTCCCTATGTAATTTTGTGACTTGATTGCTGCTGTTCGATCTTTGATGAAGTTGCATAGTATTTTCTCAAAAATGTCTGGAAGGTTGAGATGTAATATTTTGTATTGAAGTCCTTGTATCCATACTTTGTCAAATGCCTTGGTTATATCTCTACATACTAGGTTACACTATTTTGGGTTAGGGGCCTGGGAACTGCACAAATGTGACCTTTTTATGGATTACAATGTTTGCTGTTAACACTTTAGTCTGGTGAGTGTTAGCCTGCTTTTACAAGTTTATTATTACTCTCATCATTTAGATTAAATAATTTCAATACTTGTGTGTCGTAATATGCGATTGTTAAATACATCTTGTAATCCTCTCCTTTTCCATTAATACTACACAGTGTTATATCAAATAAAGACCTCAGACCAATTTTGTTATTATTATATCAAATAAAATTCCAAGAAAACTTTGAATAGCATTACTTTTATACTTATAATACTCTAGATAAAGAACCGGTTGGCTGACTACTATAGCCTCCTCGCACTAAACTGTAACTGCATGGATTTACAGTTCGAATTTAATCAATAACAAGCATACAAAATATAGCATATCATTACAAAATCTTGATGTAATATATAAATGTCTATTCTTTCTGCATAGTTGCTGTCATTGAAACACTTGTCATTGTATAAAAAAACGAAGAAAAAAAACCGAGTGCAGCTGTGTGCAAAGAAAGGGGAGGCGTGCTGGTTAATGGAACAGCCATTGTTTTGGCGGGATATGGAATCTTACACTTGTCACTTCATCAGCTGATTTCATTGACGTCAACAAATTTCTGATATGTTTCATCCCATTTGAAGGTAAATACTTACATAGCTTCATATATTGACCTATTTAATTTCCTGCATAATCTAACACAAAGTAAAGGTGTCTTTTTATACTTATATTCTTATATTTATAATTATATTCTCATCAGTGGGGAACATCTAATGACATTCGTAATGAGCGATCGGAGGAGGAAGATCAGGCAAGCATTACCCATTTACAGGTCTATTAATCATTTTCCCCAGTTCTCCAGTTCCAATTAATATTGTTAAGGCCGTGTCCGTAGATGATTGGTTAGGAATGGAAGGTTTGATCCCGTTCAGCAAAGTTGGGTAAACTTTCAGAAAAGTGTTAGATATCTCCTAACAAATAAAGTGAAAAAAACTGGTCTAAAACGAGGCATTTTCTTCCATTTGTTTTGTTTTATTTATTTTTTGTATTTTATTTTTACCTTATTTTTTTTTTGTTTTGTTTATCCAATGGCAATATTGAGTACCAGTATAGGATTTTATCACAGAGCTGAACTAGAGTGCTTATTCCATATGTAGTTAAACTCAGAAATCATCGCTAGAATTTAGAATACTTGGGGATAGTTGCGGTTCACAGATCGGTTAGGCTGTTCACTAAAATTCCTTGGTTAAGTGGTTGAATCTGGCGGAGCCGATTGGTAGCCTCGTATGGGTCTAGCTCCAATAATTGTATAAACCACAAAATTATATCTCTTCTTTATTTACTCTTTGTTTTATGCGACTATACACTTAAACAATTATTATATTATGAGGTTTGTTTATGAATTTATGCAGTCGTATTGTAAATGAAGCTGTAGGCTATAGGCCTATATGTGGTTAATTGCCTTCGTTTGCTAACATTCACTTTTAAATTATAACTTTAACGTTATATCATTTTAATACATGTTTCTTGGCATATAGGAAAGATACATACATATAATTTTTCGACATGTATTTCCCGATTCAGTATTATTATTACTCAATAAATACATTAAAAACTATATAGCTTTTATATGTCCCCTTCAATTAGCTCGAAAATAGCATAAAATTTACGTAGTCCTATAGCAAATTAATTTTAGATCACCTTAAACCAAAGAGTATAGCTCTTACGATTAAACCCAAACATAAATTCAAATACAAATTAAAGATTAGTTAATCTGTAAAAATAATTATTTGTGTTGTCGCCAAAACAATGGCTGTTCCATTAACCAGCACCCCCGCCCCTTTCTTTGCATGCAGTTGCACTCTTGTTTTTTCTTCGTTTGTTTTTATACAATGACGAATATTTCAGTGACAGCAGCAATGCAGAAAGAATAGAAATTTATATATTACATCAAGATCTTGCAATGATATGCTATATTTTTTATGCTTGTTAATGATTAAATTCGAAATAGATACAATACTGACGAATCCTGCAATCTATGCAGTTACAATGGTAGGCGGGGCTTCTCCGCCAGGTTAGTGCGAGGAGGCTATAACTGATACTGTTACTTCTGTTGTTACGGGCGCTATTAAAGTACAAAAATAATTACGATACTTTGTCAAGCTCTAGATGAGAAGGCCACTTGGTCCAAACTAAGTCTTGCATTGCGTCGTCAAACATCTCTCTCTCTCTCTCTCCTCCTCTCTCTCCCTCTCTCTCACTAATGAAATTTTTCCTAGGTGTTTACAGGGAACTGTAAAATCAAGAAATGAAAGGCAGTAACTGTTTGAGTGAAATGGCATATGATGGACAGAAACCGAGATTGACTGGGAACGAGTTCAGACAATCATCATGTCCCACACACTTAATTTTGTTTCTGAACTTTAGTTTGAGTAAATAAAACTTAGCGAGCCTGAAATGAATGTCACTTAATCACCAGAAAATGTCCTATTGATTGTTATGAAAACTGGGCATTTTTTTTTTTTTTTTTGTGATAGAGTTAGCGTTTGTAAGCTGTATTAATTTGGGGGGAAGGCTAGGTTCTGAATCTTCCAGTGGGAAACGGTTTTAATCTGTAATTTGCAACAGGGGTGCCTACGGCCCGAATTTCATAATCTTAGCAGTGTAATTTCTATATGTTTACCATTGCCAAGCGCTCCTAGTGAAAAGTCTGATAATGGTAACTCACCTTCAAAGTTAGACCTCTAAGATAAAAAAGAATAAAAAAAAAAAGAAACTGACTTGAGGATCTACTATCACATCTTAGTCCATAGAGATTATAAATCTTGGTTTAGTTTTTGTCGAGGAAATCTCCTACTACTACTTCTCCAGCATTACTACTGCTCCTACTTGTAGCAGGAGGGATTTGCCTCTGAAACGGTCACTGTTCTTCGAGAATTTTCCTTTCCCAGTTCTTCATAGCTCTTTGATTGTGACCTCACCATTATTATAGATGCAAAGTGCTACGGTCTACGCAAAGTCCATCATCGTTCGTTACCTTCTATACAGACAGCGTTACTTGCTCATCTCTCTCTCTCTCTCTCTCTCTCCTTTTATATTTTGCTATGTAATTTGTTGGTTTCTCCTGAAACTTTAAAAATATGCCGACACCTTTCGGTTTCTTTTAGCTCTACTGATAAACAAACGTTCCGTGGTGTCAACAGCCTCTCTGCACAACTCGCAAAACCTCTCTTATCTCCGCTTCTGCCATCATCTTTTGGCTGTAACATGTCTACTTTTGTTTTCATAAAAACGATCGTTTTTTCGGGATTCAGTCAGTGGCGTCGCTATGGGGGGCTGCCAGTTGAAATTCCCTTTATAGCTAACTTTTACCCTTTGGTGGTCAAAAACAGATATTCTCGCCCTATTTGAAATACTTTTAGTTTATTTACAGTTGTGCCAAATATCTAATGAAATTATTTTGGTTCTTGTTACCTTTACAACTTACTGTATATAGAGCTAAGAAATGAATGGATATAGTTATAGGTTTTTAACACGAATGACACGTTTGTTCATGATATTTTGATCCAACTTATGTATGGAGTGATTGAAACTATAGTTGCAGTTTTGAATGAGTGAAAAGTAATTTTCTATTGATGCTTAGAGTTGATTTCCAGGGGAAGGAGATGAAGAAGAGGGAATGGGATAGGTTGAAGTTTTGAAGAGATTTTGGAGGGTCGTATGTCTCTTGTTTTTTAATGATATGTAGGCTACTATTTTAATATATTTACATGACAAGGATATTACACTTAGTTGAAAATTAAGATTTAATAATAGAAACTAGGCTATTGTTGAATATAAGGTTGTGAGGAAATTTACATTACAGTTTTTGATACATTTTCATATGGTAAGAGTTGAAAATTAATTGAAAATTGAGCTCAATCATTTCAAATACAGGTTTACTAATTACTAATACTATTATTTTCCTTCATTCACATTGATATACACATCCGAGAATAGTATATTTTACTAATCACAGAATTGGTACATTAGTTTTGTGTAATTTTCTTTGACCCCACCTAGGCACCCCCACTGATGGAATGCCAGCCACGCCAGTGGATTCAGTTCTTCAGTGTGCTTCCTACTGCCATTTCCATCTACAAACCTTAGCTCTACTATCATTTTTTTCTGGAATTAGGCAAAATGGCAGCAACAAAGACAAAAGTATTTGACAGCAACAAAGATAAGAGTATTCAACAACAACAAGGAAAAATGATGCCGTGTTATTTTACAAATCAAATAAAAACTTGTGAGGACAAGAAATGTCAACTGGGTATTAACTTATTACCTGAGCGCAGGTATACATGGTAGCGTGTAGACGGAAACGTGGTGCCCGACCTCCGATCGCCGTGACCCCACTCTGAGCAATTTGTGTTTGTTGACAGACAGACAAATGACAATTTTGAGAGACATAATAAATGTACAATGATGAAATACATATCGGCGGAAAGGCCAGAAAATTCTACACGTGAATATTTACATGAGAGTCTTGACATATTAAGAAATGCAATGCATGACGTGATTGATGCGAAAATGAACAGACGTATGAAGTCTTTATAAGTAGGCTACTCTCCCCCCCGCCCTCAACAATAATTACAAAAGTAATGATTGGAAGAAATCTGAAAAAAAATCAATCACGGAATCGCTTTGGGAGCAGGAGCCAGCCCCAAGTCCTTGATACCTGCAGACGTGGGGCAGCTTCGACTGCTGAATCACCTGGTGGCTTAGCCGAGTAGATGACTTCTTAGTGCAGCCCTTGGGACGTCCTCGACCCCATTTTGGGGGCGACAGAATCATCTGTGGCCACATTTTGTGGAGGAATTCTGGGGCGCCTGCCGGTTTCCTCCTGAGTTTCGCGGTCTAACAGGAAAGCTGGTTTCAGCCAGTCGACAGAAACCCAGTCTTCACGCCCGTGGATGTTGATGAGATAGGCTTTGGATAATCTGCTGACGACACGGTATGGGCGCCTGTATGGTCTGGTCAAGGGTGGGCAGTGGGTGTCGATCCTGATGAAGTCGTGGGTGCAGGTATCCAGATCCCCAGGGCTGTAGACATGGGTCCTGTCCATGAAAGTCTTTCGGCAGGGCGCAAACCTCGGTGCCACTTCCTTCAGCCTTGGAAGGGAGGTATCTGCGTTGCCCAGCGCCGTGGGGAAGAACTCTCTTGGAACAGCTGGTGTTTCACCATAGACTTTCTCTGCGGGAGATACATCTCCATCTGCCCTCAGTGTGGTGCGGAGACCCAGCAGGACCCAGAGGAGCTGGGCCTTCCAATTGTCATCGATACAGCATGCCATCAGAGCTGCCTTCAACAAACAGTGGGCCCTTTCCACCATGCCATTGGCTGCGGGGTTATATGCCGTCATACTGTGGAGAGTTGTCCCCATCAGGTGTGCCAGGGCAACCCAGAGCTCCGACAAGAATGCTGGGCCTCTGTCCGTAGTTATGCTGTCAGGCACACCAAAACGGCTGATCCAACTCGACAGGAGGGCCTCTTCACAGGCGCTCGTTGATGCTTCCGTCATCAGGGTTGCTTCCGGCCACCGTGTGGAACAGTCTATGACTGTCAGGAGGTATCTGGCACCCCTTGATTGTGGCAGAGGACCTACGACGTCTATATGGATGTGACTGAAGCACCGACATGGTTGAGGGAATTCTCCGACGCCTGATCCGTGTGCTGGGTGACTTTACTTGTTTGGCACAGTATGCAGTTCTTCACCCACTGCCGAACGTCCTTCCTGATACCGTACCACACGAGCTTCTCTGTCATCAGGCATGCCATTGTTCGGCCTGATCACTGGGACAGGCCGTGGATGACATCGAACATCTGCTTTCTCCTGGGTGTGGGGATCAGGGGGCGAGGGCGGCCCATGCTGGTGTCGCAGAGAAGTGTTGAACTGGATCCTCCTATCGGCACATCTTCCCATTTCAGTGTGGTGAGTGCCATGTGGTAAGCTGCTGTTTCCGGGTCTGCAGCCTGTTCCTTTGCCAGGACCTCGTAGTCTATGCCAAGGTGGGCGAAATTTATCTCGACCCTTGATAGGGCGTCGGCTACTGGGTTCTTCCTGCCGGGGACATAGCTAATGGTGCCACTGCTGCCTTGCTGACCATGTGTCTCCCACCTTCGTGAACACATGTACTGAAGGCTTGTGGTCTGTTAAATGCACTGTAGCGGGTCTCCGGTGGTGTTAACTTGTGACTGAAGAACGCCAACTTGTGACTGAAGAAGGCCAGCGGGCATGGGAAGCCGTCTAACACCTGCTCCAGCACCGCCCCACAAGCGATGTTGCTGGCGTCTCTGGTAAGTCTCAGGGAGGTGGTGAGGTCGTGGTGTCTTAATGTGGTGGCTTTGGCGAGGGCTGCCTTCATCTGCTTGAATGCCTGTTGTTGCAGAGCTGCCCACACCAGTGCTTTCGGATTCCCCTTCAGGACTGCAGTCAGTGGATACATGATGCAGGAGACATCTGGTGTGAAGTGGCGGTAGTAGTTGACCATGCCAAGGAACTCCTGTAGGGACTTGATGGTTTTTGGCATTGGGAACTTCTTTACTGTGTCCACCTAGGAGGCCATGGGGCGGACACCTGCCGGGGAGATCTCATGGCCCAAGAAGTCTACCTTTTTTGCTCCGAAGGTACACTTGTCGAACCTGACGACCAAACCGTTCTCCTGCAGGAATTTCAGCACGGCCCAGACATGGTGCAGGTGTTCCTCTGGGGACCAGGAGAAGATAAGGATGTCGTCTACGTAGCAAATGCAGAAAGGTAGGTCCCCAAGATGGTGTCCATAAAGCGTTGGAATGTGGCCCCAGCATTCCTGAGGCTGAAGGTGGAGTAGGAGAAGGTATGCATTCCGAACGGCATGATGATGGCTGTCTTCAGAACGTCGTCGTGGTGCACTGGTACCTGAAAATAAGACTTGAGTAAATCCATTTTTGTAGATACTTTGGCCAAGTGCAGGGTGCCTGTTAGGTCCTGCATGTTCGGCAAGGGATAGTGGTCTAGTGTCGTCACTAGGTTCAGCCGACAATAGTCTCCACAGGGCCTCCAGAAGCTGTCTGGTATCTTTACCATGTGGAGGGGGGATGCCCGCTGGCTCGATGCCTTCCTGCACATGCCCATCCATTCCATCTCGGCGAAGGCCCGTTTAGCGTCTTGGAGTTTTTTGGGTGGCAAGTGGCAGAATTTGGCGTGTGTTGGCAGGCACGTCGTGGTGATATGGTGATAGATGCCGTGTTTGGCCTGGGCTCCCAGCAACTGATGCAGCTCTAGCTTGAAGATGTCTGGGAACTCGTGGAGGAGGGTGCTGTATTTGTTCAAAGAGATGGAGCAGACAGCGGGCATCCCTGGCCCGGTGGAGAGCGGTCAGGAGTGGCAGGTTCTGGTATGCAGCAGGCATTTTCGGTCGACGTCTACCAGAAGTCCGTGGTGTGTGAAGAAACCAGCGCCCAGGGGAGGGAACTTGACGTCAGCGATGACAAAGGGCCAATCATATTTACGGCCCAGGATGTATATTCTGCGGGTCACAGTTCCATAGCAGCAGATGGGGCTTCCATTTGCGGCCACCAATGCAGTTGCAGCGCTGGATGTGCAGTTGCAGTCTTCTCTCGATGTCAGAAACACCGATTGCATTGCCCTGGTGTCTCCCAGCATCCGTCGTTTTATGACGTTGTGGATGAAGAGTCCTACTGGTGGAGTCTTTGGGAAGAGTCCTAAAAAGCCCAAAAATCTTTAAAAATTCGATTTGCTGAAAAAAAGTGGCTTTATAGCATTCAAAGAATGTGTCCACGAAATATTATGCTAAAATTTGCCTTATTTCTCTAGTTATGGCAAATGTAACAATAACTATATACCCATAAAACACCAGTAGCTCAAATGATTTAGTCTGGTATAGTTTTTGCGATGTGTGTTACGAAAACTTCCTTTGAAATGAAATATATAATGTCAATAATATCCTACTTGGCACCTTTTTAGTTATTCTAGCCATGACAACGCACACATCATACCATGACGCCGACTGTGGCCGAGTTGCCTATAAACTTCAAGCCAGAAGGACACGTTTTTCCACTTGCTAGCCTTGACTGAACTCTGTATTTTCTGCGGTGTTTTTGTTTTTCACCGTGCCTGAAAGGTCCAAGAGTTCACTTCATGCTTCTAGAATGCCGAAAAGCCAAGTGGAAAAGTCCAGGCGAGAAGTAGAAGAAAGAATTCAAGAAATTAGTGCCAGAGGGGAATGGGTGACGGAGAGAGAGAGAGAGCTGTCGCCCAGCAAACAGTGCAGGCAGCGATCTCTGCTGACCAGAGACCAACCACATCTACCCTAAAAGCCTCTTTATTCGTTCGTCACTACTAAAGGGCAAAGATATTTTAGAAGAAGAAAGCAGTAGCTCGGAGGCTGATATTATAGACGATCGTGAAAAATAAAATGATCATAATAAGTGAATCAAGACTTAATGAATTACTTGAATCACGAATCCCTAATTGTGAATGTAAAGTAATTTCCAGGATCCATTTGGCAAGGGATGGATTGAGACACTAATAAAAAGTGTAGGCAACTATTACCCTAGAGTAATACCTTGCAACAAGATCAGACAGGGGACCAGGAACCTAAAATTTATAATAATGTGTTTTAGGCACATAAATAATCAATTAATATTCTTATTTATAATAATTTTGCATTAATTAATAACCAAAAATAAAAATTAAAACCATAAAATTAATTGTAACACAGTCTTTGAAGGCCCTTTTACTTTTTTATGTAACTAAAACTTTGAAGGCCCGTTTCTCAAAACATAAGGCCTTCAAAATGTATCTCCTCCTTAGTATTGGACCAATCTAAATGAAATTTCATATATAATATGAGGAAACATGGTAGATTAAAACAAAGCTGGGATTTTAATATTTTGAGTTTCTGATTTTTGTAATTTTTTTTTTTCTGTAATTTTTCCGGGAAAATTTCACAAAAAAAAAATTCATATCTCGAAAAATAATTGAAAAATCAAAAATCCCCGGCTTTGTATCGAAGGTCCATATGTGTTTTATACGTGGTTCAAATCTCATCCCTTAAAACCAAAAAGCAAAGGAGGAGATGCATTTTGAAAATGGCCATTTTTGGCCGAAAAATGCTCTGGCGTCACAAAACCTAAGGTCACTGAACAAAAATTTTTTCCCCAGAAGTTCCACACAATATCCTTTAACAAACCCCCTATATATCAACAACCTGTCGTTAAAAAAGTCGGAAACCGGCCGATCCCTTAAGGTTTGTGGCCACTTCTGTTACTTGTGGCAGCTTTGCTCGTTTTTGTGAAAGAACAGGGGCTCTGCAATTTCTGGTGGCGCTTCCAAACCTCCGATAGAAGTAATGCCAAGCTGGATTTGTCCACATCCTCTGCTGCTATGGTGGCGCCTTCTTCCTGTACACCACGTTCATGTTCTCTGCCTCGTCTTCTTCTGTTACCAGGTTACAGGCTGCGGGTGTTGCGGCGTGTTTGGAGGCCTTGGTGGCCTTGTGGAGTTTGTGTGAGCCGTTCACCAATTCACCCATTGAAAGGGCATCCGCATCCATGATTTGCTCCCTCACCTCTGGCGGAAGGTGCCACAGGAATATTTCTCGTGACAAGCTGATCTTGTAAGAGCCCCGACGCTGTCTCTTCCAAACACGTGTGTGTTCGTCGATCGTCATCATTGGAGTCGACAGGACAAAACAGGAGCGTCTCGTTTTCTTTCTCTACAGGAACGCGATTTCAACCATACAATATTTCCGTCTGTGTCTCCCTAAGCATTGTTGTCTTAATGTATGTATAATCACCACTACTTGCATTGCCATGCAAGCATTCTAATCATGTACTCATAATGTTCCAACGAATCTTCTGTATCAAACTGTGTGTATGTTTCTGTTTGTGAAGACGCCAAAGGTCTCTCCATTTCACATTTATTATGCTATTGCATTGTATCCATTAATCTGTCTTGAATCTCATGCAATTGGCCATATGTAGAATTTCCTGACCCTTCCACTGATGTATGTTTCATCACCGTATGTTAATCATGTCTCTTGATATCGCCATCTGTTTGTCTGCCGACAAACACAGATGTCTGAACCTTTTATGTCCGTTTTACCTGTCTGTGTGTAGACGCTACATTACCGCTCGCACGCGTCAATAACATCTTCCAAGATTCTGTACATTTATCTCAGTAAGGAACAACCAATAAACCAGTTAACACCCAGCCAGTATGTCGCTCATACCCCAGTCCTTACAATCTTCTTCCAACCGTCCACGTCAACCCCCGGCAGCATCAGGAGACCTCAGAGTTCGTCCCAGGCGTCCCTGGGTGATGCATCCCCCAGGGGCTGGGTCATCAGGTCGAGGGCGTATTGGGCTCTCTCTGGGACGGGCATGTAGTATGTTTCGATGAGCTTGTCTCGCAGGTCTCCATACTTGAATTTGCCTAGCTGCGAGTCCAACCATGGGGTGATTTTGTTGAAGACCTCCTCCGGAAGCGTTGTCATGGTTACGTCCGCCTAGGTCTCCTCGTCTGCAATTTTCGCTACCCGGAAATAGACATCTGCCCACAGATACCAGGATGCAGTGTTTTGTCACGAGAACGGAGGGAGTTTTATCGCCTGACTTATTGCTGCCTTCGAAGGCGAGAGAGGGATGCAGAGGATCTGCGCGTCCTCAGAATGACTTTTTATCTCAGTGTCTGACATTCTTCCTCACACCAAAACGTGAAGTACGTGCCGTATTTAGTCCATTAATGGTGTTTGGGGCTCGTCAGAAGTCAAAACTATACACCGTGTGGTTCCGTTAATGACTTCTGAGTACAGTCGACGTGAATCGTAAATGGCGGGGCCAAACTGTTTGAGCACGCCAGAACGCACCTGAAGGGGCATGCCGTAATTAGTCCACTAGTGGCGTGAGTGTACTCTGAGGGAGGAGCTTTCAGAGGCCTAGACTTTTGTTACCGTGTGGTTCCGTTGAAGGCTCTCTGAACATAAAGCGGCCGTAGTGAGTCCGTTAATGGCGAAGCCAAAACTGCTGTGTTTACCGTCACTCCAGGGTCACCAGTTGTGAAGACAAGAAAGGTCAACTGGGTATTAAACTGTTATTACCTGAGTGCAGGTATACATGGCAGAGTGTGGATAGAAACATGGTACCCGACCTCCGATTGCAGTGACCAGCACTCTGAGCAATTTGTGTTTGTTGACAGACTAACAAATGGCAATTTTGAGAGACATAATAAATGTACAAAGATGAAATACACATCGGCGGAAAGGCCAGAAAACTCTACACATGAATATTTACATGAGAGTCTTGACATATTAAGAAATGCGAAATGCAATGCATGACGTCATTGATGCGAAAATGAAGAGACCTCTGACGTCTTTACAAATTAAGTTAATAATTAACAACGAAGACAAGAATATTTAACAACAAACATCATCTTATCTAACAATAATAAACATTAGCTTATCTAACAACACTAACATCATCTTATTTAGCAGCAACACTTATCACCAAATCTAACAAAGGCAAGCTTATCTAACAACAACAAAGCCAGCATATCTAACAACAAATGCCAGATCACCTAACAACAAGAAGGGCCAGTTTATCTATCAACAAAAACCAATTTACCTAACAAAAACAAAATTCACCTTATTTAACAAAAAACAAGGCAAGCTCAACTAACAGCAACAGAAGCCAATCTGTTTAAGACCAGATTACCTAAAAACAGCAAAGATCAGCTTGTTTAAAAGCAACAGAGGCAAGCTACTCTAACAAGAAGTCATTTATCTAACGGCAATAAATATCTAACAGCAATACAGGACACATTATTGAACAATAACAAACATCAGCTTGTCTAACAACAAGAAATGCCAGCTTACCCTCTAACAAGGAAAGCCTGTTTATCTAATAACAATTAAGATCAGCAACATAGGTAAGCCTCGTATTAGGACAGCACCAGAGACCATTCACCATAGTATACAGGCATTGATAAAGGCTAGCTTAACGTAATAGCGACTCTAAAGATCACATTAATATGGCGAAGAAAGCAACGAAGAGGAGACAGTCAACTCTGAAAACTTCCCGACTTCAAGTTTCATGATCCCCGCTCGATTCCGAAATGGCTAAGAAGCGCAACCGAGGAAAACCCTTAAAGAGTTGGACGGGGGCGGGGGATTTTCTTCAGATAATATTCCAAGAGACTTTAAACATAGATGCATTGTTAATGTTTCAGTTTCATGTAAATCAAATGAATTTACAACTAAAAAAAGCTCTCCTTTCTGAGGCATAAATAATACTTGATAATAGTGAAATAATCAAACTGCTTTTTCATGGTTCTCTTAGGAACTTTAAGGATAATGAAGACGAATATGAATTTTCCTTTTTTTTCAGTGTAAAGATGAATTTATGTTTACAAAGATATCCGCTTTTCTGATTCAAATTGCAGCTAACAAAAGCGGCCCTTTCAAATCTTTTATTTTTACTTCAAATACTCACTGAAATACAGATGTACTAAACAGCATTAGGCTACGTTTTATTATTTCAGGAATAAGACAGGAAATCCAGGTAATTGTGAGATTTAGATACAGATTAGTCTGATAGGACTAATCCTCACTGATAAAGACAATACTTGCGTTCTCCTTTATCTAAGGATGTAAGCAAGAGTGCAGGTAGGCCAAGGTATAAACGGGAATTTGTTTTTGATTGGTTGGGCAAATGCTTCTTTAATACAACACTTACTAAAGGGCTTCGAGATTACGGGCTAAACCACCACTCGATAATACATCACACACACACACACACAGACGCATCATACAGTGTACAGTACACTACGTTTTAATACGCAAGCATATAAGTACGCTCTGCTGCCTATTGATGAAAAATACGTTTTAAACAGTTCGTAGCTGTATGTAACGTAACGAAATGATATAAATAATGTGTCGTATTGATAAGTATTAATCATTGTGCTAGGTGTGAAAATCAGGCTAGCACACAAATGCAATTACTTATTCGTCCTGATTTGATAGTCTTACGCCACATTACTTACCTGGGTGTCAGAGTTAAATTTCATAAGTGTGCGCTGATACTTCAGTAAAGTTTTTTTCAAACAAAGGCCATTTCAACAAAACGCAAAGATATAAATTGCTATAAAAGTCTGCAAGATTCACCATCCGCAAGTCTCTCTCTCTCTCTCTCTCTCTCTCTCTCTCTCTCTCTCTCTCTCTCTCTCTCTCTCTCTCTCTCTCTCTCTCTCGATATTATTTTGGTCACTGTTCTATTAAGCTCAAAGAGCTAGAATTCCTCCTCCTCTCAGCCCGGTAACAACTAACAGCCTCTTCCCAAATTCCTTGTATCATACTGACAAGCAATGGAATTTTCTTCTTGACAGTATTTCAGTTTACAGGCACTTCTGTTGTTTATAATACCTTTAACCCTCCTTCCTTTATTCATTAGCTATTTTTTTTTTCGGTTCTTTGCTAGAAAAGGGCATTGGGTGCCTGTCCCGCTGCCTTTTTTATCATGAAAAGCAATTATTTCATAAAACCATAACAAAACACCGAGGCATTTGGACTCTGCATTAAACACACACACACATTTATATATATATATATATATATATATATATATATATATATATATATATATATATATATATATATATGTATATATATATATATATATATATATATATATATATATATATATATATATATATATATATATATATATATATATGTGTGTGTGTGTGTGTGTGTGTGTGTGTGTGTGTGTGATTGCATATAAAGTACACCTGTTCATACGATTTTTGTCCTTCTCCAGTTGTTGAAGTTTTGTGTAATTTCTCTGACCATTGTACTTTTCTCTCTCTCTCTCTCTCTCTCTCTCTCTCTCTCTCTCTCTCTCTCTCTCTCTCTCTCTGAAACACCAACGTTTCTGACCCACAGTTGTCCATTTCCAACGCTAAAAAGACAAACAAAATATGCATGAACAAAAGACTCAGACAAAAGATAAAAACACAACCGAATATGATGCCAAAAAGTACTTAGGTAATTAAATTTCTCCACTGAATTACGAGGCAGGGAGACAATTTTTAGTGTAAATAGCTAAGGAAAATGCCACAATATATGTGATAATATATGTGTAGATATAGCTCTTGGCAGGAAGTGGCTAATTGGCTTCTTAAAGTGGTGCGATTCAAACACGTAAAAGACAACATGAATTTTATTCGCTCTACTCTTCACGATATGTTTTCACGTTTTATTGGATGCGGTCTGGCAAACGTTTTATTTATACTCCTATCTCTCTCATTGTTCTTTAGTTTTTGGTGAAATTTTAGAACCCTCGATTTCTGACGAAGGACTCGAAAACTTTAGGTTTTTCCCTTTGAGACTGTCAGTTGGGATCCAGAAGAGACGTTTTTGTGCCCAGTGCAAACTTTGCAACACTATCTTAGAAGACCCTGAACTCCTAGCCTAGGGTGTTGGCATTTCTTTGTAAGACCAGTAGGCACAAGAATATAGTGCCCAAGGGCACTATATCTTTCTGGCTTAATGAACAGTCAGCCTACAGTATGCTGTGAGGAAAACTGTCTCCCAGTTTGGGCAAGAACTCACAAAGCCAGGTATGTTGGCCTGTCTCTAGCCTTTAGGAGGAACTTTTTGGTTTCACAAATATTGAGGACAGATATCTGGTGGTGCCAGACTATCTTCATCTCATTTTACTTCAGAGACGTTGTCCACGGGTCCTTGGACATATTTTCTTTAGGACCTGTGGTGACTGCTCAACAGGTCGTGCAGTCTTCCAAGCTCCTCTCGAACTATAAGTGGTGATATGTGATGATGTCTTGTAGGAGAAGACTGAAGGTTGCAGGGATGGAGAAATAATATCCAGATTCATAAGATGCTTTATTCCATACAGCAAACAGGTATATACAGAGAGGCTCTGCAAGGCGTACAACTTGCGTCAAGAGGAACAGGAAGAATAATCATGCGCATGTGCAGAGTGCAGATTCATGCGCATGCGTTAACATCAGACAACATTCATGAAATGCAGAATGCATATACGTACAGTAATATATACAGTAATCCACACCTCCCCTCCCCCTTTTGTGTTCAAAGAAGTATCTTGAACGTACTAAGCAAGCTACATGTAGTGAAATATCAAGTAATAGTGTGCAAAGCAAATAACATACAATGAGTTTATCAAGTAATTATGTGCAAACAAATTGCACAAGTGGTACATGTGGGCTTTGTACACTATGTAGGCCTGTTTAATCTTGGAGACCTGCAAGGGGTTCTGAAAGGAAGTAACGACTTTTACATGTCAGGGCTAAGGACCACAGGGATTAGAGTTGGGAACTTGACTGGGACCTGACACTGAATATAGGAAGCGACAGTTCCGACGTAGCACTCAACCACTTGGGAGGCGGATCTTGTACTCGCGTAATCGCGCCCCTCATGATGATCCCAACCTTGTGTCCCATCGGTGGGATGTCGTGTCCTGGAGGCAGACATGTTGGCCCACATTCAGCCTGGGCAGGGGGCGAGCATGGGTGGTCACAGTCATGGGCCTTTTCTTGCCAATCTTCCGTGAACGACTGAGGATGGGTGGGCACACACATGCTGACAGGGTGACCATTCAGTACCTGGGCAGGAGGGCGACCAGAGTGGTCGGGCGTGTTTTGTAACTCGAGGAGGCCACAATCAAAGGCTTTGCAGTCGATGTTTCCTGCAGGGGCCATTTTGAGGATCAAGTGCTTGACAGCCTTGACAGCGGCCTTGGCATGTCCATTAGACTGCAGGTAGTGTGGTGGCGAGGTTATGTGGTGTACACCCCAATGCTCTGTGAAGTCGGCAAATTCTTTGCAGGTAAACTGGGGTCCTCCATCAGTGTGTAGGCGCAGGGGGACACCCACCTCTCTGAAGTAGCAGCAGAATGGGACGCAGGACTTGGCAGGGCTCGCAGGCAGCAACAGTGTTGGCGATGTCCGAGTGTATCCCAAGCCAGAAGAAGGTTTGTCGAGCCCGACGTTTGGTAGCCTCAACACCTTGGTGGCTGTCGTGGAGTCTGGCAAGTGTGTGGCGATGTAGAGCTGCAGGAATCAGTATTCTTGCTCCATAGAGTATGAGGTTACCATCAGTAGAGAGGGCTTCTAGCAGCTTCCAGTACAGTAGTAGGGAGGCATGCAGGTTGTACCAATTTGTGGGAACCCAGAATTGATGCAATCACGAAGGCAAATGTTGGTGGGGTAGGCCTGTGCTGCTATCGACATGTCCTGCAGGGTCCAGTTGGCGTCAATGGTTGGGGCATCCTTGTCCTGGGGAGTTGTTGCAGCATTGATGACGGACCTGACGTGTGCTGTTACCTGAGCACAGTCAGTCATATCCTCAGAGGTTGGATAGCTGACTGGTGCATGGGAGAGTGCATCTGTGACGCAAAGAGACTTGCTGAAGTGCCACACGGCAGTAAATTAGTATTGTAACATGTGCTCCTTCATTCACTGAAGCTGTGGGCTTTCAGCCATGTCCAGTGTGTAGCTGTTGATGATGGGCACCAGTGGACGATGGTCGGTTTGCAGGGTGAAGGGTGGCAGTCCTTTGAGGTATAGGCGGCACTTTGTGAGCGCCCAAGATACTGCAAGCATCTCCAGCTCAATCGTCACATACCTCGTCTCGGCATGTGCAAGAAAGCGGGTTCCACATTGGACTACTCAGAGATGTACAGAGCCATGGTCCTGGAGGAGGGCATAACCTATCCCATAGAGACGAGATGCGTCAGTCTGGAGAATGGTCAGCAGAATTGGGTCAAAAGACACAAGAACAGGCAGGCTTGAGAGTGCTTGCTTCATGCATTTGAATGCCTGGTCGTGGTCCAGTGTCCACATAAAAGAGCTCTTGGGGCTCATGAGTGGGCAAAGGGGCTGTGCAGTCAGGGCAATATCTGGGGTAAACTCTGCCAACTGGTTTACTAACCCCATGAAGGAACATAGGTCCGTCAGGTTGGACGGTGTTAAGAAGTCTTGTAGAGCAGCCACTCATCCTGGATCAGCAGCAATTCCTTCTTCGGAAAGGGTGAAGCCACAGAAATTCACTTGGGTCTCTGCCACTACGAACTTGTCTCTGTTGAGAGTGATGCCGTGTTTGCGGTAGCAGGTGAACAGTTCATGGATCCTGTGGTAGTGTGTCATTAGGTCAGCATCAAAGATGAGAATGTCATCAACAACCTTGACACACTTCTTCATGTCCTGGAGAGCTAGGTTGCCACAGTAGCAATAAGCATCACCAGTGGCAGTGAACCCCATAGGTCCCCGGCAATGCTGGAAGTGCCAGTAAGGGGTAATAAAAGTGGTGATTTGGCGGTCCTCTTTTGCCAGCTCCATCTGCCAGTAGCCGTGTAGAGCGTTCGAAGTGGTGAAGAACTTGGCTGTGGAGTCGACAGCGCGGACAGCAGCTAAGGGCATGGGCGAAGGGTGGGTTGGTCGGGAGACTTGTGCCTTCAGCTTGGTGAGATCCACCATGATGCAAACTCCTTTGGCCTTTGGGAAGATGACTAGAGGGTGGCACCATTCCAACAGCTCATCTCCACAAGGCTTAATGATTCCCTGCTGGACCATGAAGCCTAGTTCATTCTTGACGAGTTTGCAGAAAGCCTAGGGGATCTGCCCTGGGGTGTGGATGGTGAATGGGACCGCATCCTCCTTGAGGTAAATTTTCATGGGAGGGCCTGCCATCGGCCTTAATGGAGCTCCTTTAAGGTCTCCCTTAGATACAAGCACATCCTGGAACACTTGTAGGAAATATTCTCGGGCCTCAGAACGGGTTGTGTTGGCATGGAGGGGTAGCTCCTTACATTGGTTGACATGAGTGACCTGTAAGATGGGCCGTGGAAAACCTGACGGGATGATGGCCAACTCCTTGCAGAGTGCATAGGACAGGAGTGGAATCTGAAAGCCTTCATGGACTTGAATTGTGGCGAGGCAGGACAGCTTGGCTTGGCCAATGACAGGGTGGCCTTAAAGGTACCTAAAGCTGGTGTCATCTTTAGCCCATCTGCCATGAGGGTCACTGATGTGGCAGGAGGCTGTAGCTCAGTCCTGGGAATGCAAAGAAGTTCTAAGTGCTGGGGGCCCATCACTGATATATCAGCTCCTGTGTCAGGCAGCATCATAATCTTGGATGCCTCATCCCTGTAGGTGAGACCGAGGGATATGGGCGACGGTGAGGGGCAAGTTGTTATGGAAAGGGTCTCTACCTTGCTAGAAGGGGCGTGGCATTGGGTGGGCTGCCTAGCTTGGCGGTCATCTGCTGTTGGCAACATTTTTTGTTGTGGCCGACTCAACCACAGTGTGTGCATGTGGCCTTCTTGGCAGGGCACTTTGGGGTCCTGCGCCAGTGTCCCTTGCCGCTACAATTTCCACATACACTGTCAGTGGCTGGGCACTTTTCTGCAGAGCTGTGCTTCCTTGTGCAGGAAAGGCATGAAGTGCCTCTGTTAGGGGTTGGGTGCGCTGTAGCGCCTTGCTGCCATGTCTTTTGGTTTTCTTATAAGTAGAGACAGCACACAATTTAGGAGGGGCACGTATGGCATTGGTGGCTGTCCGTGTGACCTCATAGGAGTGACATTCATAGACCATGGTGGCCAATGGAGCTGCAGCATCCAGGGCAATGAGTTTCTGGGTGAGCTCCCCGTCCCTGACTCCCATGAGGATGGTCATCTTCAGCTGAGTCTCTTCGCAAGCAGCAGAATGGCCAGGAACAGATGTCGATTTCCTCTGCTACAGGCTTCAGTCGGACATAGAAATCATTGAAGTTTTTCCCTTCTCTCTGTTTGCAGGAAAGCAGGTCCCTGCTTCATAGAGCTTCATTCTGCAGGTTCTTAATATGTTCTTGGAGAACATTCAAGACCTCGTCCACACTCTGATCAGTGTCTGGTGGTACATCGAGCATGTGTTCAAGTATCCTTTGTGTCTCCAGGCTAAGGCACATACGAAGTTGTATTAACTGCTTCCTGGTAGGCAATGCCCCTAGGTCCACCATCATGCTGTAGTCATCCCAGCATCTACACCATTCCCTAAACACCTGGTATGTGGCGTCAGGACGCAAGGGCAGCAGGGTCTGGGCTATGGCCTTCTGTAGGGGTGGTGGCTGGATGGGCGATGGCACTAAGGATTGTGTAGGAAGTTTTTGCAAGTCCGCTAGTGTTGCTTGCTGCTGGGCAGGGTTGACTGTAAGTAGCTGTAACAGGGCAGTGAAACGTTGAGCGTCCTCCTCTCTTCTTAAGTTGTCTTTTTGGTGGCGTAGATCCTCTTCATGATGACACTGTTCCTCTTCTCTCCGACGTTGTTCCTCCTCTCTCTGACGTACAGCCAACTCGGCCTGTCGAGATTCCTCAAGGTATTTGATGAGGAGCCTTAACTCTGCATTTGGAGCTGTGGGAGGTAGTAAATTCAGGTGCGGTGAGAGCAAAGGCGAGGTTGCCAGCTTTGTAAAACCTGGCGGGGTTCGACGGTCTGTTGGTGAGACTGGGTGTGAAGGCTACTGGTGGTCCTCAGGGTCCTGGTTGTGTTGTATATCCCCAGGTTAGTCTTGATGTGAGGCAGAAGCCACTATGAACCATTTTCAGCAGTGTCATACACAGTATGAAAGAAGAGGAGAAAGATGAGGGAGAATTTCTAGTTTTAATTATAAAAGTTATATTATTGTAAATAATTCTACTGTGTGGTGAGCAAACACTGGCAGGCAAGGGAGAGTGAGCAGGTCTGGGATGGTTCCTGCGGGGTGGGCGGTCGGAAGGGTCCGGCAACTGGCCTTGGCCATCGTTGACTTGAGAAAAGTCGGCAGTGTGTGCTTAATGATGAGGGTGGGTGGGCGTGCCTCGGGCTCCATAGCTGGGTGGGGGTAATGGGGTCCCACTGTGTGGCTGGGGAGGGGCACAAGAGAAATACAACCCACTAAAATCAAAGCACTAATATTACACTTCACAAACATTGCGCAAACACTGTAAGGTCCTGCAGAAACACCAGACCAACACTGTAAGATCCACAAGCGATCAAAGAATATCCACAGGCGATCATAGAATATCCACAGGTAATTGAGGGGTAATGGCAGCTCGATTTGAATGCTGGATTCGGTGTTCCCTTGAAATGCTGGACGGTTTACTCACTGCGCCATGGTGATATGTGATGATGTCTTCTAGGAGAAGACTGAAGGTTGCAGGGATAGAGAAATAATATCCCGATTCATAAGTTGCTTTATTCCATACAGCAAACAGGTATATACAGAGAGGCTCTGCAAGGCGTACAACTCACAACAAGAGGAACAGGAAGAATAATCATGCACATGTGCGGAGTGCAGATTCATGCGCATGCGTTAGCAACAGACACATTCATGAAATACAGAATGCACATACATATGGTAATATATATATATATATATATATATATATATATATATATATATATATATATATATATATATATATATATATATATATATAAATCATCAACACACAATCACGTGTGGAACAGAAATAAATTTCTGACTCACGTCGGGATCGAACCCAGGTCTCTCAGGTGGAAAGCAAGGTTGCTATCCACTAGGCCACACAAGTCTAAAAGAAGTTGGAACCTGAGAGAAACTGCACCCAAGGAATTACCTGGGCAAGCTAACTGCTTGCATACCAGCGAAGTTTTCCCCAACTTCCCCACTCAGCAATGACCCAATAGACAGCATTTCATTGAATTATCCCTTCTGAGTGAATAAGATAGAAATCATCAACACACAATCACGTGTGGAACAGAAACAAATTTCTGACTCACGTCAGGATCGAACCCAGGTCTCTCAGGTGGAAAGCAAGGGCGCTATCCACTAGGCCACACAAGTCTAAAAGAAGTTGGAACCTGAGAGCAACTGCACCCAAGGAATTACCTGGGCAAGCTAACTGCTTGCATACCAGCAAGTTTTCCCCAACTTCCCCACTCAGCAATGACCCAATAGACAGCATTTCATTCGAATTATCCCTTCTGAGTGAATAAGATAGAAATCATCAACACACAATCACGTGTGGAACAGAAATAAATTTCTGACTCACGTCAGGATCAAACCCAGGTCTCTCAGGTGGAAAGCAAGGGCGCTATCCACTAGGCCACACAAATCTAAAAGAAGTTGGAACCTGAGAGCAACTGCACCCAAGGAATTACCTGGTCAAGCTAACTGCTTGCATACCAACGAAGTTTTCCCCAACTTCCCCACTCAGCAATGACCCAATAGACAGCATTTCATTGAATTATCCCTTCTGAGTGAATAAGATAGAAATCATCAACACACAATCACGTGTGGAACGAAGAAATAAATTTCTGACTCTCCACTGCAGAATTACCTGGGCAGTTGCTCTCAGGTTCCAACTCAGCAATTCATTTTTAGACTTCTGAGTGTGGCCTCACGTGTGGATCTGCGTGCCTTGCTCAGGTTCACCTGCTTTCCACCCGAGAGACCTGGGTTCGATCCCGACGTGAGTCAGAAATTTATTTCTGTTCCACACGTGATTGTGTGTTGATGATTTCTATCTTATTCACTCAGAAGGGATAATTGAATGAAATGCTGTCTATTGGGTCATTGCTGAGTGGGGAAGTTGGGGAAAATCGCTGGTATGCAAGCAGTTAGCTTGCCCAGGTAATTCCTTGGGTGCAGTTGCTCTCAGGTTCCAACTTCTTTTAGACTTGTGTGGCCTAGTGGATAGCACCCTTGCTTTCCACCTGAGAGACCTGGGTTCGATCCCGCGTAAATTAGAAATATATATATATATATATATATATATATATATATATATATATATATATATATATATATATATATATATATATATACAGTAATCTACAATAAGCATGTCACCTTAGATACTCAAAAGGCATAAGTCTGGAAATTGAATGGCAATTGACTTCTCTTTCACCCTCTTCTCCCTTTTACTCCCTCCTCTGCAAGGCAGCAGTCAGGTCGCGGCACTATGCAGGTGGATTTCCAGCTCGCTGTGATGAATACTCCTATGTAACAGACTTGTGTTGTATACATAGGGATAATAGCAATTACATTTAAAATCTGATTTTCATTAAAGATGGCGTTACCCCAGTTAAACTGCTAGCCTCTGCCACACCTAACTGTCGTGAGTTCTCTACAGACCCTTAGGCACCTTAGATAATCCCTTTAGCTTTTTTGTTCTACACCGATGGATTTCTCTCCCTTCATCGTGTTTCAGTGGGCCATATCTTTTATTTGATATTTTTTATCAGTTCTTTTTCTTTTTACATCATATTCTATTGTTCATCCTATCCTTATAATCGATGCATGTCTTGGCCTTTGTATTGATTTGCAACATGTCACAAAATAACACAACACTAGTGAACCCGATTATTAAAACGCAGGCTCTATTAAATTGATTTCAGTGATTTTGAATTTTTGTGGGAGCTTAAAGTAACTTTTTCGCCTTGACTTCATCTTTTGTTCTTTGTTCAGTTCGTAAGCTAGCAAACTTAACGTAAGTTATCAGTAGCTGAAGCCTACATTACTTCATTATAAAACGAAAGTGCTAAATATCACAGTGTAAACCCAGTTATAGTTTGAATTAGCATAACGTTATTGTAAATTTGCCTATATATTTTCATATTAACGTAATATTACATAGTTTGGGTATATTTTTTGTGCTATAGATTATTTTTGTAGATAAAATTAGAAAATGGACTCGTGTTTAGTGTTGCTGTTATCTTGTGTGCTGATTCGAAGCCAGTGTCTATTGACTGAGTATCCCTGCCCAGAACAACAGGCGTGAATCAGTATAAGCTGAACTATTGTCGAGGCAAAATTCTCGACAATTAGACTGGTATTACATTACTTAGAATACCAGGGAAAGTGTATGGTAGGATTCTAAGCAAGTACAAAAGATGAAAGAAGTATTCATAAGTGGAAGAAGAGAGTAGGTTCAGACAAGAGGAGGGTGTTTGAATCAGAGTTAGTATTGGTTATGAAACAAATTTTATGAAATGCCCACATGTGGCATACACCAACCTATAAAACTGCTTATGATAAAATCAATAGAAAGGCAGTGTGGTGAGTGTTGAGGATGTTTGGTACAGATGATAAGTTTTGAGGGCAACTGATGCTTTTAATTATGGAAACAAAAATTGCATTGAAATATGGAGACGGGAGAGTTTGGTGTGATAATGGATCTGAGACAGGACTATATTGTGTCTGAGTGGCTGTTCAGTATCTTCGTGGGTGGAGAAAAGTGAAACATTATGGAATTATAATACAGGTTGTCAATGGAGTGTGGAATGACTGCTGCTTACAGATGAAACAGTGGTAACTGGGAACCTGCAGAAGGTAGCATAAAAGCTTTGTAAGCATTCGAGAAAATGTGAGCAGGGTAAGGTTTTGAGGGTGAATATAAATGGGAAGTTGTAGTGATGAATCTTAACGCTGATGGTGGAAGAATGGTGAAAAAAGAAAGGTAGCAGGGTAGGCTACATACATATGACTGAGAAGAGACCTCGAGTGTCTATGGAGGCCTAAGTAGGAATGCATGAACTAATTGTTGAGTCAGCACCCTTTATTATATATGAAATGTGAATGTTGAACATGAATGAAAGAAAACATGTTGAAGCTGCATAGATTAACTGTTTCTGTAAAATATGTGGTGGAAGGGTAGAGAATGTGAAGACACACAGCAGAGCGAAAGAGCTTAGCATAGATGAATGGTTGGATTAGAATGTTTTGAGATAATTTGGTCATGTGGAAATAATGGACAGTGACAGTTAGTGAAAAGATTGTATAATTTGAGTGCTAGGAGAAATGAAGAGGGACCAAGAAAGGCTGTATAGGTGGCCTGAAAGGGGTTATAAGGAAGGGCCTTAATCTCCAGGAAGCTCAGCTTTGCCATACATTTAAAGAAAAATGATGCAATGGGCACACTGGGATCTGTGCGCTGCTGATGAACCTTCTGTATTGGCGTATGCAGAAAAAAATGATGTGGAAGATTTTTGCATAGGTGGTTCATCCAAGATACAGTAGTTATGGCATGTATGTTGCAGCAACAGTTGTGTAGTTTTTACAACCACCACTTGTTGGAAGAAACATATATATATATATATATATATATATATATATATATATATATATATATATATATATATATATATATATATATATATTATATTGAAGTGATCAAGCACCTGGTTATTACACAAATAATAATACCAAAAAGTTACCTCATATTGACCAGATACTTGAAACCTCCTGATGAGAAAGGGGTGCTACATTCTGTGAAGGTTCTGTTTGAAGGAGAAGAGCACTTGAGATCGGTCGAACACCTCGTGCCTCTCAAGCCGAGTGAACATGAGGCCGATGAAGAAAAAGATGCTGGAATGCAGGTAAGAGAGCAGAGTGATGATAGTGATAATGATAGTGAGATAGGTAATATCACACACCAGACTGATAGACTCAGGGTCGATGATCGAGAGGTAGCTAGTGATAGGGATGAAGGTGATGATAGGCAGGATCAGAATGAAGTGTTGGAACAGATTGCACTGAGGCCGAGAAGAGCTACTACTGAGCAGAGACAGAGAATGGCAGAGTGGATTCGAGATGGAACTGTGTAATAGTTGGTTGGGATCGTAGCCCGAGGCGAACTGTAAATTGTGGAAGTCAGGAAGGGATTTGAAGGCGTAGGGTTGTAGGTGGGTGTTCCTTAGTATGCGGCAGGAGCGGTTACTAGTGGCATCCACAGTAGTGAAGGAAGTGTGATTATCTGATTGTGCCTCAACATAACCCAGAGGAGCGAGAGTCGATTCCTCTCAAGACTCCGCAGGAGCAATTGTGAGTTCGTATGAACCAGAATGAAGCGTGCGAAGTCGCACAAACCACAAGCTGTATGCTGCTAGTCAGAGCAGTAAATCTCTTAATTGTAAGACAGACAACAAAATATGAAGGTCAAGTGGTAAACAATTAATGTATTGCATTTGATAGCTGCAAATCTTGCCATTGCATGAGGTGCATTAGGCCATTGAGTTGCTATACTCATTTGAACTTGCATGTATTATATCACTGATTACTACTGACGTTCCCATTTATACTGAGGCCTTGCTTTGGATGTATCTCATGCTTATTATTGGTGCTTTCTGATGTCTCATGCTTATGTATTGATGTCGACAATGCCTTGATGAGAGCACTGCTTTGTGTTGATTGCACTGAATCATTTCCATGTATGTAATCTCCTTATTGCTAAGTTTACCTTCATTGGTCGACTTGGGACTAATTCCTTATTGTTGCAATTCTTACTTTAATTAGTCGGTTTTGTAGCAAATTACATGTTCTGTTGATTAATACTTGGATTGCTTGCTTGGCTGAGGGAATTGATTTCTATGTTCCATTGATTTACATTGCTAGTAACACCCATTGTGTCCATAATTGCTGTTGCTATGCACATTGTATTGTAATGCACGTGTCTACTGTTGAATTTTTCTTTGATTGTATTTATTGAATTTCATTTGAGTGATCACTCTGCATGTCACTGTACTGTAGTCGAGAGCCTGTTGGTTGTTCCTCTGCCTGGGCCAGGTGCCTTCTGGGGGCACCCACGCGACTTTCTTGTGGGCGGGGTGGGCTGAGGGGGGCAACGTCTCCTGCGGCAGCCACTGGGGAGTGCCACCAACATCCTCCTCCAGGATTATGGGCTTGAGGCGGTCTACCAACACCCAGTCGTCCTTCCCGTGGATAGCCAACCAGAATGCCTTTTTGTTCCTCTCCAGCATGAAGAAAGGCCCCTTGCAGGGCCTGGTTAAGGGCGGGCGGACGGCGTCGTTCCTGATGAAGATGTGGGTGGTGGAGGATAGACCGGGAGGCATGAAGGGGGACGTCCTGTCGGTATGTGTCCGCTGGCAGGGGGCGAATTTTCCGACCCTGTCACGGAGCCTCTGTGTTGTTAGGTTGTCCCGGTCCTGCGTGATGAGTTCACCTGGGACAATGAGGGACTCCCCATTGACTTTTTCTGCTGCATATGGGTCGCCGTTGGCTCTGGGGGCAGTCCTCAACCCGAGGAGGACCCAGGGCAGCTGGTACTTCTGATTGTTGGTGGTGAGGACGCCTTCAGGGACCTGTGGAACCTTTCCACCAATCCTTTGGCTGCGGGGTTGTAGGCGGTGGTGCTGTGGTGAGTGGTCCTCAGCAGGCATGCCAGGGAGGTCCACAGCTCAGACAGAAAAGCTGGGCCCCTGTCCATAGTTATGTGGTCCGGGACACCGAACCAGCTGATCCAGCTGGAGAGGAGGGACTCGACGCACGCACTGGCGATGGCTTCTTCCATGGGCGTCACTTTGGGCCACCTGGTGGAGTGGTCGACAACTGTCAGAAGGTATCTTGCTCCTCCTGATGGGGGAAGAGGACCCACAACATTGATGTGGGTGTGCCCGAACCGTCTTCCCGGCTGAGGAAAGTCGCCCACCCCCGACTCGGAGTGACGTCCTGCTTTGCTGGTCTGGCACTGAATGCACTGCCTCGCCCAGGCCATTGCGTCCTTCCGTATGCCATGCCAGACGAACTTCTCTGCCAGCAGCTTGGCCGTCGTCCTGCTGGAGGGGTGAGACAGTCCGTGGATGATGTCGAAGACCAGACGACGGCGGGAGGCGGGCACCAGTGGGTGGGGGTGGCCAGTGCTCACGTCACTCAGCAGTGTTGGCCCCCTGGGGCTAAGGGGTACGTCCTTCCACTTCAGCGATGTGATGGCGGTGTGGTAAGCTGGAATCTCTGGGTCGGTGGCCTGTTCCCGGGCGAGGTCCTCGCAATCGATCCCAAGCTGCATCGCGTTGATTTCGACTCTCGAGAGGGCGTCTGCTACAGGGTTTTTCTTGCCGGGGAGGTATTTGATGGTGCAGGTGAACTCTGCGATTGCCGCGAGGTGCCGCTGCTGCCTGGAGGACCATGCATCCCCCAGCTTTGTGAAGGCGTGGACCAGCAGCTGGTGGTCAGTCCAAATTGTGAAGGGCGTACCCTCCAGGAGGAATTTGAAGTGGCATACCGCCTGGTACACCGCAAAGAGTTCCCTGTCGAAGGTGCTGTAGCGGGATTCAGTGGGGTTGAGCTTCCTGCTGAAGAAGGGGATGGGCTGAGGGGCTCCGTTGACGACCTGCTCCAGGACGGCCCCACAGGCGACATTGCTGGCGTCCATTGTTAGCTGGAGGGGGCCGTTGGAGTCCTGGTGGGCCAAGGCTGTTGCCTTGGCGAGGGCGGCCTTCATCAGGGGGAAGGCCGCTGCTGGTTGGGGCCCCACACTAAGGACTTTGGATGGTCCCTTCAGGATCTCCGTCAGGGGGGCCATGGTGTGCGCAACCCCGGGGGTGAACCTTCTGTAGTAGTTGACCATCCTGAGGAATTCTTGTACGCCCTTGATGGTGGTAGGGGTGGGGAACCGGACGATGGCCTCAACCTCCGATGTAAGTGGGCAGACGCCTCCTGGGGATATCTCGTGGCCAAGGAAGTTGACTCTTTCGACGCCGAAGGTGCACTTGTCGAACCTGACGATGAGGCTGTTCTCCTGCAGGCACTGCAGGACCTTCTGGATGTGCTGCAGGTGTTCTTTGTGGGACCAGGAAAAAATTAGGATGTCATCGACGTAGCTGACGCAGAAGTTCAGGTCCCGGAGGATGCTGTCCATTAGTCTCTGGGAAGTTGCCCCTGTGTTCCTCAGGCCGAAGGTGGAGAAGGCAAAGACATAGGGCCAGAAGGGCGTGATGATGGCGGTTTTGGGAATGTCTTCTGGAGCTACTGGAACCTGAAAATAGGACTTTAACAGATCTAATTTTGAAAATATTTTGGCCCCGTGGAAAGAGGCCGTGAGGTCTTGCATGTTTGGGAGAGGGTAGTAGTCTGGTTCTGTAGCGAGGTTGAGCCGCCTGTAGTCGCCACAGGGTCTCCAGGAGCCGTCCGGTTTCTGCACCATGTGAAGGGGAGAGACCCACTGGCTGGGGGCCTTTCTGCATAGCCCATACGCTCCATGTCAGCGAAAGCATTCTTGGCCTCCTGAAGGCGTTGAGGGGAAAGCCTCCGGAACTTTGCTTGCGTCGGGGACCCCTTGTCTTGATGTGGTGGTAAATTCTGTGTTTGGCAGGAGCTCCGGGCACCTGACAAAGTTCAGGCCTGAACACCTGAGCGAATTCCTTCATGAGGTAGGCGTACTGGTGGGGAGCGACAGAACATACTGTGGGCGCACTGGGGCCCGGCG
Source organism: Macrobrachium rosenbergii (assembly GCF_040412425.1). Taxonomy (NCBI): domain Eukaryota; kingdom Metazoa; phylum Arthropoda; class Malacostraca; order Decapoda; family Palaemonidae; genus Macrobrachium; species Macrobrachium rosenbergii. The sequence goes on from NC_089798.1 coordinate 15,291,300, forward strand.
CTAGGGGCAGGGACTGACAGGACTTGCTGTCCAACAGGCGTTTGCGACCGACGTCGACTGCCAGTCCAAAGTGGGCCAGGAAGTCCGCACCCAGGAGTGGGGTCCTCACGTCCGTGATGAAGTTCCACTTGTATCTCCGGCCCAGGATGGAGACCGACAGGAGCTTGGTGCCATAGGAGAGGGTGGGGGACCCGTTGGTGGCCGTCAGGAAGGCAACTGGGTCCGGTGGGCATTTGCGGTCCTCTCTGGAAGGCGGAAACATTGACCGCACACTCCCGTGTTGATCAGCATCATCCTGCCAGAGATGGTGTCGTGGACGTAGAACCCTACTGGTGCGGGGCTCCTGGCTGTTTCTGCTGCCATGGTGGCCAGTGAGAGTGGCCGCCACTTCCCCCATTTTTTGGATGGGCAAAAAGGCAGGGGGCTTCACAATTTCAAGCGTCTTTGCCGAACCTCCGGTGGTCATAGCAAAGCCCCAGCCTTTCCTTATTCTGGTGATAGGGTGGCCGTCTCCTGGCAACGATACTGATCTCCTCAGCATTGGGTTCCTCCGGCTGGAGGCAGTTGATGAGGTGTGCGGGCATGGATGCCCGCTTCACTGCCCTCGTACAGTCAGTTAGCTGCTGCGCCGTTCTGATGAGATCCTCAGCTGGCAGGGTGTAGGGCTCCTCAATCTGACCCCAAACCTTCAGGAGGAGCTGTCGCAAGAGGATCTCCCTCGACAGGCTGATCTCCTTGTGCCTGCTGCTACTGTCCGTCTCGGAGAGGAGGAGGAGGTCCTGGAGGGCATGCCACGTCTCTAGGAGGTTTGTGTCCTGCCAGGGGTTGATGGCGAGGTCAAGGGCACGGGCGGCTCTCTCGGAGACCGGCAGGGAGCAGGTCTCGAGAAGAGAGGCCTTCAGGTGCTGGTAGGTGGCAGGGCTCGAAGTTGATGTCACCCATGGGGCGACCTTCCTGTATATCTCCTCTGGTAGGGCGTTCATCACTATGTCTGCCTGCAGCACCTCGTCGGTCAGGCCTGCCACCCTGAACTGCCCCTCGACCCTGTAGAGCCATAATGCTGGGTTGTGATGGGTGAACGGCGGCAGCTTTATGGTGAGGGCGGCCCTCGGTTGATTCGTCGGGAGGGGCATCACGTGAGGAGCGGGTACTGGCATGGAGGAGCACGCGGGTTTTGGCGTGGGGGGAGGGTGCGAGTGGAGGTTGTGCGAGGGAGATATCTGTCTCCAAGAGTTTGCGGTTATTTGTATGTGGGAGGGAATGTCTGCGTCCATGCTCATTTCCGCGCTCTCACCTGGAATGTGAGTTAACACTCACGTCAATACACATTTGGGAGTGTGCCATGTGGGTCCACTAATGACGCTGGTGATTTGCCGACGAGGGTCAGTAACGCCCGAACGCTTTGTTAGAGCACCGTAGTTAGTCCGTTAGGGGCATGGGGTGGTTCATGGGGCCAAGAGTAAGTTGCCGTTTGGGTTCGTTAATGGCTCCAGGAACCACTCCGGGGGTCACCACTGTGAGAGGGTGCGAAAGAAAGAGTAGGTAGACAGGTACTGCTAGTTTATTGAGAAAGCAGCCTGCTTATAAAGTGGCGTGCGGACGTCAGTACAAAGACATACAAAGATATACAAGTGACCCGAGGTCAATTATTCACTATGCAAAACAAGACAGGTACATACAGATAACGTGACAATAAAAATAGTAAAGTTAAACACAAAGATACTCTGACACATACACAATATACAAGAGCAAAAATAGATAAGTAATGAATGTACAATCACATAGCAAAAATAGGGCTGATTACCCTGACCTAGGGTCAGGCGAAAAGGCACCATAGAAAATGGGAGGTTCTTCACAGAAAACCCGTTTAGCAGGGACTTTACAAGCCGACCTCGTCTCATAGTGCTGCGGACGAGTTCAGGCCACGACTAATTCTGGCGGATGGTCCGCTTAGAGTTTGCTTGACTAGTATGTTCCACCTGAATCTTCCTACCTTTTTGGGGGGGGTGGAGAATGTTGGGAAAAAATTCAGTGCATGGGATTTTTTCGCTTCAAATTCCCACCGATGCTATGAGGCTGACAGAATGGCGGGAACTTACTAGACAAGGCACATCATAAACACAACTGTTATTGCGCGTTCTGCTGAAAGGCACATACGGCCGCAGTATGCAACGTCATTTTTCGTCTTGTTGCTTGTCTGAGTGATTTGTTGTTAGTTTGAGGTCCTTAAGCCTGAGTAACTAGAAGTGAATTAACTCAATTAGCAACCGCCTGAACAGGGAAGTGAGACTGTCATGCGCTGGTCTCGGCCTTGTCATTCCAGAGATCCCGTTCGTGACAGACTTGTGGTTTGAGCTACCAAAGGTTTGTGCAAAGTTAGCAGTTGTTAGCGGCTCCTGCGTAGTTGTAACGAGAATGATTGGGTAAGAATAACTGTTTAGGCATTTGTGTACTGCGGTGGTGTTGTGTTAGTTGTGGTTAAATTCCAGTGGTTTCTTTGAAGTTGAAGGCAATTGTGTACCCCACGTGTTTCGTGTTCACTTTGTTCACTTTGTTCACTTTGTTTGGTTTTTTATGTACAGCCCTCCACGGAGATAATTCCCTCTCTGGAGGGCCCTTGTACGTTTTAGAAATAAGGTGCTTCTTATATTCTATAATTGTCTTTCAGTGTTTTCTCGTCAGTATCGTAGCTCCTGCAGAATAGGAGAGTCTTCAGTTCCTCTTTAATTATTTTTATTTCCTATGGACTGTATGTTTATTAAATTGCATAGAAGATTATTAGTCAAAGCCATAGCCCGTATTATTTTTCACCTTTGATATATATTCTTTATAACATACTCTGCACTTACTGCCATCATATACGAGTATTTTATGTTTAGTATCACTATGGCCTTTCTTTACACAGTTTTACACTTGAAGATGCTGCTAGCACATTCAATGATTTGTGATTTTCACCACATCTAGGGTAAGCTTGGTCATTTCTACAATTGTTGTGCTATGACTAAATTCCTGACATTTATAGCACTGATAGGGCATGTAACAGTCATAAACTTGTAAGGGACCGCATGGCGGTCCTATGGGCACACGTGAGTGTGAGTCAGCCATCGGACAAAACAAGACAAAGCATCCCGCTTTCTCTCTCTCCTTCCCATGCGTCAGTGGCAATCGCTCGAAGGAACGCAACTTCTACCATACAATATTCCTGTCTAATTCTCTTTAACCATTGTTGTCTCGATTCATGTACAATCACCACTACTTGCATTGCCAAGCAAGCATTCCGATCATGTACTCATAATGTTCCACCGAATCTTCTGTATCAAACTGTATGTATGTTTCTGTTTGTGAAGACACCAAATGGCTCACCATTTCACATATATTATGCTACTGCATTGTATTCATTAATCTGTCTCGAATCTCATGTAAATGCCCATATGTGGAATTTCCTGGCCTTTCCATTGATATGTTTTATCATTGTACATTTATTATGTCTCTCACAATCGCTATCTGTTTGTCTGTCGACAAGCACAGATGTCCAAAACATAATCTCTGTTTTGCCTTGTCTGTGTGTAGAAACTATGTTGCAGCTCGCACCAGCCAATAACAACTTTGAAGATTCTGTACATTCATTCAGTAAGGAACCACCAATAAACTAGGCAACACCCAGCCAGTATGCCACTCAACACCTTCCTTACATACTTTGCAGTGGCTGTACAGTGTAAACAATCTATCACCTCTATCATGGATAGCCTTTTGTATTTGTGGTGTGCATTTGACGATATAGTGTTTGTATATTTGTCATCTTTGGCTGTCATTTCCTTTAATATTTTTAGGTCATAATTTTCAGAGATAAGGTTATTTATCCATGTAATTTCTTTACAATGTTAACGACAATGTCATCTTCGTCCTTCGGGACATAGACTGTAAAGGACCTCATGGCAGTCCTACGGGCACACGTGCGTGTGAGTCAGCCATCGGACAAAACAAGACAAGGCATCCCGCTTTCTCTCTCTCCCTCCTGTGCGTCAGCAGCAATCGCTTGAAGGAACTCAACTTCTACCATGCAATATTCTTGTCTATCTCTCTCTAACCATTGTTATCTCGATTCATGTACAATCACCACTACTTGCATTGCCATGCAAGCATTCCGATCATCTACTCATAATGTTACACTGAATCTTCTGTATCAAACTGTATGTATGTTTCTGTTTGTGAAGATGCCAAATGTCTCGCCGTTTCACATATATTATGCTACTGCACTGTATTCATTAATCTGTCTCAAATCTCATGCAAATGTCCATATGTGGAATTTCCTGGCCTTTCCATTGATATATGTTTTATCATTGTGCATCTATTATGTCTCTCACAATCGCCATCTGTTTGTCTGTCGACAAGCACAGTTGTCCGAAACATAATCTCTGTTTTTCCTTGTCTGTGTGTAGAAACTACATTGCAGCTCGCACCAGCCAATAACAACTTCAGAGATTCTGTACATTTATTCAGTAAGGAACCACCAATAAACTAGACAACGCCAGCCAGTATGTCACTCAACACCTTCCTTACACTGGTGACCCAAAGGAGCCGGTGGCAGACGTCTGACCCATGATGACGACCCATGCGCTAATGAATTCTTCACTGCCTCCTCGACCCAACCTCTCGACATTCCCGAGCCTTCAGTAGATGTCCGACCCTCCGAGATGACCCACCCCACCACAGGAACCCTGGACACCTCCTCCAGGCAGCCTGCCAACGCCCCCGAACTCGTACCGGACGGCCTGACCAACGAAGGATCAGCTGCAGTTATCCTTCAGCCTGCTGCCATCCCCCTCGAGCTGGCTACCAAAGGATCAGCCGACGTCATCCTTCAACCCGCCACTGTCCTTCTCAAGTTCCTACTGGAAGCGTCACCCTTCAGCCTGCTGCCCACCCAAGGCCCAAGCCCTTCGCACCCATTCTAATTGTCAGCAAGACGATTTCTGCTATCAGGGCCTTGCTTGGGAGGGGGGGAGTATTGTAGGGGACCACATGGCTGTCCTATGGGCACATGTGCGTGAGTCAGCCATTGGACAAAACAAGACAAAGCATCCCGCTTTCTCTCTCTCCCTCCCATGAGTCAGCGGCAATCGCTCAAAGGAACACAACTTCTACCATACAATATTCCTGTTTATTTCTCTCTAACCATTGTTGTCTCGATTCATGTACAATCACCACTACTTGCATTGCCATGCAAGCATTCCGATCATGTACTCATAATGTTCCACCGAATCTTCTGTATCAAACCGTATGTATGTTTCTGTTTTTGAAGATGCCAAATGCCTCGCCATTTTACATATATTATGCTACTGCATCGTATTCATTAGTCTGTCTCGAATCTCATGCAAATGTCCATATGTGGAATTTCCTGGCCTTTCCATTGATATATGTTTTATCATTGTGCATCTATTATGTCTCTCACAATCGCCATCTGTTTGTCTGTCGACAAGCACAGATGTCTGAAACATAATCTCTGTTTTGTCTTGTCTGTGTGTAGAAACTACATTGCGGCTTGCACCAGCCAGTAACAGCTTCGAAGATTCTGTACATTTATTCAGTAAGGAACCAGTAATAAACTAGACAACGCCCAGCCAGTATGTCACTCCACACCTTCCTTACAAGGCTACTATTATTTCTGGTTTAAGTTTACCTTCCTCACTTACTGATATATTGCTGATTTCCTGAATCTCCATTTTTGCCTTTCCTAAGTTTTTCCCGTCTGGAAATCTTACAAATAAGTGTCCATCTCTTGTTGTTGTAACCTGTTCAACTGGGGCCGTATTTGACTCATAATTTGTCTCTTTTCATTTGCTGCTGTGCTCTCTTTGTTTGTAGATTTGATCAGAAGTACTTTTTTTGTCTTTAATGATTCAGCATAAGTTTTATCCATGTTTGTCATGGTCTTTACATCTTTATTAACATTGTCAATTTTGTTTTGGATTTCATCTATGTTGATCATTACATCACTAGTTTTCTGAACCGAATCCTGAATCAACTTTGTTAATATCCCTGTGTTTTCTTTTATTTCTTCAAGTTCATCTTCGATGAGTTTTTTATGTGCTCCTGTTCAAGCCTCTTGCAATTATTACAGATGTACAATATATTCTCACTACCAAGTATGGGTGTGTGAGAGAGGTGCGAAATAATGAGCAGGAAGACAAGTACTGCTAGTTTATTGATGAAGCAATCCGCTTATAAAGCGGCGTGTGGATGTCTGCGTATAACGCAGACCTGAGGTCAAACTCTTTCTCTACAAAAACAGGACAGGTACATACAGAAAACATAATGATTATCAATGTTTGGTCTGTTACAAAAATACTGTTACATATACATAATGCATGGTCACTTGAACAGACAATAAAATATACAATTCACAATAGTGATAATAATATGTGTTCGGTCGACCCCAGGTCGAATGTGAAGGCACCACAGAAAACAGGATGTTCATTAGAGAGAACGCGTCGAGCGGGGACTTTACAATACTCCCACCCCCCAAGAGGTAGGTAACGTCTGATCAAAGCAGGTATCTGCTGGGGCAACGGAGGGGCCCCCGCTTTCTTGATGTCAACTGGAGGGGATGGTCGCCTTCCTTGGTGTCCTCTGGAGCGGTGTGTTAGGGTGCCTCCCTGTCTGGTTTCAGGGTTTTCCGGGGATGCCCACAACGTTTTCCTGTGCATGGGGCTGGCCAGGGCATTGCTATATCCTGTGGGAAGCTTTAGGAACTGCCCCGACATCCTCCCCTAGGAATGCGGGCTTGAGGTCGTCTATCAATATCCAGTCTTCCCTTCCTTGGACGGTTACCTGTAATGTCTTTTTGTCCCTTTCGAGCACAAGGAAAGGTCCTCTGTAGGGCCTGGTTAAGGGTGGCCTCACAGCGTCATCCCTGATGAAGACGTGGGTGGCGGAGGACAGACTGGAAGGAATGAAGGGGGATGTCCTGTTGGTGTATGTCCTCTGGCAGGGGGCAAACTTCCCAACCCTGTCACGGAGCCTCTGCGTTGCTATGTCGTCCCTGTCTTCTGTGATGAGTTCCCCCGGGACTACCTTCTGCTGAGGAGGGGTCGCCGTTGGCTCTAGGGTGGTTCTTAATCCGAGGAGGACCCAGGGCAGCTGGTACTTCCAATTCTCAGAGGTGCAACGAGTCATGAGGGATCCCTTCAGGGACCTGTGGAGCCTTTCCACAATTCTGTTGGCTGCGGGGTTGTAGGAGGTAGTGCTGTGATGAGTGGTCCCCAGCGGGCATGCCAGGGCAGTCCACAGCTCGGATAGGAAAGCGGGACCTCTGTCTGTCATTATGTGGTCTGGGACACCGAACCAGCTGATCCAGCTGGAGAGGAGGGCTTCTGTGCATGCAGTGGAGGTGGCTTTTTCCATCGGCGTAGCTTCGGGCCACCTGGTGGAGCGGTTGACGGCTGTTAGAAGGTATCTTGCTCCTCCTGATGGGGGAAGAGGACCCACCAAGTCGACGTGGATGTGCCCGAAGTGTCTCTTCGGCTGGGGAAACTCGCCCACCCCAGACTTGGTGTGCTGCCCTACTTTGCTGGCCTGACACTGCAAGGACTGCCTTGCCCGGGCCATCGTGTCCTTCCTTATGCCATGCCAGGCGAATTTCTCCATCAGCAGTCTGGCTGTTGTCCTTCCAGAGGTGTGGGATAGGCTGTGGATGACGTCGAAGACCAGCCGACGTCGGGAGGTGGGCACCAGCGGGGTGGGGTGGCGGCCAGTGCTCAGATCGCTCAGCATTGTTGACCCTCCAGGGCTGAGGGGCATGTCCTCCCACTGTGCGGTAGGCTGGAGTCTCTGGGTCGGCAGCCTGTTCACAGGCAAGGTCCTCGTAGTCGATCCCGAGCTGCATTGCGTTGATCTCGATCCTCGAGAGGGCATCGGCTACTGGGTTCTTCCTGCCGTGGGGGTATTTAATGGTACAGGTGAACTCTGCGATGGCCACGAGGCGCCGCTGCTACCTAGAGGACCATGCGTCCCCCAAATTCGTGAAGGCGTGGAGCAGCGGCTGGTGGTCAGTCCAAATCACAAAGGGCATACCCTCCAGGAGGAACTTGAAGTGACGTACCACCTGGTATACTGCGAAGAGTTCCCGGTCGAAGGTGCTGTAGCGGACTCGGTGGGGCTGAGCCTCCTGCTAAAGAAGGCGATGGGCTGAGGGGTCCCGCTGATGACTTGTTCCAGGACGGCTCCACAGGCGACGTTGCTGATGTCCGTCATCAGCTGGAGGGGAGCGCTGGGGTCCTGGTGGGCCAAAGATGTTGCCTTGGCGAGGGCGGTCTTCATCAGGAAGAAGGCCTTCTGCTGGTCGGGGTCCCACACTAAGGTCTTTGGACGACCCTTAGGGACCTGCGTCAGGGGGGCCATGGTGTGCGTGATCCCCGGGATGAATCTCCTGTAGTACTTGACCATTCCGAAGAATTCTTGTACGGCCCTGATGGAGGTAGGGGTGGGGAACTTCTTGACATCCTCGACCTTCGACGACATTGGGCAGAAGTCCTCTGGGGATATCTAATGGCCCAGGAATTCCACCTTCTCAACGCCGAAGGTGCACTTGTCGAAGCTGACGACAAGGCCACTCTCCTGCAGGCGCTGCAGGACCTTCTGGATGTGCCGCAGGTGTTCCTTCTGGGATCTGGAAAAATTAGGATATCATCGACGTAGCAGACTCAGAAGTCCAGGTCCCCCAGGATGCTGTCCATCAGCCTCTGGAAGGTCACGCCTACATTCCTCAGGCCGAAGGTGGAGAAGGCAAAGACATAGGACCCGAAAGGCGTGACAATGGCAGTTTTGGGGATGTCTTCTGGCACTACTGGTACCTGAAAATATCATTTTAAGAGATCTATCTTTGAAAATATTTTGGCCCCGTGGAAGGAGGCCATTAGGTCCTGCATGCTTGGTAGAGGGTGGTGGTCAGGTTCTGTAGCAAGGTTAAGCCGCCTGTAGTCGCCACAGGGCCTCTAGGTGCCGTCCGCTTTCTGCACCATGTGAAGTGGGGAGGCCCACAGGCTGGGAGCCTTTCTGCATATGCCCATCCTTTCCATCTCAGTAAAGGCCTTCTTGCATCGGGGCGCCCTTTGTTTTGATGTGATGATATATCCCGTGTTTGGCGAAGCTCGGGTTTGAAGACTTCTGGGAATTCCTTTAGGAGGTAACCATACAGGTGGGGCATGACGGAACAGACGGTGGGCTCCCTGGGGTCCGGTGACAAGGGCAGGGACTGGCAGGACTCGGTGTCCAACAAGCGTTTGCTGCCGACATCAATTGCCAGTCCGAAGTGGGCGAGGAAGTCCGCACCCAGAGAGGGGTCCTAACGTCCGCAATGATGAATTTCCACCTGTACCTCCGGCCAAGGATTGAGATCGACAGGAGCTTGGTGCCATAGGAGAGGATGGGGGACCCACTGGCGGTCGTCAGGGAGGCAGTTGGGTCTGGCAGATGTCTGCGGTCCTCTCTGGAAGGCGGGAACACTGACTGCATGGCTCCGGTGTCGATCAGCATCATCCTGCCGGAGTTGGTGTCGCGGATGTAAAAGCCTACTGGTGCGGGGCCCCTGGGTGTTTCAGTTGCTGCTGCCATGGCGGCCTGCGTGGGTGACCGCCGCCTCCCCCAGTTTTTGGAAGGAAGAGAAGGCAGGGGGCTTCGCATTTCCGGGCAGCTTTCCCAAACCTCTGGTGGTAATAGCAAAGCCCCTGCCTCTCCTTCTTCTGCTGGTGGGATGGCTTCCTCTGGGCAACGAAGCTGACACCCTCTGTGGTGGGATCCTCCGGCTGGAGGCAGTTGATGGGGTGTGCGGGCGTCCGTCAGCTGCTGCGCCACCCTGATCAGGTCCTCAACTGGCAGGGTGTATGCCTCGTGTGATCTGCCCACGTTCCTCTGGCAGTAGCTGCCGCAGGAATAGCTCCCTCGACAGGCTGATTTCTTTGCACCTGCTGCTGCTGCCAGTCTCGGGGAGGAGGAGGAGGTCCTGGAGGGCATGCCACATTTCCAAGAGGTTTTCCTCCTGCTGGGGGTTGAGGGTGAGGTCGAGGGCTTGGGCAGCTCTCTCAGAGACCGGCAAGGAGCAGGTCTCAATGAGAGTGGCTTTTAACTCCTGGAAGGTGGCGGGGCAATCTTCCTGTATATCTCCTCCGGGAGGGCGTTGATGGCAATGTCTGCCTTCAACACCTCGTCAGTTAGGCCTGCTACCCTGAATTGCCCCTCGACCCTGTAGAACCAGGACGCTGCGTTTTGATGGGTAAATGGCGGCAGCCTTATGCTGAGGGCCGCCTTTGGTTGGTCTGTCAGGGGGGGTCATCACGTGGGGTGCAGGTACTGGCGTGGAGGAGCATGCCGGAGGGGGTTGCGTGAAGGAGGCGTCTGCCTCCAAGAAGTTCGCAGTAATTTGTATGTGGTTGGGAATATCTGGATCCATGCTCATTCCGTGCTCTCACCTGGAGTGTGAGGGAACACTTGTGTCAATACACGCTTGGGAGCGTGCCTTGTGGTTCCACTAATTACACCTGTGACCTGCCGACGAGGGTCGGTAACGCCCAAACGCTTTGTTAGAGCGCCGTAGTTAGCCCGTTAGGGGCGAGGTTTGTTCATCAGGACAAGACTTAGTCGCCATTTGGGTCCGTTAATGGCTTCTTGGAACCACTCCAGGAGTCACCACTGAGAGAGAGGTGCGAAATAATGAGCAGGAAGACAAGTACTGCTAGTTTCTTGATAAAGCAATCCGTTTGTAAAGCAGCGTGCGGATGTTTACGTATAACGCAGAGACAGCGGGTACAAAGATTTACATGTGACTTGAGGTCAAACTATTTTCCTACAAAAAACAGGACAGGTAGGCTACATACAGAAAACATAATGGTTAACAATGTCTGGTATGTTACAAAAATACTCTGTTACATATACATAATGCATGGTCACTTGAACAGACAATAAAATATACAATTCACAATAATGATGATAATATGTGTACGGCCGACCCCAGGTCGAATGTGAAGGCACCGCAGAAAACGGGATGTTCATTAGAGAGAACGCGTTGAGCGGGGACTTTACAGGTGTGTATCTGGGCATCCGTAATGAAACCATATGTCACAAGTATCACAGCAAGACAGCAAGTTCCTTCATCAACAACTTCTCCAGAGCAGTGTCCGCAGGTTGCTGACTCTCTCTCGATTAGGGTTGACTCAGCTTCCTCCAGTACTTTCTTTAGAGTTGCATCGTTACGTGCTGCATTGATAATTATGAGAAAATGTTCTCATGGTAGACTGATATTCCCTTTACTTGATTTAATTTCTACAGTACTTATTTTCTCTTTTTCCTTCTTCTTCGTTTTCACTTTGAACATCGCGCAAATCAGGCACTTTTACGCAGAGCACTTCAAAGACACGTCCGACCCGTACTGAGATTGTAAGTTCGTTAGTGCGTTTTTTTAAGGGGGGGCGGTGGTTGTGTGATTGTTATGTAAGGGTGATGATTGAGATGGTTTTATTTTTTTAAATAAATTGAGAAAGCCTGGTACGTGGCTCGTTTATCCTTGCATGGGGGCTAAGTCACTTTCTAGGTCGTGGGTTGATCGTGCAGTCCATCGGCACAACGAAAATACAATGACGTCTGTCAAGGAAATTCCCGACACATACCTTATATCGTACACCAGTGGAATTTTATTGTTTATCTGTTGGGTTGTCTGTCCATCTGTCAGCCAGTAGACAGCGATTGAACATTTACGAAATTTAATAGGTATTATTAATTAACCTATTATGATCTTCATGCACTTTTTGTTGGGAGAAAACATGTAATAACACCAAGAAATTATCTTTGAAGTTTTATCGCATGCTGCTGCAAATAAGAATTCTTTCTTGACTGACGAAGGAAATTTCCTAGTACGTTTATTTTAAGTTGCATTCAACCTCTCTTACTTTAGGCATTCTAAAGACTTGTAACGTTAGTCATAACTATCTTATAAATAGGCCTACTTCATGTTGTCGTCACCCACTTGCTCAGGGCAAGTGGCCTCTGAAACAGGATAAATTATGAACTTCTCAGCCGCTTGGGCTCATTCTGCTCGATGTGAATGCATTACCTACACCCGTATAAATTTTCCTCAGCTAAGGGTGTCAATTCAGCGATAAATCGGCTAGGCGGGAAGCTAGAGTCGGTGGTGTGCCATCTCGTTTTGTTTACGGAAGAAGAAGAATGCAATGATGGCATAAACAAAGCCCGATGTATATTTGAAAACGTTGGTCCGTGTATGTTTTAATCTCGTTTAATGTTGATATCGATGCCCGTGGACATAAATAATCTTGCAGATGGATGGCTGGAGCTGGAAAGTGATCCAGGTTAATATTTTCGTTAGTTGTTAGAGAGAAGTTTGTCCATGAAAGGGTAATGTATTATGGCTGTATTTGAAGGCAATACCGTAACCTTTAAACTAGGACCAAGGCCGCAGGAGCGGAATAGCCTAGCGCCTGAATTTCAGCATTTTGATAAGCCTACTGGTAGTTCAATCAATCATGTTCGTGGTTTATAAATTTATGAATGTTAATTAGGGTTTTACTGTATGAATGTTAATTAGGGTTTTACGGCATTTTGGCAGAGTTCTTAGGCTAACTGCTTTTGGTTATGGCTGGCCGTGTTCATAACTGAAATTGCTTTTGGTTCTGGTTTTACCTCGCAAGCAGAAAACAACTTGACGCAAATTGATCGACGGTAATTTTTATTCTAATTGCTAGGGAACCAGGGTCACCCCAAGACTTTGTTCCTTTGGAGATTCAAACATTGCTTCTTAGGCCTAGGGTAGGTCCACTATGTAGGAATAGGCTATTTTTCATCATGAGTTGGTAACAAGGTTTCAGATGGAGGTTGGTGAATTAGGAAAAACCCTCACTCTTCTGTCGGAGGCTGGTACTCTCCATTGGGCTGTGGTCAGATTTAAAAGTCATGGTATTATTTTATAAGTTGCCAATATACGATATGAAATTGTAACATATTTTTGAAAAGAGCTCGTCATCTAATTAGGACTTATAAGGTAAGACAATACTTCCCCCCCCCTCCATAGCTAATATGGGAAAATTGTAACCCGTAAACAGGCCCACCCCTAGCTTACGTGGTATTTTAGATTGGCAACTTATAAAATTTGGTAGATCAAAGTAGTAGCTCTGTGGCGGCAATTTCCTTTTAACTTGATTTTTTATACAGTTTTTGGTTGCTAATCATGGATTTACCTTTGATTTTTGTCGCGCAAATGTAATTAACCTGTAATTAATCCCAGAAGTCTATCCAACAGGGGGTTTCCATACGCAATCTTCACAAGACAGAGCACGGGTACATCAGTTTGGAACAGTTCATATCCCGTCAGGCAAGTGCAATAACTTGTTAACGTATGGGTACCCCCCTCCCGGGCCAGTACTAGACACGGCAAAGGGACATTCCATTTGGCTGACAACAAACAAATGTACCACCAGTATCAGAAGCCTAAAAGTGTAGAAAAAACCAGTTTCCAGGGTAAAAACAGGTGCAGAGCTAATACTTAGAATTACCTAAAATTATACCATTCATGTTGTGCTCTTGACCAACCATCGGTTTGAAACTTCTTTCGTCCTACCCCATGTGATATATATAATATTTGTGTTTTTTGTTCAACATGGATTTGAACAAGAAAAGCTAACAATGTAAAGTGTGAGGGACATAGGCTAAGTAGATTTTGGCTGCCATATATCCTTGGTATGATTGTTATTTAGTTTTGTTGTTCTGCGGTGGTATCCCCGTGAAGAGTGTAGCCTATTGGCTGGTCTCCTTTGCGGTGAAGGAGGGCCCAAAGAAGTTTGCCAGTTTCTCTGAAGGGCATTAATTTTCCTTCAGTATCACTGAAAATTTTTTTCTACTCTTTCCTGGACTGTCCTCTCTCTCTTTCCATACCTTCTGCTCATTCCTCCCTGGCTCACTGAAAGGGTTATGCACTTGAGAATAGACAACCAGCCCATGCTATCCAACAGTGCCAACCCAAATACACATGCCAGTCTCTCCCCAGAAGAGACTGTGATGCGTTAGTGGTTCATCACTGCCTGCCATGCTTGGTTGGTGACTTCACAGTTGAGCCTTCTGTAGCAGTCATCTTGCCAATGGAGTTACCTCTACGATATCGAATATAGGCTGTATTCCTCCTTTACTAACTATCTGCCTCAGCATGTCTTCTGCTTTAGCCAAGGAAAATAAGACTTTTGTGGAGTAAGGTGAAGAAGCAGAAGCACTTTCTTCCTGTTCTCTTCTTTGTTGAGCTCTTCCCACTTTTCTTCATCTTCTTTTTTGGGTGAGTGGGGACCTGCTATAAGCTAGCATTTTGTCCCTATGGATATAAAAACCATCACTTACCCTATCATATAGGAGTATCTGTGGCACAGGCTGGAGTGGTTGATGAACTTGGTAATAAGGTCGTGGTGATTGTTGGGGGGTGAGGAAGTGAGCTAGGTAATACCCCATACTCATCTTATGTCACTGTTCACTTTTTTTTTTGCTGCCGTAAAGAGTTGACATCTCACCGTACACTCTTCCGTCTGTTGTTGAATGTTTGATGAGTAGATGGACTAACTCATTTTTTTTTTATTAACTGTTTTGTTCCTACACAAATACAAACCTTTGGCCTTTACATAGGATTTAGCTTGTGAATGTGAGCTGAAACAGTCTTTTAACTTTCAAACAAAGTCATTAGCTACTGATGGTAGGGGGAAGCCCTGCCCACTCTTCAGTCTGCACTTCACTTCGCTTTTGGCCACCTTTGTATGAAGGCGTCTTCGTGCGCTTTTTGCTCCACTGCCATTTGCTTTCTTTCATTTTTCTGTTTAGGAAATATATGCTTGATTTTGATTTAACAATTATATGCTCACACTTTGTGTATCATGCAGCAAGTATGATTGTAATCAATCAAGTCGTTGTAGCAAGTGTTGAGTCTGGCCTTGTGAACAGTGGGTGAAGTTTGCTTGGAAAAAGAAGCGAGAGAAGAAAGTTTCTCCAGTGTCATCAGAGTGCATTACTCCACTGGTGACACCAAAGATTCTCTCTGGTACCTTCTTGCCCCAAACTTCCACCTGCTGTTGCCACTCCTAAGGGAGCAGTTCCCCCTTCACCGTCTCCTACTGCTTTGTCAGTAGCGAGCCATCAGATGTGGGGAGGATGACCAGCTTGACTACTCTCCTGTGGTCTCCTTCCGCTTGGAAGGGGAGTCGTCTTCGGAAGGGCTCTCTTCCTCGGGGTGAAAGAGAATTGCCTCTTCCAACCTAACTTTTGTTTCAGGTGCTGTGGAGCCCAAGAGGCTTAGGGAGTTATGGCCCTCCCTAGGCCTCCCGGGAGAGCCGACTTTTTCTGGATTGATATATCACTTGAAGGTTTCCAGTCGCCTTCCTGTAACCACATTCACTGTAGCCATTAAGATTTTCACGTTAATGGTATCCACCAGCTCGAGGGCCACCACTACGGTACTTGTAACACCGCACTTGCCTCTGGTAATGTGCTCCCAGGTGTTGCCTTCCATGTCATCATCACATGGTGATGTCCTCCTCCACACCCTGCTGTCGAAGGCCAGCCTCAGCCGGAAGAAGTCAAAGAAGAGGAATAGGAAGTCTTCGTCTTCATCTTCATTGAGTGCTGTCATCTCTTGTGCTTCCAAAGTTACCAAGCACAGGAAGAATAAGGATGCCTCACCTATCTGCAAGAAGTCCCTTAGGGCTTCTGGCAGCCAGCCTTCCCGCAAGGAGAAGGCTGTCAGGTCTCTCACTTGTGGTACTCCAGTGCTGCAGATCCTGTTGCTTGCTGAGTGAACAAGAGCAAATGCTGCCCAGGGTTCTATGGACCCGTGGTGAGCCAGTAAGAGTGCCCGGAATTCACCTTCCTGGGCTGGTAAGGGTCCTTGGTCTGCAGACCCTGGCCAGTTGCCAGCATGGCCCAGCAAGAGAAAGTGATTAGAGAGCTGGCAGATGCCCACTCACACCCTTCCCTTTCTACGAAGAGAGCAGTGCAAGAGTCCCAGAACGGTGACACTAGTCTACCGGCCCTCTCACCCAGACAAGGCAAGAGGAGGTCCCCCAAAGGATCTCTAACCTGTCCCCTCCACCTCCTCAGGGTTTTGTAGGAGCCAAGAGCCAGATAGACCCAGGGTTTGGGTCCAGGACCATCCGCATTCCCATCCCAGCTTGGCCACAGAAGCATACATTTCGGGTTCTGCCCTCGGGCTGAGCCATTTGTATGTTTGAGTGGTTGAGAGGTTGCCAGGGGGCTCTGGTGAGCGTCCCTCTCCTGCAGAGAGAGTAACTCGGGGAGACTATGACCTGGAAGGACTCGAGGAACTTATGCCCAGGACTCGGACACCCTTGAGTTGTAAAGGAGTTTTGCTGAGATCATCCATTTGATATGGCAGTATAATGATCTCGAGGAAGAGACCATGGCCTTTCCCGTAGACCATTCTCCAGCCATTGAGTCCTTTTGGAGAACCCAGGGTCTCAATGGGCTTGCCATGGTCTAGGCTTGCTGAGAATGTTTAGGACCAGGTGAATTCTCTTGTGTCTGGGCAAGAGAACTCACTTCGGCCTAGCCGATTGTGCAAGACACTGCCTCAGCCTCTCGCTCGCCAGAGAAAATATTACATACCCTTGGAGAGGCCTTTGTCGACTAAACAGGTTGACGCAGTTCTGTCTCTGTGTCCAGGTCCGTCACTGGATCACCTCCATGTGGAAGGAATTTCTTTCACGCAGCCAGAGGCAGTAGCAATGGAATCGACTGCCTGGATTGATCTTTGGTCTCTTGCTGCGGCCAAGATTGCCCACTCCGCTTTGGGGTCTCTTACATCCAAGGAGGGAGTCTGTAGGTAGGGCCATCACCTACCTAGCCCACCAAACATCTAACCTGTGGGTAAACTTGGTTCTCAAGAGAAGAGATGCTGTTTTGGTCTCAGGTTACCAGGTTTGTTGGTTCAGAGTCGGCACTAGCACTCAGGAACGACCGGTACTGGGTTCCACTTTCCTCTTCCTAGAGGAGAGGTGGAGGCCGTGGTGGACAGGCTCAGGGTCAAGAACAATAACATGCCTGTTCACCAGGCAGTGGCCAAGACCTCAAGGTCTTTGCGTGGCACTGCAGCCCCACCTTTGGGTCAGGCTGGCCCTTCCTCTTCGGGTCCCAGGAAGTCCCAGGTTTCCTCAGACCCCTGTAGGAATACCAGTCTTCTTCTGCCCTTGTGTGAAAGGAGCGCAGTCACACCCCTTTCAGCCCCCTGCCCATTCTAGGAAAGGGGGCAAAGCTGAGAAGAAGGGCGAAGGACGCTGGGGGCAACATTCTTCCCTGCTTGCTGCAAATGATCGTGGGCAGGGAGTGCCTCTCGAGCCATGGGGCAATATGGCAGCAATACGGAACAAAGACCTGGGTAGTGGATGTCCGTCGGGTAGGGTATCTAGTACTCTTTGAGTCACCAACGATCTGGTCATAGACCTCTTTCCCCTGAACTGGTTTGTTCGCCAGACATGCTCAAGATGGAAATGGTCCGGTCAGTGCTCGATTCCATCAGAGAGGGCAACTTCATGCTTTTGGCAGACTTGAAGGGTGTGTATTTTCAAATACCCATCCGTCAGTCCTCTAACAGGCGCCTCCACTTTACTCTCGGGGAGGCAGTGTTCCACTTCAGGACACTTTGTTTCGGGCTCTCAACTGCTCCCCAGGTGTTAACTTGGGTGTTCATCCTTGTCTCAGCTTGGGCCCATTTGCACGGGATATGTCTTCTGCGGTATTTCGATGAGTGGCTAGTCCTGGCAAGCTCTTTGTCGCAGTTGTCCCAGAACAGAGATCTACTTCTCGAATTTTGTCATGACTTGGGATTGGTGATGAATTTCAAGAAGTCCAGTCTCACACCCTAGCAAAGGGTAACTATTTGGGCATGCTGATTGATATTGCAGCAGTGAGAGTCTTCCCCCCAGACTTGCATCAGCAGGTTCAGAGAGGCAGCACAGTTGTTCCTGTCACGTCAAGAGCAACCGGCTCGGCAGTGGCAAGTCGTTCTCAGCCACCTGTCATCATTGGAGAAGTTGGACCCTCATGAGCAGCTTCACCTTCATTCCCTTCAGTGGATAATGGAATTTTGGTCTCTGGCAAGGGGCCCTCCATTCTTCCCAGAGAGGAAGTAAGGAAGGATTTACCTTGGTGATTAGATGACAGGAACCTCTTAATAAGAGTGCCGTTGGGCACTCACCCTCCCAAGGTGCTTCTGTTTTCGGATGCATTGACTGAGGGATGGGGCGCGCACGTGAAGGATCAGCTGGTTTCAGGTGTGTGGGACTAGAACAACAGTTGACCTCCACTGGGAAAAGTCCCTCTCTGTTTCCATAGTAAAGGGCTGTTGCTTGGCTGTTGTCTCGTCCACCCCATAAACAAAGGCCTCCAGAGTGGGATGTGACTATCTCAGTTGCATTGTCCAGGTATCCAATGAACTCCTCAAGGAGGCTTAGGACAGGTACATCATATTCTAGGCAGTCATCCTGCTAGTCTAAGCATGAGTGAAGAAACAGCCTCCTTTATGAAGGGCAGCATAAGAAGGGTTGGAGATACTTCCTGTTCTTATTCATTCCTGTGTTTGTGGCATAATTCCAAAGTCCGTCAGCCCCCAACAAGAGATCCAAAAGCACTTGGAACTTTGTAGGTGATGATCAAGGTGAGATGCTGTTGTGTCCAGTGAGGGTTTTGCAATCTTACCTGTACAGGACTCAATATTTTGGACTTGGTTGTTGACAACTGCTTGTTATTACAAGCAAGCTCAAGAGGAACATGAACAAGAATTCCATTTCTTTCTGGCCTTAGGAGACCATCAAACAGACATATGTATTGTTGGATGAGGATGATGGCTCTATACCTCAGGCAAGGGCTTACAGTATCAAGGGCATTGTTCCAGTGCTAGCATTCAGGAACTACATTGTCCAGGTACTTAGGGCAGATTTCTGCATTACCAGACCTTTATCTCTTTTTACCTCAGAGACATTGCCCACAAGTCTTTAGACAAATTCTCTTTAAGACCTGTTGTTGGTACTCAGCCTATTGTTTAGTTGCCTGAGCCCCCTTGGACAGAAAAGTATGTCGGTTTAGGTTCATGGTTGGCACAAAGTGTGGTTGAATGAAGGTGAGTGGTTTTTCATCTCTCTCTCTCTCTCTCTCTCTCTCTCTCTCTCTCTCTCTCTCTCTCTCTCTCTCTCTCTCTCATGGTTGTGTACTCACTGCTTTGGCCAGCTGATATCGAGTGAAACAACAGAGTATCCTATGTAATTTTTATTTGTATTTGTTAGGTACAATTCCTTTTGTCTCATTTAAAAAAGAGGGGGGGCTGTAGAGAATTGTTACCTTTTTGCAATACAAATTATAGTTCCTCAAAATTTCTGAGTAACAAGAAAGCTATCATCTAGCACAGGGCTCTGTCCTCTGTGACATCACAAATGTCAGGCTATGGTTGTATGAGGCATCCTTACTCTGTTCACATTCAAGCTGACAGTTTTGGGTGAAAGAACAGCACCAGCTTTTCGTCAGACTTAGAGAGAGAATCTGTATAAAAGACAAAGGTTTGTACCCTCGTAGTAACAAATGGCTAATTGTTCCTACACAATATACAAACCATCAGTCTTTTACGTTAGGAATTACTCACGGCGAAGCTGGAAACGGCTGTTAAACTCTTGGACAAGGTGGTTAGGCAGTAACTACTGTCCAGTAGGCAGGAATACCTGACTGCCTGGATGTAAACATTCCAGTTTGCTTTCGGCTGTCATGCGTTGCAGACGTGTTTTCTGAGCTATTTGCCTGGCTGTCGTTAAGCTCTTTTCCTGGTGGGATCTTTTTTATCTTTAAGTGTATATATTGTGTTTGATATTTGTTAAACCTTAAACGCCTACTGGACGTATCATACATCGACTAAAATTGTCTGTTGGGTGCCATGTGGACGTATTTCCGACGCGACGACTACAAAAATTTCAACCTTCGGTCAATTTTGACTTAACCGAAATGGTCGAAGAACGCAATTGTAAGCTAAAACTCTTACATTCTAGTAATATTCAATCATGTACCTTCATTTTGCAACAAATTGGAAGTCTCTAGCACAATATTTCGATTTATGGTGAATTTTTTTGAAAAACTTTTTCCTTACGCCCGCTTTCGTAACTCGGCCAAAAATTTCAGAAATTCTTTTGTCATTTTGTGGTAAGTTTTGCACTGTTTTATATTAGCCGTTACATAAAGTTTTATATATGAAAATGTGCGCAATTTCATGTAAAATACAGCAACATACAACCGATGGTTGTAGCTTTTATCAGTTTGGAAATATTTTCATATAAACCACGATAACTGCTAAAAATTTCAACCTTCGGTCAACTTTGACTCGACCGAAATGGTCAAAAACGCAATTGTAAGCTAAAACTCTTACATTCTAGTAATATTCAATCATTTACCTTCATTTTGCAACAAATTGAAAGTCTCTAGCACAATATTTCGATTTATGGTGAATTTTTTAAAAAAAACTTTTTCCTTACGTCCGCGCCAGAAATTCTTTCGTCACGTTGTCGTAATGTTTGCACCATTTTATATTAGTCGTTACATAAAGTTTTATATATGGAAATGTGCGTAATTTCATGTAGAATAAACCGAATATAACTCATGGTTGTAGCTTTTAACAGTTTTGAAATATTTTCATATAAATCACGATAAGTGCCATAATTTCAACCTTCGGTCAAATTTAACTCGACGAAATGGTAAAAAACGCAATTATAAGCTAAAACTCTTACATTCTAGTAATATTCAATCATGTACCTTCATTTTGCAACAAACTGGAAGTCTCTAGCACAATATTTCGATTTATGGTGAATTTCTGAAAAAACTTTTTCCTTACGTTTGCGTGCGTAACTTGGCCGAACATCTCAGAAATTCTTTCGTCACGTTGTCGTAATGTTTGCAACGTTTTACATTAGTCGTTACATAAACTTTTATATATGAAAATGTGCGCAATTTCATGTAGAATTCAACAGAAAATAGCTCATGGTTGTAGCTTTTATCAGTTTTGAATTATTTTCACATAAATCACGATAACTGCCAAAATTTCAACCTTCAGTCAACTTTAACTCGACCGAAATGTCGAAAAACGCAATTGTAAGCTAAAACTCTTACATTCTAGTAATATTCAATCATTTACCTTCATTTTGCAATAAATTGGAAGTCTCTAGCACAATATTTCGATTTATGGTGAATTTTTGAAAAAAACATTTTCCTTACGTCCGCGCGGTAACTCGGCCGAACATCTCAGAAATTCTTTCGTCACGTTGTCGTAATGTTTGCACCATTTTATATTAGTTGTTACATAAACTTTTATATATGAAAATGTGCGCGATTTCATGTACAATACAACAGAAAATAACTCATGGTTGTAGCTTTTATCAGTTTTGAAATATTTTCATATAAATCACGATAAATAGAAAAAATTCTACTTTCGGTCAACTTTAACTCGACCGAAATGGTCGAAAACTGCAATTGTAAGCTAAAACACTTACAGTCTAGTAATATTCAATCAATTAGCTTCATTTTTCAACAGACGGGAAGTCTCTAGCACAATATTTCAATTTATGGTGAATTTAAAAAAACATTTTTTTACGTGGCGTTACAAATTCATGCATCATTTTGTGATAATATCTTCTCTGTGTTGCTTTGATCGTTTTACAATTTGTTATATACCAAAATCATCGCATTTTAGTGTACAATACAAAGAAAAAACAAATAACCCGTTAGCTTTAACCGTTTTGCTCACAGTGCGATTTGTATAAAATTATATATGAAAATTTTTTTGCGGTCATATATTTCAATATTTATATATGATAATGATATTTTTTCATTTCTGATGGTTGCATACTAAACTTCAGGCAATAACAAAAAGGAGCCAAAAATGAACTCTTAATCTTGAAAACTAAGCGTGCTGTGATTTTTGAAAAACTTTTTTTCCGCTTCAGCGCTAACTCCCGAACGCCGCCCGCATACGGGAGACGTTTTTGTAAATAGAGGCTCGGCGTTTAAGGGTTAATATACAAACCCACGATTTTTAATAGCCTTGCATAGGCCGTCATCCCCCCAGCGTGTGTCTTGGGGTCGGCGGCCAGGGGTGTAACAAGCTCGCTCCCCTTTTATTGGTCCTCGCACCCTCTGCTTGTACAGGGGCATGACTGTATCCCTATTTTGACTTGCGCTTAGTGTTGCTCTTCGCCCCCTTGCTGTTGATAAGTTGCCGGCAGGAAACTTCGCAGGAAGGTTGCCGGGCGTCGTCGGAAGTTCGCCAATAGAGCCCTTGGTAGCCGCCCCTTCGTCCTCGTTTCTCTCTCCTGGTAAGCTTTCCCTTTGCTGTCACTCTTTTGCCCTCTTTGCTCGCTCGTTGGGCGAAGATCGGGCAGGGGGCACTGGGTGACCTCTTCTCAGGGGCCTCCTCTCACTTCGTAGGGCAGTTCCCTTCGGAATGAGTTGAGTCTATGTGATCAATTCGGATTGGCTTGGCCCGCTCGCCCAGCCCCTGATCGCATTTCAAGACTAGCTCGGCTTGCTCACCCAGCCCCCGATCATGTCTGCTTGATCGACTCAGCTCACTCAGTTTGGCGAACTGAATGCTGTCAAGGTTCTCCTTCCTTCAGGAGACTCAGCTCGAGTGAACTTTCGCTCTCTTCAGGTTAGTGCTTCACCGAGACGTTAGCGCTCTCCTTCCTCCGTGCTGCTGTCATCGCCTCTGGTTGATGATCACCTGCAGTCAGCCTCTCCTGCTGGTTCTTCTAGTAGGACAAGTAAGAGTGCTTTTCCTCCTTTCCTCTTCCCTCAAACCCTTTCCATTGCTGCTCGGGGATGCGAGTTAGATAGAGAGGATTCTGATGAGTTTTGCTTCTTATCGGAGTTCCGCTACAAGGATCTATGTCTCGGGCTCGGTTCTCGGATCGGCTCGTTGTACATCCGAGTAGTCGAGGATGGTTTTCTGGGTTCTGGCGAGGTTATCCCTCCAAGAAGAAGAGATCGGGAGTGTGGCACCCCAGGAGGACTTGAGGTTCTTCTTTGGGTTGTGGACACCCTTGATTTTCTTTTCGCAGAGATCTTCACTCCAATTCGTCAGCACAATGACCTCAGAGAGAAGACCATAGCATCTCCAGTGAATACTTTTCACTGCCCCTTGCAGGGGTTTTGTTGGGGCTGCCACGGTCCTTGCTTGTTATAAGGGCTTTCTTGACCAGATGAATGCCTTTTCCTTGGACAAGGAGTTCATTTTGGTCGAGCCACCCAATCAAGCTCCTTCCCCTTCCCCTTCCTCAACAGTAGCGATTCTTCTTGCCTCGGAGGGGTCTTATGCCAACTAGTAAATTGTCCTGGCTCTGGTTCATCCAGGCTTGGATCTCTCGCTGTTTCTCTTTACTGCGAAGGGTGTTCCTTCTCGCAACAAGAAATGGCAAACATGGAGGGCACCGCTATGGTGTCCCTCCAGGTAGTCTTCTGATGAATTTGTGATCCTTCACTTTTTTAAGGCTTTGCTTCCTTGGATGCGATCATTCCTGAAGAGGTCTCTGCCTTTTAGAGACTGTTCCAGTCCGGGGGTGGGTTCGTCTACCCAGCACCAGACAGCAGCCTGTGGCCAATTCTGGTGCTAAGAAGAGGGACACTGTCCTGATTCTGATCTCCAGTCCAATAAGTCCCGAGTCATCACATTCCCTCAGGAACGGACCTTTACTCGGTTCTGCCCTCCTCTTTCTCAGAGAGTAGGTAGATACCACAGTAGTGTAGGAATGTGCCAGAGCAACTGCCTTGTCCTCCGGACAATGGCAACCTAGCCTTTTCTCAGCCCCTAAGAAGTCTCAGGTTTCAAGGGCGCTCGCAGAACACCCAGCCTCCCTCATTTTCTTCTTAGCAAGTGCTGATTCCGATCTCCAGTCCAATAAGTCCCGAGTCGTCACATTCCCTCGGGAATGGACCTTTACTCGGTTCTGCCCTCCTCTTTCTCAGAGAGTAGGTAGATGCCACAGTAGCCGAGGAATGTGCCAGGGCAACCGCCTTGTCCTCCGGACAATGGCAACCCTTTCTCAGCCCCTAAGAAGTCTTAGGTTACAGCCTTCCTCATTTTCCTCTTAGCAAGTGCGCATACATGTGTCTCTTTCAACCCTCTTTCCATGGGGAAGAGGGCAGAGGGAAGAGAGGAAGGAAGAACACTCAGAACAGCATTCTCCTCCTGCTGGTGCCTTGATGAAGGAATGACTGTCAAATCATTGGACTATATGATAGCAACATAGCCAAGACCTGGCAGTGGATTTCATTCTGGATCTTAGCCATCTTTCATTGAACTTTCGTTCTGTCTCCTCTCCCATGTTCCCTAATTCAGGAGCAGCCAGCCTGGCTAGAGCTAGTTGTCTTCGGTGTCCTGTCATCACTGCAGAAGCTGTCCCCTCAGGGGCAGCTTCGCCTTCGACTCTTCATTGAGAATGAAGGAGATCTGCTTCCAGTTCTTAATCCTTCCTCTCTCATAGGAATAGGGGGCGATTTAGTCTGGTGCTTGATCGACAGGAACCTTTGAATATGTCTGCATATTCTCCTCAAGACATGTTTCTGTTCTTAGATGCAACGACCGGGGAATAGCCACACACCTGTAAAACCTTTGTCTTCGAGATGTGCGACCAAGATGATAATTACCCTCTCATCAGCATCCTGGAACTAAGGCAGTTTCCTGGCCCTCCAAGAGTTTCAGGATCAGTTTTTTGAGATACTCTCGGATATTGTTAACACCACAGTAGTGGCATATGTCTCGTTTCCCTCCTGTTTCTTCGGTTGACTGCAGGTGCTCGAGTGAACTTTGGTGCTCTCTGTAGAGCCATCAGCCAGATACATTCCAGGCAATGGGATGTAATGGGAGACAAGCTCAGCCTCTGTCATCGAGTGACGGGGACAGAGAGCTCCCTTCACTCAATTCTTCATAGAGAGGCTGCTTGACTTGAGGGCTCCCTATCATCCTTCTGTTCACCTCCTGGCTGAACAGAAGTCTGCAGGTCTTCTGCTTAATCGTACCAGACACATGGACTGCTACGGTGATGCATGCTGACACAGTGGGACAACCTCGACGTCTTCATCTTCCCTTCGTGTTTGTCTAATTTGCAAGGTGTTCAGCAAGTGTCGTTAACCCCGAATTTAGATGAACGCTGGAAGACTTCACCTTTTGCCCAACCTGCTAGCTCTGCTTCTGAGCACTGAGAAGAGTTCCTCCCTGACCTGACCTTCTGTGTCAGCGACACATGAAGCGGTTCTTCAGGCAGTACAATCCCTGTTCCTTCATGACTAGAGACTATCCCGCTTCCCTTGCAAGCATAGGCTTCTCGGCGAGCGGCAATGGAGATAGCTGGATATCTCTGTCATCCTCTGCAGCAGTACCTAGGGATTGGAGCAGTCTTCGCTGGTTGGTGTCGTTGACGGGACTTTTTCCTCTGGTCAGAGTCACTCTTCAGCACGTTGTGGACTTCCTTGTCTCCTCCGCCAAAGGTTGCTTCTCTCTGATTCAGTTGTGAAAGTTGTCAGCCCTATCCAGCCTAGCCTTTCATCTGAAAGTAGCCTTTTTCTCCTCAGTCAAGATTTAGATACTGATGAGAAGCTTCTATTGGTCTTGCCATCCCAGGGGCCTCAGGTCTCTGGGTGGCATGTGACTCTTATTTAGGGTTCCTGTCTCGTGCTTCGCATGCGCCCTTGCGAGAGTCGTCAGACAGAGATCTGCCTCTCAAGATTATCTCTCATCTTGCTTCGGCCTTGGCGTAGAGGATGAACGATCTTCATGGACCTACAGGGGATGGAGATCAATGCCTCAACTCCGTCTCGGATATCGTAGCAGATTCCGAATCCATCAGCATCTATTGCAGGTTCAAATCCTTCTTGATCTCCTCCTCCTTGGACTTTGTAATGATGACCCAGATCAATCGCTACCTTGTCCTGTTAGTGTGCTGTGGTACTTTCTGAAAAGGCTCAACATCCCTAACCTGGATGTCGTTGACTTTTTCACTAGTACTGACCCTCCAAAGGAAGAAGTGTTAAGGACACATCATTCTTCTGGCTTTGTGAGGCGATTGGAAGGATGTACTCTACAGCTGGCGACGACAACACCTGTACACTCCACCCAAGAGCCCACGAAGTCAATGGCCTGGTCCATCCCTCGCATTCCGGAAGATTCTGTTAGTCTGGAAGCAAGATGTGATCTCATTAGCCCAAATTTGTCTTCTACCTTCAGATCTTTGCCCACAGACCTTTGAAACCTTTTTTTCCTTGGTCCTGTGGTGGCTGCTTAACAAGTTGTGTTTTCTCACCCGGCTACCTTTAAGAGGACAGGTAGCATCTTGCCGAAGGTGTATGGTTCCAGAAGTGAGAAGGATTCTGAGATTGACTGGCCTCTCCTCCTCCTCCTCCTTCCTCATCCTCCTACTTCTCTTCCTTCGGGCTGAGAATTGGACTCAAACTGACACTTGCTGGAACTGGCATCTGATGCGCTAAGTCTGCACATCGAGCATCCCTTATATTCTTCTCTAGAATCATAGAAGAAATCCCTCTCCTTCCTCTAGCAAGGGGGGGAAGGAGACCCTGGCAATAAGGGAAACCCTTTTTAGGGTCTTTACCTTACTGCCTCCGACTCTTTAGATTCCTCCCAGCCTGTTTTTGAATGAGTAACAGTTCCTCACTCATTCGAAAAGGTCTAGATGTTCGACATTTGATCTCGCAGTTCCTGTACTCCGATCGATATGTCAGAGGCACGGTGCTCCTCCTAGCTCTTTTGACCAGGAGTAACCCAGGTGTGCAGAACTACAGTCAGTTCAAAGAGACTCCCTCAGGTTCCTCTCCCCAACCAGTGAGTCTTCCTAATGTAAAGGATTGATGGTTTGTATATCTTGTAGGAACAAATCACAATTTTTTAAAGTAAATTGTATTTTTACGAATAGAACTTACCTGGCAGTTATATATATATAGCTTAATCCCTGTCGAACCGGCAGATTTTTCAAAACTCGCGGCAACCGCCGAATGGTAGGTGTCCGATAGGTGGTTAACAACCCTTATCGGGTGGTAGCTGGAATCATTCCCGTTTTCAGTTCCTCAGATCATCTCTGCCGGTTGGACCGACAACATTGTTGTTGGTTCTCCGTCGGGTTTTTCGCTCGCTTCCCTAGGTCGCTGTGTTGGACCTTTTATTGGTGACGTATTTTGACCTTTGGATTGGCAATCGCTTTTTGTGGCTTGTTTGGATTTATTCTTTTGACTGTTCTTGGATAAGATGTCTGATCCTAAGTTTTTTCGAGTATGTGTGAATGAAGAATGTAAGGTTAGGTTACCGAAAGCTTCGGTGGACCCTCACACTGTTTGTTTAGGGTGCAGGGTTTTGAGTGTGCCTTGGATAAAAGATGTAAAGAATGCGAGGATTTGGATGAAAAGAAATGGATGGAAATGAAACGCTATGTGCGTAAATTAGAGATGGATAAGTTACGGAGGGCTTCTAAATCTAAATCTAGGTCTGTGAGTGATGTTAGCCTAGACATTTCTTTTAACCCTTCTATTCCTAAATCACCCTTAGAAGTAGATCCTTCTCCCGAGGTGGTAACCCCGCTCCTTCTACAGGAACTGTATCTGTTGTTATGGACCCTCAGTTCGCCAGGATGGCGGCTGAGATGAAAGAATTAAAGGATCAACTTGAAGCCTTGAAGAAAGGTAAGAGTACAAGTGAAGTTTGTGATAATGTTTGTGCTAGTGCAGTGGAGGTGGCGACTGATCGACCCTGTCATGCCCCTAGATCTAGACCTCTACCAAGCTCCCAGGACCTAGGGAGAAGGTATGTCGATGATCGTAAGGGGGTGAGAGGGACGTATTCTCGGTCAGCCGTCGCCTCAAGCAGTCCTGTTGCTTTTTCCCAGGCTGCTTATGACCGCCACAGGAAAGGCGTGTCGGAAGAGCTTTGCGTCTTCTCCTAGCCCCTCTCCTAGACGTAGATGGCAGTTTGAGGATTCGAGACCGACCAAAAGAAGATGGTTGCAGCAAGAGGATCAACCCGGACTCGCTCTCCCCTTCCGGTGCGTGGAGCTCCCTGAATCTTTTGCTTCCGACGACGACCAAACGCCTCTCCAGCAAAAAGGTCAAGACCTTTTCGGAATGCTCTCCTCTCGCTGTTCGGAGGAGGGAGAGTTCTCTTCTTTCTGCTTCCAGAGAATTCTCGAGAATCCTTCTCCTGCTCCCAGCTTGTCTCGACAACCTTCTCCCTCGGATCCTCAAGATGCAGCTGCTGCGGCTAAATCATTTATGACCGTCATGCAAGGCCAATTGGCTTCAGCTCGTTCAGGCCTTTAGTCGCCCTCCCCGCAATCGGTCAGACGAAGGACTCCAAGTTACCAGTGAAGAGATCTAGAAGGGAGTCCCCTGCTGAAGTTTCTCCTAGGGATAAGAGAGAACTGGATCCCTCTCCTGTTCGAGTCAACAAGGGGCGATCTTCTGGCCTGGAACATAAAAATTTTTTCGTTTCTCCTAAGCAAAAACCTCAGGGTTCTTCTCCTGAGGCTCGACTCTTCTCCTCTCCACGCCTTAAACGACAGGAATTTTCTTCCTCTCGCCGGGAACACTCTTCCTTTGTTCAGCAAGATTACGACCTCGGTTCTCCAGGGAGGAAAGAACGCAGCGGACTTCCTCGACGCCAGGACGATTCGCCTCTCGACGCCAGGACGCATCCAACTCGGCGCCAGGACGTATCCAATGCTCGACGCCAGGACGCCCGGCTCGCGATACCAGGACGCATCCAGCTCGACATCGGATTCTTCTAGGGCTGTTTGTCAGGACGCAACCAGCTCTCGCCGCCAGGACGTAACCAACTCGCCGCCAGGACGCCGGGCGATCGTCACGCCCTCCCGGGTACACTACAGCGGGAAGAGAAGGAGACAGAGTTGGAAGGAATGCATGATTTGGAAGACGTTTCAGAGGACGAAGATAAACCTTCTAATGCGGCTGATGACTATAAGGTTCTTTCTCGCTCTCTTTGGAGCTGTATGGTGAGGAGTTTAAGCCTGCTGCTCCTCGTTCTCCCTCAGTCCCAGTTTAACAGGAAGAAATCGAGGAAGCAGTCAGCCTTTATTAAAATGAAGCTTTCCATTTCTGCTAAGAAGGCTCTGACCAGGATTGATAACTGGCTTAAGGAGCGTAGGCAAGCAGTTAAGTCCTCCTTCTCTTTTCCTCCAACTAGGCTTGCTTCGAAGGCGGGCATGTGGTATGACACTGGAGAAGCTCTGGGCCTGGGAGTACCTGCCTCCTCCCAGGGGGACTTCTCTGGTTTAGTAGACTCTTCCAGAAGACATGCCCTTAACTCAGCTAAGGTGATGTGGTCTATGACGGAACTAGACCATCTCATTAAAGGAATTTTTAGGTCTTTTGAAGTGTTCAGTTTTTTAGACTGGTCTGTTGGAATCCTATCCAAGAAGATTGAATCCATGCAGGCTACAGGAATTGAAGACCTTTCCAGTATTATGGCCTGTATGGATAAGGCTCTGAGGGATGGAGCAAATGAGATGACTTCTCTTTTCACTGCAGGGATTTTGAAGAAGAGGGCTTTGTTATGTTCCTTCACGTCAAAATCTACTACAGTCGCACAGAAGGCGGAGCTCCTTTACGCCCCCCTCTCGGAGCATTTGTTTCCGGAGTCCTTGGTCAGGGATATTTCTCTGACTCTGGCACATAAAGCTACGCAAGATTTACTTTCTCGCTCGGCTAGGAGGTTTCCTTCTGTAATTCCTCCAGCTGCCAAAAAGGAGGAAAAGAGAGTTCAACAGCCCTTTCGGGGCAGAGTTCCTTCTAGATCTGATTTCAGAGGAAAAAGACAAGAAACAGGGGGTAGAACTAGCAGAAGGACGTTTAGAACACGCTCTAGAAATTGAAACACAAGTCCTCCAGACAACAGTAGGAGCAAGGCTGTCTCTATTTTGGCAGGCTTGGGAAGCAAGAGGGGCGGACAACTGGTCTCTCTCAGTCATCAGGAAGGATACAAGATCCCTTCTCGAGGAAACCGCCACTTTCAACAAAGCCACTAGCCCTAGTGGCTCAATACTCGAACGCATTGAAACGAAGGGCACTCCTGAATCTAGTAGACCAGATGTTGGAGAAAGGAGCGATAGAACCAGTTTTGGAACTAGGATCCCCAGGGTTCTACAATCGTCTGTTTTTAGTGCCCAAGAGTTCGGGGATGGAGACCGGTCCTGGATGTCAGCGCATTGAACGGTTTTGTGGAGAAGACCAAGTTTACCATGGAGACGACTCAGTCTGTGCTGGCAGCAGTCCGTCCAGGGGACTGGATGGTATCCCTGGACCTGCAGGACGCTTACTTTCATATTCCCATCCACCCGACTTCAAGGAAGTTTTTGAGGTTTGTGATCCAGGACAAATGCTTCTAGTTCAAAGCTCTTTGTTTCGGCCTCAGCACAGCTCCTCAAGTGTTCACCAGAGTAATGTCAAATGTGGCAGGATGGCTTCATCAAGAAGGGATAAGAGTATCCCTGTACCTAGACGACTGGCTGATAAGGTCCCAGTCGAAGAACAGGTGTCTGGAGGACTTACACAAGACGTTTATGATTGCTCAGGATCTGGGTCTCATTATCAACAAAGAGAAGTCTCAGATCGAACCGAGTCAGACGATTCTTTATTTGGGGATAGTTCTGGACTCAGCTTGTTTTGGCTTCTCCCTCACAAGAAAGACAAATCAAGTGCCTCGAGAAGGTTCAGTATTTCCTGGGAGGCAGAAGTGCTCGGCGAGGGAGTGGATGAGTTTGTTGGGCACCCTCTCCTCCCTCGAGAAATTTGTCTCTCTGGGAAGGTTGCACCTCAGGCCTCTTCAACACTTCCTTTCAAGAATCTGGGACAGGAAGAATCAGGAGGACTCATTTTCCTTCGACATTCCAGCAGAGATCAAGAAACATCTGAGTTGGTGGCTGAACCCGTCGATCTTAGGGGAAGGAATCTCCCTACGCAGAAAGAACCCAGACCTAGTGTTGTTCTCAGATGCTTCGAGTCGGGATGGGGAGCAACACTGGGGAACAAGGAAGTTTCAGGCTCTTGGGAAGAGGGACAAATCGGATGGCACATCAACAGGAAAGAGTTGATGGCCATCTGGTTAGGTTTAAAAGCCTTCAAAGAATCTGTCGCGGGAAAGTAGTAGAAGTGAATTCGACAACACCACGGCTCTTGCGTATATCAGCAAACAAGGAGGGACTCGTTCTTTACCTCTTTCTGAAACAGCAAGAGAGCTCCTTCTGTGGACAAAAGACCACAGGGTGGAGCTTTGACGAGATTCGTGCAGGGGCAGAAGAATGTAAGAGCAGACATGCTCAGCAGAAGAGGGCAAGTTCTGCCCACGGAATGGACTCTCAATCTTCAAGTTTGCCAGAAACTGTGGAGTTTATGGGGGAGGCCTTCAATAGACCTCTTCGCCTCCAGCCAGAACAAGAGGATCCCGAACTACTGCTCTCTAGTCCCGGACAGAGAAGCAATAGCAGTAGACGCCTTCTTGATGGACTGGACGGGATGGACACTTATCACGTTCCCTCCGTTCAAAATAATCAATCTAGTAGTCAAGAAATTCGCCCTCCTAGATTCAGGAAGAATGACCCTGGTAGCCCCTTTTGGCCAGCAAGAGAGTGGTTCACAGAGGTAGTGGAGATGTTAGTGGACTTTCCGAGAAGTCTTCCCCAAGTCCAAGGCTTCTCAGACAGCCCCACTTGAGAGGTATCATCAAAACCCTCGCTCTTCAACTGACTGCATTCAGACTATCGAGAAGCTTGTCAGAGCGAGAGGATTTTCAGCTCAAGCTGCAAGAGCTATCGCCAGAGCGAGGAGGGTCTCTTCACAGAGAGTTTACCAATCAAAGTGGGAAACCTTTAGATCTTGGTGTAAGCAGCATAAGGTTTCCTCAACCACTACCTCTGTGAGCCAAATAGCTGATTTTCTCTTGTCCTCAGGCAAGATTCTAAGCTGGCCGTATCCACCATAAAAGGATACAGAAGCTTGTTGTCTACCGTCTTTAGGCACAGAGGCATTGATTTGTCTCAAGATAGAGACTTGAGAGACCTTTTAAAGTCTTTGAAACAACGAAGCAGACTTTGAGACCCCGTCCTGGAATTTGGATGTGGTTTTGAAGTTCTTGTGCAGCAGGAAGTTGAACCCATCTCTCAAGCAACCCTGAGAGACGTAACAAAGAAAACTCTTTTCCTTCGCTCTTGCTACAGCGAAAAGGGTTAGCGAGATTCATGCTATTCAGAAACAAGTAGGCTTCAATCGTAATGGAGCAATATGCGCATTAAGGCTTGACTTCCTTGCTAAGAATGAGAACCCTTCCAAACCCTGGCCGGGACGTTTGAGGTTCCTAACCTCACTGATTTAGTGGGCCAAGAGGAGGAGAGACTACTCTGTCCAGTTAGAGCCCTCAAGGCTTATATTTCCAGGACAAAGGACGTAAGAGGTTCTTCCAGTTCCTTGTG
This sequence comes from Macrobrachium rosenbergii, assembly GCF_040412425.1. Lineage (NCBI taxonomy): Eukaryota > Metazoa > Arthropoda > Malacostraca > Decapoda > Palaemonidae > Macrobrachium > Macrobrachium rosenbergii. The sequence goes on from NC_089798.1 coordinate 15,323,858, forward strand.
GTGTTCAGTGAAGGATCCTCAAAAGCCCCTCTCGAAGAATGCGTTATCGTTCTTTTGAGGGAGACAATAAGAGAAGCTCACCTTTTATGTGAAGAGGAGAACTTTGGTTTGTTGAAGGTGAAGGCTCACGAAATAAGAGCCATTGCAACTTCTCTGGCTTATAGAAAGAATATGTCAGTTAAACAAATTATGGAGGCCACTTTTTGGAGAAGTGACTCTGTTTTCGCTTCTCATTACCTCAGAGAGGTAAGAGTGGATTATGAGAAATGTTATGCCTTGGGCCCATATGTAGCTACAGCTTGGTATTGGGTAAAGGAGTGACTGCCTCCCCTCAACCTTAACTTTTGTTTGGGATACCTGTAATTGGGTTGGTGTTTTTATGGTTGTCTGAGGAAGCTTCCTTGTGGGAAAAGCAACCCCAGTCTAACTAGATAGGTGTATATCTAGTCTGCAAGGTTAGGTGGTTAGATTGAGTAAGGTTACAGGTAATAGAAGGGAATAGGAAGTACAGAAGTCTAGTCACGTTGTTGGTCTCACCCCGTTTGACAGACTCGATTGAGTTGTTTCAGTATAACAGGTCTTCACCTGACTGGCGCTCCTAAGGGAAAGCGGCTCAAGAGGCAGGAACCTTTGAAGTCAGCTACCTTAGCAGGTAAGGAATCAAGGTGTTTACCTACAACTTTTAGTTGTTTCCCAACAATGTTGGCTGTCTTTCACCCTCCTCCAAATGTGTGAATCAGCTATATATATATAACTGCCAGGTAAGTTCTATTCGTAAAAATGAAGTTTTTATGATAAAACAAAGTTTTATGAATACTTACCTGGCAGTTATATATATATTTTAAATCCCACCCTCCTCCTCAGGAGACAGGTCGGGCAAGAGATGATCTGAGGAACTGAAAACGGGAATGATTCCAGCTACCACCCGATAAGGGTTGTTAACCACCTATCGGACACCTACCATTCGGCGGTTGCATGAGTTTTGAAAAATCTGCCGGTTCGACAGGGATTAAGCTATATATATATAACTGCCAGGTAAGTATTCATAAAACTTTGTTTTATCATAAAAACTTCATTTTCCTAACTACAGTATACAAACCTGAGGTCCTTTACATTATATTTTTATGCCCACCTCTTGCCACCCCTCAATCTAAAACCTGGCTCGAAAGGCAGACTGGATGTTTGCATCCAGGCAGGCGGGTATTCCCACCTACCAGACGGTAGTTACTGCCTGATCACCTTTTTCACGAGTTTAATGGCCGTTTCCAGCTTTGCCGTAAGTAATTCCTAATGTAAAGGACCTTAGGTTTGTATAGTTAGGAAAAATAAAATTCACTTAAAAAACCTGTGATTTCAAAAGAATTTTATTTTCCTAGATATGTAAACCTGAAGTCTTGCATCACCATCTCACTTGTAACTATTCCCACATTTTTCTGTTGGTGAAAAGAAATGTGATACCACCATTTAATCAGTGGAGGGTTCCCCACTTTCTCACCAGCTGTTCGTTAACTACCTTGTTACCAGGTTTCAACAAATTGACCAGCTTTTGATAGAGGGTCTTCCAGTTTGTATGTCTAAGAAAAATGCAATTTATCATAAATTACCTCTACAGTATTTGTTAGTTTACTTAAATCAAAAGTTAATTGGACACAGAAAGGTGATTGTTTTAAAAAATAAGTGATAAAAGTGAAAGTGACTAGTTTTTATTAATTAATATTAACTTTCAGGGCTCTTTACACTACTACTGGAGGATATGGGAGTGCGGGGCGTTCAAGTTGAAGAAATTTATGATCTTCAGAAATCCTTTGAAGGCAAAGTTTATGGATTTATATTCCTTTTCAGGTAAATCTTTGTAAAGAAATAACGTTTGTTCCTACACAATATACAAACCGCCGGTCTTTACATGAGGAATATGCTTCAGCGCAGCTGGGAATGGCCGTTTAAACTTTAAACAAGGTGGTTAGGTAGTTAACTACCATCTGACTGGTGATGGTAAGGATTCACTTTGCTTTCGGCTGCTGCACTGCAAAGAGCTGTCTGTCTACTCCCTGCCCTGCTTGCCATTTCACTTTGTTTCCTTCAGTTATCCTATTGGGATTGTTCTGTGTTTGTGTATAGCTGTTGTGATTACTTGTGTGTTTGTATATAAAAAAATGTGCAAATCCACGAATCATTTAAGCCTGATCGGAAGGGCAGTACCTAGCGTGTCTACCCCGGTACTGCCTCTAGGAAATGCAATTGCTGCTGCTCATCATTGGATGCTGACCCTCACGTCATTTGTGCTACTTGCAGAGGGCGTGACTGTAATGCTGAATCTTTGTGTGACGAGTGTCGTGACTGGTCGCCTGTGCAATGGGTGAAGTTCTCGCAGAGGAGGAAATACAAGAAGGCGGCCTCCAAGGTGTCGTCTGGTGGTAACATGCCCGACTACACCATTGGTTGCCAATCCTTCTTGTTCCTTCCTTCCTCCTGTGAAACCTCCACATTTTGCTGTCACTCTTACAGGAGCAATTTCCCCTTCATCGCCTTTGCTTGCTTTGTCAGGCAGGAGTTGGTGTTTGGGAGCTGGTGACCTGGATAACCTCTGTTTGGTGGATTCCATTGACTCGGGGGAGAGGAATCCCCCTTCAGAGTGAAAGGAGACTGCTAATCCTAACCTGACTTGCTTTTCAGGTGTGGAGGAGGAGGAACTCTGGGAGAGTTGGCACTCTATGGGCCTCCCGGAAGTTCCCTCGATGCAGGGCTTGTTGAGCCACCTGATGGCTTCTCGTCTTCCAGTGTTGCCCCCAGCGACTCTTGCCACTGTAACAGTGACTACCTCGACAGTTACCATCTCTGCTATGGCCCCGGTGTCCACGAGTTTCACCACTCATCTACCTCCGCTGATGACCCCTGCCATAGTAGACAAGACATCACCCCATGCCCCTGCTGTGGCCTGCCATGCGGTAGACCCTGCTAGTGTTGCTGCTTCTGCTCTCCCCCTACATCAAGGATCAGCTCCTCCATGCTCTGCTGAAAGAGTCTAAGAAGAAGGAGTCGAAGAAGAGGAGTATGAAAGCGTCATCTTCGTAGTCTTCCTCGTCGTCTGCCACCTCTACTTTTTCTGATGCTGCCATGGGTCTTTCAAAGAGGTGCCTCCCTCCATGGGGGAGGCACAGGGATCTCTCACTGGCTCTCCCAGGTCTTCTGACACTGGGGCCTTGCCACGTCTCGCAGAGACCCGTGACTTGGGAGCATCAAGTGCCCAGATCTCCAAGGCTAGTACAGTGCCTACCTCTATTCGTTTCTCTCTGGACACTCAAGTAGAGGGAGCACCTGTTGATAGTCAAGGACATGATTTGGGAGCTCCGAATACTGAGACCTCCAAGGAGGACCATGTCACCCCAGCTTCTTGGGGTTTAACTAAACCCCGAGTCACTGCTGCCAGCTCTTGGGAGTCAGCTTCAAAGGCTGGTTCAGGCACTGTGAGAGAGAAGGGAGGTAAGCATGCAGGTCCTGCTTCACCCCCTACCAGTGCTCACCGGAGTACTTGGCCAGGGTCCCATACAGGTGCAGCTGACTTGGGAGTTCGTGCACGTGGAGAAGCTTCAAGGAGGTCCCCCTTTCAATCTTTTTCTCGTCTGGAGGTCACAGCTTCGAAGAAGACTGGAGCATGTTTAGAGGACAGCCTGAGAGTGCTTGATCGTTCTCCCAGGGTCAGCCCCTTTCACGTTTGTGTGATCGGGCCCGCTCACCTGGCGATAATCTCCGAGCATGTTCACATGAGCCCGTTCGCTCTGCTCGAGACAACCCCCCCCCCCCCAGTCTGCATACATGGGGTCGCTCTCCTAGACCCTTGCAGCCGTCGCCACTACAGGTTGGCGATCGCACACAGCCTTCCTCTCCTGCTGGGGCCTCGGCTTCTGACAGGACGGCAAAGAATGCTCAGTCCCTCTCAGCTGTCCCCTCAACCTCCTGGGGACATACCGGGAGGTGTGAGCAGGACAGAAGGGTTGACGATTGGGATGTCTTCCTAAGGCAGCCCTACCAGAAAGGCTTATCTTCCGGGTTCAGTCCTGGGATCAAACCAATCATATGCCCAAATGGTTGAGAAGGGACCAGGGTTTCTGCCGAGGTTCTCCCTCGTGCAGGGAGAGTAGATTGGGAGGAATGTGTCCTGGAAGGACCTGAGGGTCCTCTTCCTCAGGATTCGGACACCCCCGAGATACAGAGGACCTTTTCAGAGGTCATTAGGCTGATTCGGCAGCAGAATGATCTTCGGAAAGGTTACCATGGCCGCATCCATGGATCGTCCATCTCACCTTGAAGCCTTTTGGGGACCGAAGAAGGAACCCAAGGCTTCTGTAGGTTTGCCATGGTCCATACTTACCCAAGGGGTCCTGGAACAAGTAAACTCTCTGGTATATGGACAGGAGAGTGTTCTTCGTTCCAGTCACTCAGATAAGCTGCTTCCTCCTCCTCTGCCTCAACAGAAGTACTACACACACTCGGAGGAGTCTCTGCTGACGAAACAGGTTGGCCTGGACTTGGCTCACTTAGGTCCGGGTCTGAAGCTGCAGCAGTTTGGTGCGGAGAGTATCACTCTCACACAGCAAGAGGCAGCAAGCCTGGAATCTTCTGCCATAGCAGCATTCCAGGCAGTCTCTTGGCTGGACCTGTGGTCTTTCACAGTGTCCAAAGTTCCTTGGATTCCATAGCCCCGGGGAGGATTCCACCTTCGGGAGACTGTGCCAGTTTTGAGGTAGGTCTACTACCTACCTGGCCTACCAGATGGCGAACCTGTGGGCAAACTTCGTGTTGATGAGGTGGGACGCTGTCCTCAATTGGATCTTCAAGTCTGTTGGCCCTGAGTTGGCATTGGCTCTAAGGAATGGACTGTTGCTGGGATCTGCCTCTCTCTTCCCTCAAGAGCAGGTAGATGCTGTGGTGGACAAGCGGCAAGTTGAGGGTAACGACAGGCTTGTACACCAGGCAGTGGCCAAGACTTCTGGGTCTCCATGTGCCACTGCAGCCCGACCTTCGGGTCAGGCTAGCACTTCCTCTACAGGCCCTATAAAGTCCCAGGCTTCAAAGGGTCCCTGGGAACACTGCCTTCTTCTGCCCCTGCCAAGAAAGGTGTGCAATTGCACCTCTTTCAACCCCTCTTTCCAGTCTGGAAAAGGGGCCAAGGGCAAGAAGAGAGGATGACACTATGGGCAGCGTTCCTGTCCACAAGCTGCCGTTGGTGGGGTTGCCTGTCGAGCCGTTGGGCAACATGGCAGTGATGCTGAGCTGAGACCTGGGTAAGAGATGTCCTTGGGAGGGCTATTTACTCTCCTTCGAGTTTCAACACCCCTCACCAACAGTCTGGTCCGTTTCCAAACATACATTCCCAGCTCACTGGAAGACCTCGCCCTTCAAGCAGAGGTATAGGTGATAGTGAAGAAAGGCACTGTGGAAGTCATGACAGATCGGTCCCCAGGCATTTACAGCTGAGTCTTCCTCGTAGAGAAAGCAATGGGGCTTTGGAGACCGGTCATAGATCTCTCTCCCTTGAATCGATTTGTTCGCCAGACTTGGTTCATGATGGAAATGACACGGTCAGTGGTCGCAGCCATCAAGGAGTACAACTTCATGCTTATGGTTAACCTGAAGGATGCTTAGTTTCAAATACCCATCCATCCGTCCTCTCACAAGTATCTACTCTTTGTCCTCGGGGAGACGGTACTCCAGTTCAGTACGTTTTGGGCTCTCAACTGCTCCCCAGGTTCACACGGGTGTTCACCCTTTTGTCAGCTTAGACCCACTTGCATGGGATACGTCTGTTGAGGTATCTCGATGATTGGGTAGTCCTGGCGAGCTCTCGATTGCAGTTGCTCAAGGACAGAGATCGCCGCCTCAAGTTTTGTCAGAACCTGGGGATTGTGGTAAATCTTAAGAAATCCAATCTCACTCCCAAGCAGAGGATAAAGTACCTGAGCATGCTGATAGATACAGCAGCAGCAAGAGTCTTCCCCTCAGTTTCACGTATCAGAAGTTCAGGAAGTTAGTGCAGTTGTTCCTGTCTCGACAAGAGCAACCAGCTCGGCATTGGCAAGTCGTTCCTGGTCACCTGTTGTCATTAAAGAAGTTGGTCCCTCACGGGCCGCTTCACCTTCATTCCCTTCAATGAAGGATGAAGGAGTTCTGGTCTCCAGCATGAGACTCCCCCTTCCCTTTCCATTCCTCTCTCGAAGGAAGTGGGACAAGACTTAGCCTGGTTGCTAGACGACAGGATCCTTGTAGTAGGAGTGTATCTGCACACTCCCCTCCCAAGATGCCTCTGTTCTCAGATGCATCAACCAGGGATGGGACACATACCTGAAGGAGTTGCTGATTTCAGGTGTGTGGAGCCAAAAAACCAAGCACCTTCACATCAATATGGAGCTCTAGGCAGCCTTCCTGGCTCTTCAAGAGTTCCAGGATCGAGTGATGGGTCACTCTGTGTGTTGATGAGCAACAACAGCACGGCAGTGGCATATATCGGCAATAGCACACTCAGTAGATCTGTTGTCCAGATACATTCCAGGCAAGAGGAATGTAGTGGCAGATAAGTTCAGTTGCCAAGGTCAGGTGGTAGGGACAGAGTTGGCCCTTCACACAGACATCATGGAAAGGCTATGCGATCTCTGGAGTCTTCCATCTGTTGACCTGTTTGCTCAGCACAACAGAAAACTTCAAGTGTTTTGCTTTGCAGTGCCAAACCCATGGGCCACTGCAGAGGACACCTTCCAACACCCATGGGACAACCTGGACTCATACACCTTTCCTCCGTTTTGTCTGATTCACAAGATGATCAACAGGGCAATGATCACCCTGAATCTCAGAGTGACCCTGGTGGCTCCCAGGTGGCCACGTGCCGTTGGTATCCAAACCTGCTACCTTTACTTTCCAAGGCACCAGAGAAATTCCCCCAGGGCACAACCTTCTGTGTCAACCGCACGTAGAATGGTACCACCAGTCTGTGGAGTCCCTTTCACTTCATGGCTGGAGAGTATCCAGCATCTCTTGCGAGCAAGAGGATTTTGTCGCTGCACAGCAACAGAGATGTCTGGAGACCTTCATCAATCCTCTGCGGCTGTACACCAGGGAAAATAGGCCGTCTTCTGCGGTTGGTGTTGTAGACGGGGTCTCTCTCTGGTTAGAGCTACTGTTCAGCAGGTAGTGGACTTCCTCGTCTTTCTTCGCCGAGAGAAGCTTCTCTCAGTCACAGCTGTTAAGGGTTATAGGGCCGCCCTGGGCCTAGTCCTACGCCCGAAGGGTGTGGATATCTCCTCCTAGCTGGAGATTTCCTTGCTGATGAAAAGCTTTCATAGGTCTTGCCCTCCCAGGTAACTCAGACCCCCTGAATACTCTCATTCTTAGGAGCCTGACGTGTGCAGTGTATGAGCCTTTATGAGAGTCGTCAGGCAGGGATCTGACCCTCAAGACCATTTTCTTGCTTGCCCTGGTATCAGCGAAGAGAGTAGGCAAACTTCATGGTCTTTATTTTGAGTTAAACACTTGAAGGGATGAGGATCAGTCACACTCGATTTCGTCATGGATTTCATGGCAAAGACTCAGAATCCGTCGGTCCTTGACACCAGATTCGAGTCCTTTACAATCCCTTCCTTACAGGATTTTGTTGCTAATGATCCAAATGAGATGTTGCTCTCTCCTGTTAGAGTGATATGTTACTAGCCTACCTTAAGTTGGCTCAACATCTCCAGCCTGAGTGTTGACTCTCTATTGGTACTGGCTCGACCAAGAAAGAGATGTCCAAGAACACTATCTCTTTCTGGCTTCGTGAGACGATCAAACGGACATACTCTGCAAGTGGTGAGGAGAACACCAGTACGTTCTGAGCGAGAGCTCACAAAGTCGGGGCATTGGTCCGTCCCTCGCTTTGAGGATTGATTGATTAATTGTGGGTTATCTGGCGTTACAACTACCAGGGTCACTGACGCCAATCGCTTTGAGGAAGAATCTGTTGGTTCCTCAGGTACTGAAGGTGGGGGTGTGGTCATGCCAGAACACCTTCACATCCTTCTACCTTTGGGACATTGCCCACAAGTCCTTGGACACATTTTCCTTGGGTCCTGTGGTGGCTGCTCGACAAGTTTTGTAGCTTACCTGGCTCATGTAAAAGGACAGGTAGCATCTTGCTTAAGGTGTTTGGTTGCAAAAGAGAGAGAGTGTGTGTGTGTGTGTGTGTGTGTGTGTGTGAGTAACTGGCCTCCCACCCCTTCGTCTTTCATCAACCTTCCTCTTCCTGCAGGCAGAGGGTAGGTTAGCTAGCCATCACATGCTGGAACTAGCAATTGATGCAGATGAGTTTTACAAACGAGTATCCATTCTATTTTCTGTATATTATAGATGTAGGAGCAAGTCCTGCCCTCTTTCTAGCAAGGAGAGAAAGGGCCTGACAATAAAACAAACCCAATGCTTATGCATTGCTTTATTGTCTCCAGCACTTAGATTCAACCTAGACCCTTATCGAATGATGTTGCTTTCACACCCATTCATTCGAAAAGGCCCAGAAGTCTGACAGCTGAACATGCAGTTTCCATACTCCATTCAACATGTCAGAGGCACAACCTCTTCCTTTATCTACTTTACCAGTAAGAAGACCCAGGTGTGGCGAACTACCAGTCAGTTCAGAGACTTATAGTACTCAGATTCCTCCCCCCAAGGAAGTAAAGACTGATGGTTTGTATATTGTGTAGGAACAAATGACAAATTTTAAAAGTAATTTGTATTTTTCCTAAAATACAAATACAAATGTCCACCTCATGCCACCCCTCATTCTGATACCTGGGCTGAAAGGCAAAGTGAATGCTTACTGTCTGGGTGGGCAGGACTCCCACCAGTTGGATGGTAGTTAACTACCTAACCACCTTGTTTAAAAGTTAAGCAGCCGTTTCCAGCTGCGCTGAAGCATATTCTTTGTGTAAAGACCTCGGGTTTGTATAGTTAGGAAAAATACAAATTACTTTTAAAATTTGTCGTATTTCCTTTGATGTTAATATTATGCAGTACCATTTTTTTTTATACATTTTGGAGTGATTAGTTTTAAGCTTGTTCATAATTTCAGGTGGATAGAAGAAAGAAGATCCAGAAGGAAAATTGTTGAAAATACAGACAATTATGTTCGTAATGAAGCTGTAGTAAACAGCATGTTCTTTGCACAGCAGGTATGTATAAGATTTAATTATCTTGCACTTAGTGGTTGGTTGTAATTGTCTTCTATGATTGCATGCCCAATGGAAGAAGTACAGATTGAAATGAAGTGTAGGAAATCATCACCATTCTGCTGCTCCTTCCTCATTTCACTGGCTTTGATCCATCCTTTTTTGTTGGAAGAGTGTCTGCCAGGTCTCCACTTCCATGTGGACTGGATGGTGATCTACTCGAGTTTACCCAGGAGCTTCATCTGATCTAACTCCTTGTGAACTGCCCATTTTTATACATGAACTTACCTGTTGTTTACATATAGCTGTAATTCTCGATCTCGACAGAAAATTCAAACTGGCGGTCCCGCTAATATATGGTCAGGTAATACGACTACCCCCTCTACTGGGTACCTGGATCCATTTCCATCAACAACTAATCATATTTTCTGTCGGGCCGGGCGATCATCGCCTGCTCCTCTTCAGGAAAATTCTACCTGGTGCTTTTCGATACTTTCTTTTGGTGAAGTACCCACTTCTTTTGTTGACGGTTCGCTTGTTTTTGTATTTCTTGGCTGAGATTTTTTCTAGTTATGTCTGATTCAGGATCTCAAATTAGATATTGGCAAAGGCTGTGAAACTCGAATGTCTCAGTCTAACATAGATCCTCACTCTTCTTGCTCTAACTGTAGAGGGAAATTGAGTACCTAATCTGATAGATGTGATGAATGTCTGCCTTGTCTGTGCTGATTGGCAAAAGTTGGCTAAATATCAGGCAAAATTACAAAGATAGGGCAACGAAGGCTTCAGCCAGAAGTTCCTCCCAGAGTAGGAGTAGTATTGCCTCTGTTCTGTTCCTGTTACCCTCCTGTTCCTTTTCCTGCCCCGAACCTGTTGTTTCCGAACTCACTACCGTGTCAGGACCCTTCAGGCAGAATTTGATGGTAAGATTTTGGCTCTTTTCTCTGCGATAGAGAAGATTGGCCAGGATGTGAGTGCGATGTCTAGACATCGAGGTGTTGCGAGTGATAGTGTTGTGGAGGAGGTGACTGTTCGTCCCCCTCGCGCTCCTAGGTCTAGGCCTCTGTCCGGCTCCCAGGGCTCAGGGAGAAGACATGCCGAAAGCCGAAGGGAGGCGAGTGGGGTCTGCTCACGAGCAGTTGCTCCCTCTAACAGTCCTGTTGCGTCCCAGGCTGTTGCAGCTCGCCATAGTAAAAGCGATGCGGAAGTGTCTTCTTGTGCTTCTGTTTCATCGAGGAGGAGTTGGAAGCAGTCAGAGTCTAGTAGGCCGCTGAAGAGACGCAGAGCTTCCTCTCCAAGTCAAGTTCCTATCAAGAAACTTTCGCACACGTTCTCCTCTTCCGTCTTGTAGCTTTTGGGATAGCCCAGAGATCTCTTCTTCTTCAGGCAGTCCGGATGTACGTTCTACGGATCGTAGCGGCGCCTGATCCTCCTGTTAGCATGCAAGTAGCGGCTTCCTTCCCGTTGGATCCCAAGTCGGCTTTTATGCCTCCGGTTCCTGCCCCCTTTCGCAAGAGGACAAATTGGACAAGATTTTGAGACTTTTCAAAGGTTTTAAAGCACCAGCACTTCAGGATCCTTCTGCAACTGAGGCTCCAGTCTCTGCTCCCGCTCACGCACCTGGCGCGCTTCGCTCGCTGGCGCCTGACTCCGCTTCCGATCGCGCTCCTGGCACCACTTCCGCCCGCACTCCCGACGCTACTTTGGCGCTTGGCGCCTCTCCACATCACGTTTCCAAGGCACACAATGTTTGCGCTTCTGGCACTACCGTGGTTTTTGGCGCCTCTTTGGCTCTCGGATCTTCTGAAGCTCATGTTTGGATACGCTTGACGCGGTCGGGCACTTGGCGCCTCGGTGACGTTCGCGACACTCAAGAGGATAACGCAAGTTTGGCTCCCGGAGACGTTTCTATCTCGCGGTGCTCCAACTGCTTCAGAGATTCTCTCCCAGTTTCCGATGTTTCGAAGTAGATGATGTTCTGTCTGCTCCTACGTCCAACTTTAAGCATCTCTTACAACTTTTTGAAGAACATTTTCAAGAAGACTTTGCTCCAGCTACCCCCTTCGTCTCCAACTCACGCAGTTTGCCAAGGATTTTAAACCTCCTTCCTCTAGATTTCTGAAGCTGATCCTGTCTGTTTCAGCGAAAAAAGAGCTCTCCGAAGGCAAGAAGGATGGTTGAGCATGAAAAGATCTCAGGTAAAACTTCTTTCTGTTTTCCCCCTCTCAACTGTCTTTTAAGTCTCGTTCGTGGTATGAGACTGGGAAGTCTTTTCCTTGGGAGACTCTGCCTCCTCTCAAGGGGATTTCTCCAGCCTTGTGGATTCTGCCCGTCGCTCAGCTTTTTCTTCGTCCAAAGTCGGCTTTCGTCTTCGGAAATTGACCATCTGGTGAAGAGTTCCTTTAGGATCTTGGAGATCTTTTCTTTTATTGACTGGTCTATAGGAGCCTTGAGCAGGAAAGTGAAAGTCTGTGATCTTCCCCCAAGACTGCTACAGATCTTGATGCTATTTTGGCCTGCCTGGACAAGGCCATCACGGACGGAACGTCAGAAATTGCCTCAGTGACTGCTACTGGCATTTTGAAGAAGAGAGCACATTGCATTTTGTTTGTCGCGAGAGGAGTCTCCAGGAACCAGAAATCTGCTCTACTTTTTGCTCCTTTGTTTAAGGAATCCCTTTTTCCCGCCATTAGTTAGGGGAAATTTGGGAGGCTCTCTCGCGGAAGTCTACTCAAGACCTACTGGCTCACTCTTTGAAAAGACCCAGGTTTTCGACATCTCCAGTAGTACCCAAGCCTTCTTTCCCTGTATCCTCTAGGCCTTCTCGGGGTACTCCTTCTCGGCCCTTTTCCCGTGCTAGAGGAAGAGGAAAATTCTCTTCTCATCCCCAGAAAGCTAGGGGTACCAACCGATGAGTTCAAGGTCCTTCATGCGACGGTCGGAGCCAGACTAAAGTCGTTCTGGCAAGTTTGGGAGGCCAAGGGAGCAGAACCCTGGGTGATCAACGTTCTGAGAGAAGGCTACACCATTCCCTTCTCAGAGTCCTCCTTTAAAGTCTTCGCCAGTAGACTTCAACGTATCATCCAGGGACTCAGAGAAACTTGTGGTGTTGGAGGAGGAAGTTACTTCCCTCCTTCAGAAGGGAGCCATAGAAGCAGTCCTCGAACCTTCATCTCCGGGTTCTACAACCGTCTGTTTCTGGTTCCAAAATAGTCAGGAGGATGGAGACCAGTCCTCGACGTAAAGCGCCCTGAACAAATTTGTGCTTCAAACACCATTCAAGATGGAAACCACACAGTCGGTTATCAATTCCCTGAAGGAAGGAGACTGGATGGTGTCCCTCGATCTCCAGGACGCATACTTTCATGTACCTATCCATCCGAGATCAAGGAAATTCCTACGGTTTGTGTTCAGAGGCAGGACTTTTCAATTCAGGGCTCTTTGCTTCGGCCTATCAACAGCCCCACAAGTTTTCACAAGGACGATGGCTCCAATTGCGAAATGGCTTCACTTAGAGGGAATTCACATTTCCCTTTACCTCGACGCGACTGGCTGATCCGGTCTCCGTCAAAAGGCCAATGCATGAAGGACCTACAAAGGACCCTTTCTCTTACCGATGAATTGGGACTCATAGTAAATCTTCCAAAGTCACAACTCTCTCCATCTCAAGACTTGACTTATTTGGGAGTTCGGATGAACTCAGTTTTTTTCAGGTTTTCCGACGTCACAAAGGATCGAGAAATGCCTGCTGAAAGTGAGATACCTGATGGCAGCCAAGACTTGTTCTGCCAAGGAATGGATGAGCCTTTTAGGCACCCTCTCATCGCTAGAGATGTTCGTCAGTCTGGGAGGCTACACATGAGACCTCTTCAGTTCTTCCTACAGCAGACCTGGAACAGGAAGAAAGACACGGATTCGTTTGTTTTTCCTCTATCCACTCGGGTAAAGCAAGACCTGTCGTGGTGGAACGACAGGAGCAAACCAGATCGAGGTTTGTCGCTGAGACAGAGGAACCCAGACCTGATGTTGTTCTCCGACGCTTCAGACGAGGGTTGGGGAGCAACATTGGGGGGATCTTCAAGTGTCAGGCAATTGGTCTTCATCCCAACGGGACTGGCACATAAATGCGAAAGAGTTGAAGGCAATACATCTAGCCTTGGAACATTTCGTGCTTCTGGTGGAAAACAAAAGATAGTAGTGCACTCGGACAACTCCACAGCTCTGGCGACGTGAAGAAACAAGGAGGCACTCACTCCTTCTCTCTGTTCGAGATCGCAAAAAGACCTGCTTTTGTGGGCGGCAACCAAGAACATAGAGCTAGTAACTCGCTTCATCCCGGGAGCTCTCAAGAAGAGCGGATATCCTCAGCAGGTCATTCCAGGTCATTCGACGGAATGGACCATCCACCAGAAAGTTTGCCAAGGCCTGTGGAAGGTTTTGGGAACTCCCATGCTAGATCTGTTTGCAACGAGGGAAAACCGCAGACTACCTCTCTTTTGCTCTCCTGTTCCAGACCCAGAAGCATTAGCGGTGGATGCCATGCTCCTGGACTGGTCGGGTCTCTTCCTTTATGCATTCCCTCCCTTCAGGATGCTGGGAGAAGTCTTGAAAAAACTTCGAGCACACAAAGGTGTGTCTATGATCCTAATAGCTCCATGGTGGCCAGGAAGATCATGGTTTCCAGAGCTACTGGAGAAAGTAGTGGATTGGCCAAGGAGGTTGCCATTCAGGCCAGACCTTCTGTGCCAGTTGCACAGCAGAAAGTTCCACAGGAACCCGTCAGATCTAAATCTGACAGGGTTCAGACTCTCGAGCGACTCTACAGGAGGAGAGGCTTCTCTAGAAAGAGTGGCGCAGGCAATGGCTAGATCAACCAGGCCCTCGTCTACAAAGGCCTATCAAGCGAAGTGGAAGCGCTTCAGGGAGTGGTGCTCCGAGTCTGGAGTGTCTTCCACTTCTACGACTCTAAGCCAGGTGGCGGATTTTCTTTTGTTTCTGCACAAGGAGAAGAAATTGGCTGTCAGCACGATTAAGGGGTATAGGAGTATGCTGGCGGCAGTTTTCAGGAATAGAGGTATAGACCTTTCCTCGGACAAAGATATTGCAGAACTCCTTAAATCCTTTGCTACCACTAAAGGCAAATCTCTTCGTGTACCACATTGGAATTTGGATGTGGTGCTAAAGTGGCTTACTTCCGAATCTTTTGAGCCTTTGAGTTCCTGCTCCGTTAGGAATCTAACTAAGAAAACTCTCTTTCTCTTGGCACTGGCCTCGGCAAAGAGAGTAAGTGAGATTCATGCTTTGGACAAAAGAGTTGGTTTTTGTGCAGATAAGGCTGTAGTTTCCTTCACCTTGGGTTTCCTAGCTAAGAACGAAAACCCTAGTAATCCATGGCCAAGGGAATTTCCCATTGCTAGCCTATCCTCCTTGGGTGGAAGGGAAACGGAGAGACTTCTCTGTCCGGTCAGAGCATTGAAATTCTATCTGGACAGGACCAGAAGTGTAAGAGGAAACTCATGATTTTTTATGGTGCTCAACTAAGAACCCCAAGAACCCTCTATCTAAAAATGGGATTGCTTTCCTTTTGAAAGAACTGATACAGGAGGCACACAAGGAATTAAGGGATGTGGATTTCCCCTTAGTTAAAGTGAGGCCTCATGAAATTAGGGCTATTGCAACTTCTTTAGCCTTCAAGAAGAACATGGCTTTAAAGGACATTCTAAGTTCAACTTATTGGAGATGTTCTTAGTCTGCTGATTTTTTTGCCTGTTTTTGCCTCGCATTATCTGAGACAGATCCAAACCACATATGAAGACTGCAGTACATTGGGCCCCTTTATTGCGTCTGACACGGTGATGGGCAAGGAAACCAGAGGCTCTAGATCCTCTCCTTAGTTTCCTTGGGTGCAGAGGTCTCTTTTTGGTCGACTACTAGAGCCTTAGAGGTTAGATGGCCTAGTAGGTCTAATTTTAATAGGTTGGTGTGAGTTTTTTATGGTTAGGTGATATGATGGTGGATGCTTTGAGTACTGCGCCCTGAGCAGGGGCATTATATGCTTTGGTTGATTGTGTCGAAGACGGCTGGGCCAACAGACCTTTCTCCATATGGCAACCTGCGACTGAGCTACTAGGCCCCACAGTTGCACTAAGGATAGCAGGTTACAGAGGCAGTAACCGAGAAAACAGCTTCCTTAGCAGGTAAGGATCCAAAGTAAAGACGTTTTTCTTAGCCTGATGATCTCAGGTTTTTCCATTTAACACTTACAGCTGTCCATGCCCACCGCCTCAATGTGGCAATCAGCTATATGTAAACAACAGGTAAGTTCATGTATAAAAATGACATTTTTATAATAAAATAAGATTTTATATCATACTTACCTGTTGTTTACATATAAAACATTCCCACCTGCCTCCCCGCAAAGGACAAGGGGACATAGAAAATATGATTAGTTGTTGATGGAAATGGATCCAGGTACCCGGTAGAGGGGGGGTAGTCGTATCACCTGACCATATATTAGCAGGACCGCCAGTTTTGAATTTTCTGTCGAGATCGAGAATTACAGCTATATGTAAACAACAGGTAAGTATGATATAAAATCTTATTTTATTATAAAAATGTCATTTTTCTTTAAATTTGATGTTGGAACCTAGGCTGGAGCATTGTTGGCTCCTGTTATCCCCATCACTCTGTTTCAACTCCTGCTTCTCTTCTACACTGGAGAGTCCAGGTATCCCCAACAGGTGAAGGAATTACCAAGGCCTTGTGGCCTCCTCTGGATAGTCCATGAGACCCTTGTCTGTCTTGGTGGACCTCACTGCTCCTCTGGATGCCTCTCCAACTGAGACACACACTCCTCCTTTTCTTGTTGCGTTGGCAGCTCTTGTCTTGTTTCTTCAGGGTTGTCAACCTTGACTCCATCCTTGGTAGCTGAGAGAAATTACAATGCTAATTGCTTAAAGAGGAAACTTGACGGAATATCTCAGCTTCATCGGTGATGGATCAAATTGGCATCATCAGTCTTTGGGTCAGGGTCATCTTCTGTTCCTCCACTACTAATAGATGATGGTATGATTGGTTACTGGCCCTAAGGAAAAGGCTGAAATACCATTGAGCTATTGAAGCTAAGCAGTCAGCTGAGGATGTCCCTCTCCCTGATCTTGTCATCCTTAACCTATTCTTACAAAATTTGCATTTTGCTGTAGGGATGTTAGGAAAATTCTTGATAATCTTGATAGCTGGGATGGAGACCCTGGTGGTTTCTTCCCTTTGTTTTTTAAAAAGGTTTCTAGTGTGTTGTCTCCCAAGATTATTAGATTCTATAGATTTTTATGTCGACGTAGTACAGTATCTTTGCAGGTGAGCGCAGGCTTAGCAATACAGTGCCTGTTCCAAAGAATGGCATATCTGCAGACTGCAGTAACTACTGGGCAATTTCTCTTTTCCTTGTGTTCTCCAAAGATGCTGAAAAACTTATTTTTATATATGCAATAACTTACCAAGTAATTACATTACATAGCCTATGTTTCTAACTCACACGGCAGCTAAAAATTTTAAATTCATGGTGGCGCTCAATTGTTTTAGTGTACAGGCAGTCCCCGGTTAATGGTGATCCGGCTTTATGGCGCTTGTCTAGCGACGAAAATCAGCAATTTTCGGCACCAAAAATCGCTGATTTCTGCTTATCGGCGCCGATAATTGGGTATTGGCACCAATACATACCTAACAGAGCCACTGATAACCGAAAATCGGCACTTTTCAGCACTGATAAGCTGGAAATCGCCAATTTTCGGTTATCATTGCACCCCGAGAACGGAACCCCCACCGATAACCGAGGACTGCCTGTGCAGTAAACCCCCGTATTTGGGGAATGCGTACCACACCCCCCGCGAATAGCTAAAATCTGCGAATACTTAAAACTCCTCTAAAAACACTTAGAACTGCCTATTTTGATAGTTCAAACACAAAAAAGTGTATTTAGTCATGAAAATACAACAATTATTAGTGAATATTTCTCAGTGAAAAATACTGCGAATGGGCGAATTATCCGCAAATAATGTGTATATATGTTCCACAGAGAAGTCCGTGAATCGTGAGACTGCGAATACGGGGGTTTACTGTAGGTGACAAGGCCCCACCCACTATCGGAGAAGAGTAGGTAAGCACAGCTGAAGAGCTCAGTTCGTTTCTGCCGGTTAATGACTATACTTCAGTTATCACAAGCAGCTTTGGTTTGAAACTGGTCACTGGGTTTTGTTATTTGTCTGTTTGGTGAAGTATTCTGAATTTTTGGTAGCAATTACGCTTTTTTCAAATAGCTTAGAGTTATTAGATATGCTTTTCACAATTTACTTTTTCCGACAATGTCTGACACTAGTTCTTCTACCATCTGGTTTTGCAGCAAAGGCTGCAAAACTAGGCTGATGAAAGCGTCTTATGACTCCCACTCAGTCTGTAGCAACTGTAGGGGACAAACTTGTTCTTTTGATTTGACATGTATGGAATGTAGGGACTGGGGTCAAGGTCGATGGAAAACTTTAAAATCTCACTTAGATAAGTTAGAGAGAGACAGAAAGAGGAAAGCAACTATTAGAGCTTAGGCTAGGAATGTAGCTAGTATTGAATATTTTCCTAAATCCAGAATTACTGATTTACCTGTTCTGTCTTCTTCTCCTACTCATATTTCCCGTTTAACCAGTCCTCTACCTGTTCAACCTACTTCACTGGGCCCCCATGCTTCCGAGCCTAACACCATTGCCAGCCTAGGAGCCCGTGTTGATCAGAAGTTTGGGCTCCTAGTGTCTACTGTGGAACAATTAAGTGCCTCAGTTAAGTGCTTATGGATCAAGCCAGTGCTAAGAGTGCAAGTGATTGTGAAGTGGTAGTGGAGGAGGTGTCTACCCATTCCACCGGCACTCGTAGACCAAGGTCACTGTCAAACTCCCATGCACCAGAGAGGAGTCATACTGGTAGTCCAACGGAGGTCAGTGGGGTTTGCCCATGGGTAGGCACCCAGGCACCCCCTCAACCGAGCGTGTTGAGCAGTCCCAGGACTTGGTGGACAGCCGGTGGAAAGGCGTCCATAAGGAAGTTCACGACCTTTCTTCAAGCTCCAGACTTGTTTGGACCAGAGGGGCCGAGGGCGCTTTTATGAGGTATCTCGTCCTCTGAAGAGGTGTGTAGAGGTTACTGATCGCATGTCCCCGCCTCCCTGCAAACATGCGAAGGATCCTGAACATAGTTCTTCACCTACCTGTAGTTTTAGGGCCAGCCCCAAACGAGTTTCACCTGTTTGCCAGTATTTGTCACCCAAGCGCCCATCTTTCTCATGCAAGCACCCAACAGATTCGGAGTACCCAGCGGCTCCCGAGCTCCCAGCGCCAAGTTCAAATCCCCCAGCAATGCTCCCCGAGCACCCGGCGCCCTCTCTACACGTGACCTCTTCGTCTGCTACCGGCCTTATGAAGCATGTTTCGTCGGTGGATCCTATTCAGCGCCGTGTGGACGAGATTATGGGCCTTTTGCAGAAGAACCTAGCCATAAGCCAAGACCCCCAACTTGTTGCCTTCACCAATTTCTTCAGAGGAAGAAGTTTTAGACCAACCTTCATCTTCAAAGCCTTTCTCCAACCTGCTTAGGTATTTTTTGGTCGCATTTCGGTCCTTCTCTCATGCTGCCCTGGCTTCTCCTGCCTCTTGCCTTTTATATGAGGAACCAGCTTGTTGATGTCTCCAGGCTCCCCAAGATGGTTTTGTCTTCCTCATCCAGGAAAGCCTTGAGGGAAATGGACTTCTGGCTCTTGGACAAGAGAGAGCAGGACAAACAGGCCTTCTGCAAATCGCCCCCCCACTCATCTTGCTTCTAAGAGGTACTAAGCATACGCTACAGGAGAAGCTCCTTCCTTTGGAGTTGCTGCCTCCTCCCAGGGGGCCTTCTCCTGTCTGATCGACTCCAATAGACAGTCAGCCTCTGCTTTGGCCAAGATTATGTTTTCAGTCACCATACTTAACCACATCATCAGGAATATGTGTAAAGTTCCCAAGGTCCTAAGTTATTTTGGACTGGACCGTGGGTGCACTAGCAAAGAAAATCAAAGATTGCGAGGATATGACAGAGGACTTGTCTGCAGACTGGCTGGGGGTTTTATCCTGCGCAAGTAAAGCCACCAGGGATGGCCCGATGGAATTGGCTTTGTTATTTACGACTGGCGTCTTGAAGAAACATGAACTTTGGTGCTCTTTCACCACCAAAGGTGTTACTACATCCCAAAAGTCGGCACTTCTCTTTTCTCCTCTGGACCAGATGCACCTCTTCCCTCAGGCCATGGTCCAAGAGATAGCATTGGAGCTAAAGAAAAAATCGACGCAGGATTTATTAGCTCAGTCAGCCAAGCGTTTCAAGGATCTATCCTCTTTCACTGCTAAGTCATCTTCTCCCTTGCAGCAGCAGCCCTTTCAGGCTAGTAAACCCAGATTCTGCACTAGGCCACACTCCAATCTACCTGCAGCCTGCCCAGCCAAAAAGGTTCCCTCTCATAAGTGAGAGGCCAGTCCTCTATTTGCCAGTTGGTGCCAAACTTCTGCACTTTTGGAAGAAATGGGAAGCCAGAGGAGTAGGCCAGTGGGTCTCACTAGTTCTCAGAGGGGTACTCTATCCCATTCAGGGAGAACCCTCCCTTGGTGTTAATGCCTGGAGTAGGCCAGTGGGTCTCACTAGTTCTCAGAGGGGTACTCTGTCCCATTCAGGGAGAACCCTCCCTTGGTGTTAACGCCCATCGCGGTATAGATGTCAGCTCTTCTCGTGAAAAGAGCTGTAGAGCTGGTTAAGGGGATCGGCCGGTTTCCGACTTTTTTAACGACAGGTTGTTGATATATAGGGGGTTTGTTAAAGGATATTGTGTGGAACTTCTGGAGAAAAAATTTTTGTTCAGTGACCTTAGGTTTTGTGGCCTTGAGCATTTTCGGCCAAAAATGGCCATTTCAAAATGCATCTCCTCCTTTGCTTTTTGGTTTTAAAGGATGAGATTTGAACCACGTATAAAACACATATGGGCCTTTGATACAAAGCCGGGGATTTTTGATTTTTCAATTATTTTTCGAGATATGAATTTTTATTTTTTTAATGAAATTTTCCCGGAAAAATTACAGAAAAAATTGCCAAAAATCAGAAACTCAAAATATTAAAAATCCCCGAGCAGCTTTTTTTAATCTACCATGTTTCCTCATATTATAAATGAAATTTCATTTAGATTGGTCCAATACTAAGGAGGAGATACATTTTGAAGATGAAAAACTTATGTTTTGAGAAAAGGGCCTTCAAAGTTTTAGTTACATAAAAAAGTAAAAGTCCCTTTTACTTTTTTTATGTTCAAAGACTGTGTTCAAAACATAAGTTTTCATCTTCAAAATGTAATTAAATTAATTCTATGGTTTTAATTTTTATTTTTGGGTATTAATTAATGCAAAATGATTATAAATAAGAATATTAATTGATTATTTATGTGCCTAAGACACATTCTTATAAATTTTAGGTTCCTGGTCCCCTGTCTGATCTTGCTGCAAGGTATTACTCTAGGGTATCATAGTTGCCCACACTTTTTATTAGTGTCTCGAATCCATCCCTTGCCAAATGGATCCTGGGAATTACTTTTCATTCACAATTAGGGATTCGTGATTCAAGTAATTCATCAAGTCTTGCTTCACTTATTATGATCATTTTATATTCAGGATCGTCTATAATATCAACCTCCGAGCTACTGCTTTCTTTTTCTAAAATATCTTTGCCCTTTGGTAGTGACGAACAAATAAAGAGGCGTTTAGGGGTGGATGTGGTTGGTCTCTGGTCAGCAGAGATCGCTGCCTGCGCCGTTTGATGGGCGACAGCTCTCTCTCTCTCCATCGCTCCATTCCTCTCTATGGCACTAATTTCTTGAACTCTTTCTTCTACTTCTCGCCTGGACTTTTCCACTTGGCTTTTCCGCATTCTAGAAGCATGAAGTGAACTCTTGGACCTTTTAGGCACGGCTTCCTCCGAAAAAACAAAAACACCGCAGAAAATACAGAGTTCAGTCAAGGCTAGCGAGCATGAAAACGTGTCCTTCTAGCTTGGAAGTTTATAGGCAACTCTCAGCCACAGTCGGCGTCATGGTATGATGTGTGCGTTGTCATGGCTTGGAATAACTAAAAAGGTGCCAAGTAGGATATTATTGACATTATACATTTCATTTCAAAGGAAGTTTTCGTAATATATATCGCAAAAACTATACCAGACTAAATCATTTAGCGCTACTGGTGTTTTATGGGTATATAGTTATTGTTACATTTTTAGGCCATAACTAGAGAAATACGGCAAATTTTTGCATAATATTTCGTGGACACATTCTTGAACCCTATACGAAGCCATAGAATTTTTTTCAGCAAATCGAATTTTTTTAAGATTATTGGGTTTTTTTAGGCGGCCGATCCCCTTAAAGATGTCAACACTCCAGGTTTCACCAACCATCTTTCTGTGGTCCCCAAGTCACCCAGGGATGGAGACCTGTCCTGGACATCAGTGCCCTGAATGTCTTTGTTCAGACGACAAAATTCAAGATGGAAACAAATCAGTCAGTCCTCTCGTCCATCCAACAGGGGGATTGGATGGTGACCATTGATATGGAGGAAGCCTACTTCCATATCCCAGTACACCCAGACAGCAGGAAGTACATCAGCTTTGTGTTCCAGGGCAGAGTATTCCAATTTTGAGCTCTGTGTTTCGGCCTCTCTGCAGCTCCCCAAGTCTTCACCCACATTCTCGCCCCTCTTGCAAAGTGGCTTCACCTCATGGGGATCAGTACATCCCTCTGTCTAGGCTCCTATATTCTCCATCGAAGAAACAGTGCACAGAGGACCTTCAAGAGACTGTACTTCTTGCCCAAGATCTGGGCTTACTCATCAACGAGAAGAAATCGCAGTTTTCTCCGTCTCAAGTGATTCTATATTTGGGAATGACGATAGACTGAATTTTCAGGTTTTTCCATCCCCCCCAAAAAATACAATTGTGTCTATAAACAGTCCACGACTTCCACGCACACTGGTCCTGCTCCGCCAACAGTTGGATGAGCCTTTTGAGAACCCTTGCATCCATCGAGCAGTTTGTAAGCCTGCAGAGGCTTCATATGAGGGTACTGCAGTTCTTCCTGAAGGCCAACTGGAACAGAAAGATCCACCTGGACTCGTTTGTCTTCCCAATTACACTGGAAATCAAAGATGACTTGGGATGGTGCCTTTCAGAAAGACAACTTATGGAAGGGAAGTCACCCCTTCCCCTGAACCCCAACCTTTCCTTGTACTCAGATGCTTTAGATCTGGGTTGGGGAACTCTTACGGGAGATATGGAAGTGTTGGGGATTTGGTCTCCAGAAGAGAAGGACCTACACATCAGTGTGAGAGAGCTGAGGGCAATACACCTGGCCCTTCAATCATTCGCAGAAGTGGCCTTTGACAAGATGGTAGCGGTGATGTTGGACATCACCCCCTCTTTGGGCTACATAAAGAACCAAGGGGTCACCCACTCCTCCTCCCTTTATGAGGCTACTAAAGACCTCTTTCTGTGGGCAAAGAAGAACCACACCATTCTGGTGACAAGATTAATCCAAGGGAAGCTAAATGTAATAGTTGACAGACTGAGTCGGGCCTGACTGGTCCTACCCACAGAATGGGCACTAGATCCACTGGTGTGCACCGACCTGTGGAAGATGTGGGGAAAGCTGTCGATAGACCTGTTTGCGATGTCAAAGAACCATCACCTCCCGTTATTTTACTCTCCAGCACAGGACCCTCTGGCATGGGCGACAGATGCCATGCTCCAGAACTGGTCATCCCTAGACCACCAGGATGCGGCGATGACTTTGGTAGCCCAATTTTGGCTACGAAGAGAGTAGTTCCCAGATCTTCTCAAACTGTTAGTCGACTACCCCAGGCTCCTTCCACAAAGGCCAAAGCTTCTCAAACAACCGCATTTCCATCGGTTTCATCGCAACCTGTCTGCTCTTGCTCTGACAGGGTTCATACTGTCAGGAGACTCGTCAGAGCGAAGGGTTTTTCAAAATCAGCTGCGGAAGCAATTGCTAAGTGTAGACGGCAGTATTCTGCAGCTGGTGCAGAAGAAATAACATCTCTTCTCAAACCTCTGTGACGGACATCACAAGCTTCCTTCTTTTCCTGAGGACTAAGAGGGGTTTGTCTTCATCGACAATCAAGGGGTACAGAGCAATGCTAGGCTGTGTTTTTCGGCACCAGGGCCTCAATCTGAGAGCGAATCAGGACATCAGCAACTTGATCAAGTCATTCGACACAACCAAGGAGAGCAAGACTAATTCATTCGCCTTGAATTTGGACATCATCCTTAAATATAGGTGTACGAGGTGAAGTTCATTTGGGAGGGCAACACCAAATTTGCCCGAATTTTAAACATCACAAGTTTTTTCTTTATTTCTTTATTTAATCACCATATTTGTGTAACAAATACCAACAGCTGTTAAATTATGTACAGCAGGTATGAATTTGAAGAAGTTTAGCAAAACTATGTAGCTATTATTCTATTCTTTATTCAGAAATTATATACATGCATCCTCTTATGTATGCTTTCAAACCGAAATTCACTCAAATAATATAACGCCGCAGCAACTTGTAAGATATTACACAACTTACAAAAGGAACATCCTATCAATATTTATTTTTACATTATTTTTCACAAAAAAGGCATGACTAGCAAGATCACCAACTATGTGAAAATATATACAAATCAGGCTTGGAGCAAATACATATGCTTTATATGAATTATAACAATTACAGTTATAATTAATTACCTGTGCTATCATCAAATTACAACTACAATTACAATGAGGGAACATCTCAAACACAAATCCTGGCTCTTTGATGGTCTGTAAAGGAGGTGGGTTCTTCAGGAGTTTCTCCTGAGAGTGCTTGTAGCCTCTTGGATGGTTTTTTTGGCACTTTTTAGTTTCCACCTCTTCAATGTCTAGTGCAATTTCAATCATGTTTGTTGCATTTTTTCTGGCTTTTTCCCAAATGAGAGAAAACATATCTTTCTCCTTGCACTTTTTGAGGGTTTCTAGTTTAGCATCACAAGTGATCTTAGCAGCCATCACGTCAACATCATGACCCTGCAGGTATCTAGCCAGGGCATTTGTGTTGGAAAAGATCACTTTTAAAGTGTGCAAGCCAAGGATGAACTGGAACTCAAGCATAGCTTTGACAAGACCCTTTGCATCCACAGAAGTTTTGGCATCTTTTTCCTTAGACAACTCTATTAGAGCAAGTAGAATTCTCTCAGGTTGTTGCTCTACAGCTTTCACAGCCTCCCATCTACAGGACCAGCATGTCTTACTTAGAGACTTTAATTTGATGTATGGACTGTATGGTGATGGGTCAATATCTGGCATGTGTACAGAATGGAGAACATTCTCTCGCTTAGGTGTATTAAAGAAGTTGTGGATGGACTGGACAACTCCAAGAGCATTCCTGATGACAGTATTTTCCTGCTGTGTATCCTGTAGTACAAGGTTGAGTAAGTGCCCATAACACTGGACATAGATGGCCTTAGGTGCAACCTCTTGCACTCTTGTAGCCACACCTTTCTCTTTGCCACTCATGTTAGATGCCCCATCATAGCACTGGCCAACTACATCCTCAATTCTCAGCTCCATTTTGTGAAGTACATTCAATGCCAGTTGGAAGATTGCCTTTCCCTTTGCAGACTTTACTTTTTTACTTCATGGAAGCCAACGAAGGTCTGCTGGCTGACCATTGTGTGTATAGAGCAAACACACAGACACTTGCTCCTTGTTGCTGACATCTGTTGTTTCATCTACTATGATGCACAGTTTTTCCTCAGGGACTCTTGGGACAGAAGGACCCAAACGGACTCCACGGTCTTCAACATTCCCCCCGACGTCAAGGGGCATCTTTTCTGGTGGAGGTCGCCGGAAAGGCTTTCAGAGGGTCTGGATCTCCTCCCAAGACAACCATCCCTGCAGATGTTCTCAGGCGCGTCCAATGTTGGGTGGGGAGCACATCTAGCCAACCTCAGGACGTCAGGAGTTTGGTCGGACGGACAGAAGAAGCTCCACATCAGTGTCAAGGAACTGTTGGCCATTCACCTCGCTCTCCAGGAATTTTCAACCCACGTCTCAGGCCAAGCAGTCGCTGTTCACGCTGACAACTCGACGGCTCTAGCCTACATCCAGAAACAGGGAGGTACCCATTCCTTTGCCCTGTTCAAAGCTGCGAGGGACCTTCTTCTGTGGGCGGACAGCA
Source organism: Macrobrachium rosenbergii (assembly GCF_040412425.1). Taxonomy (NCBI): domain Eukaryota; kingdom Metazoa; phylum Arthropoda; class Malacostraca; order Decapoda; family Palaemonidae; genus Macrobrachium; species Macrobrachium rosenbergii. Next base: position 15,349,362 of record NC_089798.1, read on the forward strand.
ACAGGGTGGCCCTGTTCCCTTGGTTTGTGCAGGGAAAACTGAACATCCTGGCGGACCAACTCAGCCGTCGGAACCAGACTCTCCCTACGGAGTGGACCCTGCACCCGCAAGTGTGCCTAGATCTGTAGAATCTGTGGGGCACTCCCATAATAGATCTCTTCGCTACCTCCAAGAACCATCGTCTCCCAGTGTTCTGCTCACCAGTTCCAGACCCACTGACTCACTTGGTGGACGCCATGCTCCTAGACTGGACGAACCTGTTTGCCTATGCCTTCCCTCCTTTCGGGCTCATCAGGCAAGTGATAAACAAAGTGAAGTTCCATCAGAAGGTCGAGCTGATCTTCGTTGCCCCGTTCTGGCCAAGGAAGGAGTGGTTCCCGGACCTGCTAGATCTCCTGATAGACTTCCCGAGGCTTCTCTCCTCAAAAGAAGTCGCTTCTCAGACAAACCCCACCTAATGAAGTTCCACCAGGGATTGTCCACTCTCGCTCTGACAGGCTTCAGACTGTCAGGAAGCTCATCAGAGCGCGAGGTTTTTCAAGCAAGGCTGCAGAGGCTATTGCGGGGTGCAGAAGGGACTCCTCGAGCAAATTATACCAATCCAAGTGGACAGTCTTCAGGAACTGGTGTAGAAAAAATAGTATCTCCTCTTCTTTGACGTCTATAACTCAACTTGCCGATTTTTCATTTACTTGAGGGATTCAAGAAAATTGATGCCATCAACCATCAAGGGCTACAGAGCTATGCTGTCCTCCGTCTTCTACCATAGGGGGTTAGACCTATCAAATAACCGAGACTTGTCAGACCTCCTCAAGTCCTTAGACACAGCTAAGGCCCCAAAACCTGCCCTTGCCTGGAATTTAGATGTAGTTTTGAGGTGGTTAATGTCTCCAAGGTACGAACCTTTAGAAGGTCTTTCTCTTAGAGACCTCACTAAGAAATCCCTTTTTCTGGTTACTTTAGCAACAGCAAAGAGGGTTAGTGAAATACAAGCCATTGACAAGGAAGTGGGTTTTCACAAGGTAATGCTGTTTGCTCGTTCACCTTGAATTTTCTGGCCAAGAACGAAGTCTCCTTCCAACCCGTGGCCTCGGTCCTTTACCATTCAGAACCTCTCCGAAGTGGCTGGCCCTCAAGAATTGGAGGCTTCTTTGTGCCCCGTTAGAGCTATCAAAACTTACTTGGCCAGAACGGCCAGCATCAGAGGACGTTCCTCTAACCTGTGGTGTTCAGTGAAAGATCCAACCAGACCTTTATCCAAGAATGCCCTGGCTTTCTTCGTCAAGGAACTCATCTTAGAGGCGCACAGGCACATCAACGAAGAGGACGACGCCTAGTCAAGTCTCACATTCACGAAGTGCGCTCAATAGCAACTTCAGTGGCCTTTCGTCATAATAAGTCACTTTTTGCAGATCACACAGAGCACCTTCTGGAGGTCGAAGTCGGTGTTTGCGTCTCACTACCTTAGGGAGGTTGAAGTTGCGTATCAGGACCTGTTTGCGTTAGGTCCCGTGATCGGTAGCAGGCTTGGTTTTAGGGGAACACACTAGGGGGTAGGTTCTTATCTTTCCTTCCCCTGTGGTTTTATGGTTGCTGAGTTAATGGGAAGCCGGGGGTGCTCAGTTCACCTGGAGTACCCTCCATCCTAGTTGAGCTGCTGAGGGTATAGGGAAGGGGGATGTATTTAACTATTTTTAGGTTAGGCGGTGAGACCCGTTTTTCAGTCTGGTTGCTTTCCAATTGCTCAGGGCAAGAGCAAAAGGAAGTCACCCCTTGTCTCAGTCAGCGGTGTACTTCCCTGACTGCTTGGGTTGTTATGGAGCAGAGTGGCTAGCAGTGCTTACGCCCAAGGCCTCTGCAGGTAATGGAGCTTCAACCAGCAGCAGTACCTCCCTGCAAAAGCCCATCTACCAGGTAAGGTGACTCCTGCCCTTTTGTTGGTATGGATCCTTAAGATACCCATGGTTAGAGTTTGTTCCTTTTTTTTTTTTTTTTTTTTTTGTGTGTGTGTAACCTTTCAATAACTGGTATCTCATCCCCTGCCCTTCCACCTTAAATGTGGAATCAGCTTTTACAGTGTTTTGGTAAGTCATTATAATGAAAATGACATTTTTATGATAAAATGTTTCATTATACTTACCAAAACACTGTAAAAACAAAACCTCCTCCTCCCCGCGTGAGCAGGGGAGACGTTATCTCAGGTTTTCACTAATTGTGTATACCGAGAATGAAACTTGATAGCCTAGCTTCCTTACGCTTAAAGGCTTTCCTATCCCTATCCCTAACCAGCTTTATCTGATGGGAACTGTATGTTTGCCAAAACTCCTGACTCCATTCCATACATTCACTGCATGTGTTCTCCTGGGAACACTCTTGACCCCTACATGCTGTACACAAAGAATGGCGACCGTAATTAAGTTTAACTAGTTTGGCGGAGCACAAATTCCCATCGCAAACTGAAGCTTGAACTGACATAGGAATTCCCAGAGCTAGGCTAGCTAGATAAATAAACAGGCAATTGAGTACTTCACCAGGAGAGACGCCACAACTAAGTGCAAGCAGACAAAGGAACCCAAACAGTTTGAGGCAGACGGACGCGCGAGATGCGTTCCCAATACGCCCGGGAATGAAACTGACCTGGGTTTATGGGTATGTCTCCTGCCACGCTACCCCCACCGGCATCCAGTGGGGTTGGGTCTCCCGCCAATTGTATCAGCGTTCCAAACAAAGTTTGAAAATTTATATCTCGGACGTGTCGATTTTAAAGAGATAAAAGCTTTTACAGTGTTTTGGTAAGTATAATGAAACATCATTTTATCATAAAAATGTCATTTTTTCCCACAGCTTTCAATATGTCCTTTAGAACAAGGTCAGATGCAATATTTAGAATCTCATTCTGGTTGTTTGGTGAGAGCCACTGCTGATGTGTTGCCAGCTGAGAAGTTAATCTCTCGGCAAGCCATGGGATGTCCCTACATTGAAGATGTAAAAGCTCTATCAAGTTTCCTCGATTTACATCTGAATCCTGTCCAATGTTGGACCTATCTTCTGAATGCTCTTTTTGGGGAATGTTTTGTTGTGCAGTGAAAAGGATGGACTTGACAATCACTCTGAGATAGGCTCTGTTCTTTTGAACCATGTCTCTGTGAGCATTATCAAGTTGGACCAAAACTGACGTTTCTTGTCTTGTTTATCTTCAGTGCAATCCATTTTGACAAGGCTAATTTGTGACTGTTGCTCTGAGCATGCTTTGCCAGTGTTTCAGACTTTTTCCAGTTGCTGAATACAAAGGATTGGTCACTGAGAAATTTTTCACATGGGAAGCACACAATTGACTTTGTTGATATTTGGAAGCTGGTCCTGGGATATTTCTTGAAGAGATCTGGGTTGAAGTCTCTTGTTTCCTTTTCATTAGGAAGTCGTTTCCTGTGATATTCACCTAGAATAGGTTGATTTGGACCATCTAATGTTTCAATATCACTCACTGCAGATTTCTTTACTGAGCATTCCTCCATTTCATGGACAGGAGCTTCTGTCTCCTGTGCTTCCCTGGCTGGTTTCTCCACATCTGGCACAGCAGTCACTGGGATTTGGATCTCATCTTGTTTATCATCAATAGCAACACGAATATCTTGGACACCTGTGGAATCAGCTGCAAAGGAAGCAGCTTCTGATTGCTCCCTTTCCTCACTTGTCTTTGCACTAGTTAACACTTCAAATGAGAGTTTTTTTTGTTTTGGATCAGTAATGGGATGGAACTTAACTTCTTGATCATTTTCATGAGCTCTTTTCAAATGTTCACTTTTATAATCCCCATCAACTTCCTTACCGCATTTTGAGCATTTAACTTTGCTCCATGCCAGAAACCTAAAAATTATTACTGGAATTTTAGTCTCGCATAATTACAAATATAATTAACCCTTAAACACCGAGCCTCTATTTACAAAAACGTCTCCCGTATGCGTGGCAGCTACCGGGAGTTAGCTACGAAGTGGAAAAAAGTTTTTTTTTCAAAAATCACAGCATTTAGTTTTTAAGATTAAGAGTTCATTTTTGGCTCCTTTTTTTGTCATTGCCTGAAGTTTAGTATGCAACCATCAGAAATGAAAAAAAATATCACTATCATATATAAATATTGAAATATATGACAGCACAAAAAAAAATTTTCATATATAATTTTATACAAATCGCGCTGTGAGCAAAACGGTTAAAGCTAACAGATTATTTTTTTTTCCTTTGTATTGTACACTAAATTGTGATGATTTTGGTATATAACAAATTGTAAAACGATCAAAGCAACACAGAAAATATTATCACAATATGATGCATGAATCTGTAACACGTGGACGTAAAAAAATGTTTTTAAACATCTAACTTACCTGGTAGTTATATATATAGCTTAAGTCCCTGACGTCACGGCAGAATTTCAAAAAACTCGCGGCAATCGCCGATCGGTAGTCAGGTGAACCACCTGTGCGCCCTCTACCCAGGTACCTGGAACCATTCCAACTATTCCTCAGATCTTCCCTGCCGCTGCGTGCGGTAACATCGTTGGAATTTCGCCAGAACCCGTGTTTTTCGCAGCTTATTTTGGTGAAATACACTTTGGCTTTGGCTTTCGCTCGTTTTTGGATTTGTCTTTGGAATTTTCTTACAACATGTCTGACTCTTCATCGAGTGGATCCCCACTCAGTATGTGTGAAGTGTAGGGGTAAAAGTTGTGAGTTGGACGATAGATGTGATGAATGTTTGGGTCTATCTGAACGGGAATGTATTGATTATAGTCAGTATGTGAGAAAGCTTGAAAGGGACCGGCTCAGAAGAGCCAAGAGTACTATGTCTCGCTCTTCTGGGGATAACCATGGAATAGTTAATTCTTTGCCCCTTGCTAACTACCCTATTGATCCTTCTCCTGTAGTGGTAGTCTCTGAACCCTCTACTGAAACAGGTAAGGACCCAACACTTAAAGGTATGATGGCTGCCATTCAGACCCTGGGCCAACAGGTAAAATCCCTCACAGAAGACACGGATAATATGTGGTCAACAATGAGAGATCTAAAAAATACACGTGTTAGTGCGTTGTTAGTGCAAGTGCAGTGGAGGGTGCGACCGCTCAGACCTGTCGTGCTCCTAGCCCTAGACCTCTTCCAAGCTCCCCAACCCCTGGGAGAAGGAAAGTCGACAGGCGAAGGGAGGCGAGAGGTTTTAGCTCCCGAGCGATCGTCCCCTCGAGCGTTCCTGTTGACGCTTCCCAGGACACTCACCCTCGCCATAGGAAAGGCGAGGTAATGTTGTACTCTTCGTCGTCAGACGACGCAGTCCCCATCGCAGAGGTAACTCTGGACGCGGGATGCATTGGCGTCAAGCGTCCAGAAACGGAACACCACAAGTGTCAAACAGTAGGACATCAAGGGAATGGACGCCAGGACGTCAAGCGTCTAGAAGCTGGACGCCAGGACGTCAAGCGTCGAGAAGCTGGACGCCAGGACGCAAGCGTCGAGAAGCTGGACGCCAGGACGTCAAGTGTCGAGAAGCTGGACACCAGGACATCAAGAGTCGAGAAGCTGGACGCCAGGACGTCCAGCGTCGAGAAGCTGGACGCCAGGACGATAAAGCCGAACGCTCTGCCAGCTCAGATACGGCTTCCAGTAAGCGAGACGTCGCCACTTCAGTAACAGCCAAACAGTCGGATGAGGTGGACGACGATCTTCCTCCTTCTCCAGACATTTCTTTAGACCAAGTTACCGACAAAGAGAAACACGAAGAGAATCACCCCTCGTCGGACTTAAAGAATCTGATGTCGGTGTTTACGGAACCTTTTCCAGAGAACTTTGTACCAGCTGCCCTTCGATCTCCCCATTCTCAATTTACTTTAGGGAAGACTTCCAAGAAGGCAGCATTTACGAAGATGATTATGTCTCACTCTTCCAAACGAGCATTGAAAACCATGCAGGATTGGATGGCCACTAAGAAAGATCAAGGCCGAACCGTGTTCTCTTTCCCCCGGCCAGACTAGCATCCAGATCGAGCATTTGCTATCGAGACTGAGAAGCTCTTGACCTGGGAGTTCCTGCCTCATCCCAGGGGACTTCTCTAGTCTCAGACGCCTTCACGCCGCGTAGCCATGGGAAAGGCGAAAGTGTTTTGGTCTCCATCGGAGATGGATCTCCTCCTCAAGGGCATCTTCAGGGCCTTTGAGGTCTTTAACTTCTTGGACTGGAACCTGGGAGCCTTGGGGAAGAAGACGGAAGACTTTCAGAACACTGGCACAGAGGAGCTTATTCACCTCATGTCCTGTATGCATAAAGCTATCAGAGATGGTGCCAACGAACTAGCGGCTCTTTTTTCAGCAGGCATCTTGAAGAAAAGAGCCCTTCTTTGTTCGTCTTTTTTGTCTAATGGGGTCACGCCCATTCAGAAGTCGGAACTTCTTTATGCCCCTTTTATCGTCGCATCTGTTCCCACAGGAAATAGTTAAAGATTTTACATCTTTGGCCTTAGCACAAAAGCCACACATCTAAGATCTTATAACTAAGACAGCGAGAAAAAGTGCTCCCAGCGGGCTTTTTTACGCAGAAGCATAAAGGAGAAGCTCCTGTGACTCAGCCCTTTCGTGGCGCTGGTAAAAGATCAACAAAGAGAGGCTCCAGGCAAGGAAGAGCCAGAGTCTGACGTGAAGCACCTTCAGACAGCGGTAGGAGCCAGACTTTCCAACTTCTGGCAAGTGTGGGGAGAAAGAGGAGCGGACCCAATGGTCCATTCAGTTACTCAAAGAGGGGTACAAGATCCCTTTCCTGAGGAGACCCCCTCTAGCAGCAAGACCGATAGACCTTTCTGCCAAATGCAAAGACAGAACCAAGGCAAAGGCTCTACAACAACAAGTGTCTATGATGTTGCAAAAGGAGGCCATAGAGAGAGTTCAAGATCTGAAATCCCCAGGATTCTACAATCGGTTATTCCTGGTCCCCAAATGCTCGGGGGGTTGGAGACAGGTGCTAGACGTGAGTGCACTCAACTTTTTTGTGCAGAAAACAAAGTTCACTATGGAAACGACAAATCGGTTCTAGCAGCGGTCAGACAGCACGACTGGAGGGTCTCACTGGACCTCCAGGATGCATACTTTCTCATCCCCATTCACCCGAACTCCAAGAAATATCTGAGGTTCGTCCACAGGGTAAAGGTATTCCAGTTTCGGGCTCTCTGTTTTGGCCTAAGCAGACGGGGCTGGCTTCTTGCGTCGGAGTCGAGACCTCTCAAGAGGAAGTTACCCCCTATTGAGGGACGTCTTGATGAGACTTCACAGGCTCCAGGTTGTAGCCACTGGAGCAGCCCGGAGCTCTTCCCTTCCAGCTCCGAGGGTAGCTCTCCTACTAAGAGCAAACGTAGACAGTCCTGTTCAGTCAGGACGCCAGGCAGCAAGAGTGTGGTGGACGCTGTGCTGCCTTCCGTACACATCCTCCTCCTCCTCCTTCGGATTGGTACTTGTCTGCTGAACCCTCTCCACGATCCATTATTGACGATGAGGAGGAAGTAATTCCCGTAGTTGAGGCTTCCCCAGCCTGTCCCCAGCAGCAGGAAGCCCCAAGAGATAGCTTTACTGCAAAATATGCAGCAGACTTTGTCTTCTCTGGTGCAAGCGTGGCAACCAGGCAGAGAGAAGAAGAATAGCAGACGTCCAGCTAAAGCTTCGAGACGTCCAGAGGTTCAAGACGCTGAACGTAGTGAAAATGAAACTCTAGATGCGGGATGCTCTGGCGTCAAGCGTCTAGGAGTGAAACACCATGACGACAAGCGTCAAGGAACTGGACGCCAAGTCGTCAAGCGTCAAGGCATTGGACGTCAGGCATCAAGATGTTGGAAGCCAAGACGTGGAGGTAGCGCAGGACGCAGGATGCACTGGCGTCAAGCGTCTAGCACAGATTTTCACAAGGATGATGACCAATGTAGCAGGTTTTTCTTCACACGAGAGGCATCAGAATCTCCTTGTACTTAGACGACTGGCTCCTCAGAGCTCCTTCCCGCACACGCTGCCTGGAGGATCTTCAGACCACGGTTCAGTTATCGGAGGAATTAGGGTCTACTGATAAACAGAGAGAAATCTCAGCTGATCCCATCCCAAGAGGTTCTGTACCTTGGGATGAAGATTCAGAGTCAGGATTTTCGGGCTTTTCCGTCTGTTGCAAGGACGGGACAAGCCTTAAGAAAACTTCAGGACTTTCTAAAGAGACAGACATGCTCGGCGAGGGAATGGATGAGTCTGCTGGGGACCCTTTCCTCGCTAGAACAGTTTGTCTCCTTGGGAAGACTGAATCTACGCCCGTTACAGTTTCATCTAAATCAGAACCTGGACAAGGAAATAGAACTGGAGACCAAGTGCATCCCCATTTCGGAACCAATAAGGCCGTATTTAGAGTGGTGGAATGACCCCGTCAAGCTCCAGGAGGGCCTTTCTCTACATCAGAGGAACCCAGACCTAGTGTTGTTCTCCGACACGTTGGACCCAGGATGGGGAGCAACACTAGGGAAAGAACAAGTCTCGGGCTCCTGGACCAGAGAGCAGGAGAAGTGACACATCAACCAGAAGGATCTAACTGCAATCCTTCTAGCTCTCAGGGAGTTCGAACACACAGTGGAGAACAGAGAGGTGCAGGTCAACGCCTACTACACGACAGCGTTGGCCTACATCAGCAAACAAGGGGGCACTCACTCCAGGTCTCTATACGAGACAGCAAGAGAACTTCTTCTCTGGGCAAAGGAGAAGAATGTCAAACTAGTAACCCGCTTTATCCGGGGAGAAAATGTGAGGGTGGACATTCTGAGCAGAAAAATCAAGTCCTCTCAACAGAATGGACGCTACATCAGGACGTCTGCAGAAGCATGTGGCGACTTTGGGGACGTCCGTGCATGGATCTCTTCGCCACAGTGCAAACGAAGAGACTGGAAACTTACTGCTTTCCCGTACCAGATCCCGAGGCGACATACATAGACGCGTTCCTGATGGACTGGTCCAACTTGGACGTGTATGCATTTCCCTATTTCAAGATAATACACAGGGTACTAACAGAATGACCCTTGTGGCCCCTTATTAACCGACAAGAGATTGGTTCACAGAGGTACTGGAATGGATGGTGGACATCCCAAGGAGCCTACCTCAGAGAGTAGATCTACTCAAACAACCCCACTTGGAAAGGTATCTCCAAAACCTCCAAGCGCTACAAGTAACTGCCTTCGGACTATCAAAAAACTCACAAGAGCTAGAGGTTTTTTCGAAGGAGGCAGCTTGGCGCTATTGCAAGAACAAGGAGGTCATCCACCATTAAGGTATACCAATCCAAGTGGGAGGTATTTAGAGGATGGTGCAAGGACAACCATGTGTCCTCTTCCAGTATCTCTGTAACCCAAATTATGGACTTCCTGCTACACCTTAAGAGGAAGCTTAATTTTTCTACCTCTACCATTAAGGGTATAGGAGCATGCTGGCAGCAGTTTTAGACATAGAAACTTGGACCTGTAAAACAATAAGGATCTCCAGGACCTACTCAGATTCTTCGAAACTGCCAAGGAGAGAATAGAGAGCTCACCAGCATGGAACCTAGACGTGGTCCTGAAGTTCCTCATGGGGAGTAGGTTCGATCCCTTACAGAGAGCATCTTTAAAGGACTCACCATGAAAACTCTTTTCTTGGCCAGTTTGGTTCCTGTAAAAGAGTTAGTGAGATACATGCTCTCAGCAAGAATATAGGCTTTAGACTAGGCAAGGCAATCTGCTCACTGCAACTAGGATTCCTTGCAAAAAATGAACGCCCATCACAACCCTGGCCCAGAGCGTTCGAGATTCCGAATAACGGACATCACAGGGGAGGAGAGAGAGAGAGTCATATGCCCGGTAAGGGCTCTTAAGGCACTACCTGGATAGGACAAAGGACTTGAGAGGAAATTCAGAAGGGCTTTGGTGCTCAGTCAAAAAAGCCCTCTGTACAGATGTTGAAGAATGCTCTGTCTTATTTTATCAGACAGTTGATAAAAGAAGCACATATGGATTGTAGTGAGATGGACCACAAGATTCTGAAAGTAAAGATGCACGAGGTCAGGGCAGTAGCAACCTCTGTAGCATTTAAACAGAACAGGTCCCTGCAGAGTATCTTGGACACGACCTTCTGGAGAAGCAAGTCAGTATTTGCCTCTCACTATCTAAAACAAGTCCAAACATTATACGAAGACTGCTATACGCTGGGTCCGTTTATAGCATCTAATTCAGTAGTGGGAGAGGGGAATACTCCTACAATCCCATAAACCAATACCTTTTTTCTTACCTTGGAATTGAGAATTTTTATGGTTGTTTGCGAAGGCTGGACGCAGTCTTCCGCAATCATTGGGATGAAAGTTCCTTGGTAGCGCCCGGAACAAGGGTATTGAGGTTATACACCGGTTGACAGCCCCTAGAGATTTTCAGCCCCCTGGGTGGATCGCTGGATCTCTTAAGGAATGCAGACATAATGAGGCAGGAAAACATTGAAGTCAGCTTCCTTAACAGGTAGGAACCTTGAGTTGTTTTGCAACTTTAATTATTTTCCAATTCCAACGATGTTAGCTGTCTCTGACCCTCCACCAAAGGTGTCAGTCAGCTATATATATAACTACCAGGTAAGTTAGATGTTTAAAAATGATATTTTCATAATAAAATAAATTTTTGAACATACTTACCTGGTAGTTATATATAATTTAATTCCCACCCTCCTCCCCTCTAGAGACTAGGGGCATGGAAGATCTGAGGAATAGTTGGAATGGTTCCAGGTACCTGGGTAGAGGGCGCACAGGTGGTTCACCTGACTACCGATCGGCGATTGCCGCGAGTTTTTTGAAATTCTGCCGTGACGTCAGGGACTTAAGCTGTATATATAACTACATGATAAGTATGTTCAAAAATTTATTTTATTATGAAAATATTTTTTTTTAAAAATTCACCATAAATCGAAATATTGTGCTAGAGACTTCCCGTTTGTTGAAAAATGAAGCTAATTGATTGAGTATTACTAGACTGTAAGTGTTTTTAGCTTACAATTGCAGTTTTCACCATTTCGGTCGAGTTAAAGTTGACTGAAGGTCGAATTTTTCTATTTATCGTAATTTATATGAAAATATTTCAAAACTGATAAAAGCTACAACCATGAGTTATTTTCTGTTGTATTCTATGATGAAATTGCGCACATTTTTCATATATAAAAGTTTATGTAACAACTAATATAAAACGGTGCAAACATTACTGACAACATGACGTTAAAGAATTTCTGAGATGTTCGCCGAGTTATTCTGCTGGACGTAAGGAAAATGCTTTTTAAAAATTCACCATAAATCGAAATATTGTGCTAGAGACTTCCAATTTATTGCAAAATAAAGGTAAATGATTGAATATTAGTAGAATGTAAGAGTTTTAGCTTACAATTGCGTTTTTCGACCATTTCGGTCGAGTTAAAGTTGACCAAGGTTGAAATTTTGGCAGTTATCGTGATTTATGTGAAAATATTTCAAAAGTGATAAAAGCTATAACCATGAATTATTTTCTGTTGTATTCTACATGAAATTGCACACATTTTCATATATAAAAGTTTATGTAACGACTAATGTAAAACGATGCAAACATTACGACAACATGAAGAAAAAGAATTTCTGAGATGTTAGCCGAAGTTATGTGCGTGCAGACGTAAGGAAAGTTTTTTTTTTCAGAAATTCACCATAAATCGAAATATTGTGCTAGAGACTTCCAGTTTGTTGCAAAATGAAGGTACATGATTGACTATTACTAGAATGTAAGAGTTTTAGCTCATAATTGCGTTGTTTTACCATTTCGGTCGAAAGTTAAAGTTGACCGAAGGTTGAAATTTTGGCAGTTATTGTGATTTATATGAAAATATTTCAAAACTGATAAAAGTTACAACCATGAGTTATTTTCTGTTGTATTCTACATGAAATTGCGCACATTTCCATATATAAAACTTTATGTAACGACTAATATAAAAACGGTGCAAACATTACGACAACGTGGCGTAAAGAATTTCTGCGCGGACGTAAGGAAAAAGTTTTTTCAAAAATTCATCATAAATCGAAATGTTGTGCTAGAGACTTCCAATTTGTTGCAAAATGAAGGTAAATGATTGAATATTACTAGAATGAAGGGTTTTAGCTTACAATTGCCTTTTTTTTACCATTTCGGTCGAAGTCAAAGTTGACCAAGGTTGAAATTTTGGCAGTTATCAGATTTATATGAAAATATTTCCAAACTGATAAAAGCTACAACCATGGGTTGTATTTTGTTGTATTTTACATGAAATTGTGCACATTTTCATATATAAAACTTTACGTAACGACTAATATAAAACAGTGCAAAAATTACGACAAAATGACGAAAGAATTTCTGAAATTTTTGGCCAAGTTACCAAATGCTGGACGTATGGAAAAGTTTTTCAAAAATTCACCATAAATCGAAATATTGTGCTAGAGACTTCCAATTTGTTGCAAAATGAAGGTAAATGATTGAATATTACTAGAATGTAAGAGTTTTAGCTTACAATTGCGTTTTTCACCATTTCAGTCGAGTCAAAGTTGACCAAAAAAAGGTTGAAATTTTTGTAGTCGACGATCGGATACGTCCACTTGGCACCCAACAGACAATTTTAGTTGACGTGATGATACGCCCAGTAGGCGTTTAAGGGTTAATATAACATGGATGAGTATGAGAATGTACACTTATAGATATGTATGCTGAAGTAGGTGTAGTTGTGTACAAAAATCCCACTGTTAATTGCACAGAGTGATATGGATATATAGCCTATGCCTAAAAAATGTTGCGGTTTATCTGACGAGGAATCTTTGAAAAAAGAGAAAAAAGTCTGCAGGTCACATATGAGCATCAATTACCAACCACTGGATCTTGGTCTCATGAATACTAAGGGCAAATAAATTCTATGGTCAATCTTATTCCATTAAGGATTTAAATGTTTTTATCAGTTGACTTATTAGTCATAGCCAACGTTGTAGAGCTTTAAGTATATAGCGACGTCCCTGATACTTTATTTTTAGCAATGTCACGTTCAATGGATAGAGCACTGCCCGATTACTTAATTTCTGTGGTGACGTTGTTCGCAAGTAGCCTAGGCCTATATTTAAATTAGTTTTAGTTATGAAAACTTCCTTCTCCCGATGTGACTGCTACAGACATCAAGACAGTGAACTCTCAAAGCAATAGTAAAAACATCAGAATATGCTGTAAATCGATTGTTTTCTACCAAGTATTGCATTAGGCTCTTCCTGCTGGCACTCCTGGGCCAGCCAAGTCAGGTTCTCGGGATGGTGCTTCAGCCCCTCGGGGCCGAATGCCAGGAGAGACGGAGAAGAGGTCCCCTGGCTCGGAGGAAGCGAACGCTCGGCTCATGCGAGCCGCTCCACTCTCCTCTGGAGACTGCTTCGCCTAGGTGAAAGCACTCTCCTCGACCGGGGCTGCCGTCATCACCGCGGGTTGGTGACCGCTCCCGGCCCACTGCCCCTGTTGGTTCTGCCAGCAAGGCCAGTGGGAGCGCCCGATCCTCCTCGCCTGTCCCCTCTGCCTCTTCGGCTCCTTCCAAGGGGCGCGAGTCGGACAGGAAGAATTCTGGCGAGTTTTCTCCTCAGAGTTCTACCTCGTGGGCGTACGAACCTGGCTCGGTCCTTGGTTCGACCAGGTCTTACACCCGCGTGGTGCATCAAGGATCATGGGGGTCTGCGGAGGTTCTCCCTCCTGCAGGGAGAGTAGATTGGGAGGACCGCACTCTGGAGGGACTCGAGGGTCCTCTGCCCCAGGATGCGGACACCCCCGAGATACAGAGGACTTTTGCAGAGGTTATTGCGCTAATTTTCAGCACAGTGACCTTGGGGAGGGGACCACGGCCTCAACTGTGTATCGTCCTTCGCGCCTCGAATCCTTTTGGGGACCCAAGAAGGAACCCAAGGCTTCGGTGGGGCTGCCGTGGTCCATGCTTGCTGAGTGGGTCCTCGACCAGGTGAACAGTCTTGTGTCTGGGCAAGACAGTTCACTTAGGTCGAGCCGCTCGGATAAGCTTCTTCTTCTTCTTCTCCCCTCCCCCCCCCCCACCTCGCCAGAAGTGCTTCTACACTCCAGCTGTAGGGGCATTGCCTGATTAAACGGGTGACCCGGACCTGACTCATCTGGATCTGGGTCTGACATTGCAGCTGTTTACTGCAGAGAGTATCTCCCTCTCCCAGCAAGAAGCTGCAACCCTGGAAGCCACCGCCATGGCGGCCTTCCAAGCAGTCTCCTGGCTCGATCTGTGGTCCTTCACAGTATTGAAGGTAGCCGCTTCCTCGGGCGCCATTGTGCCTAGGGAGGACTCCGCCTTTGGGAGACTGTGCCAGTCGGGGGTAGGGCTATCTCACTACCCTCGCCCACCGGACTGCGAACCTGTGGGCAAACCTGGTTCTGAAGTGGAGAGATGCCCTTCTCTCTCGCTTCTCCAGGTCTGTAGGTCCCGAGTCGGCAATTTCCCTTAGGAATGGACCATTGCTGGGTTCCGTCTCTCTCTCCCCCAGAGAGTTGGCGGATGCCGCGGTGGACAAATGCTGGGCTGATGACAGTGACCGGCTTGTCCACCAGGCAGTGGCCAAGACCTCCGGGTCTTCGCATTCCACTGCGGCCAGGTCTTTGGGCCAGGCTGGCACTTCCTCGGCCCCTAAGAAGTCCCAGTCTTCGAAGGGGTCCCCGGGAAACACCCAGCCTTCATCTTCCTCGAGAAGAGGGGATCCCTCCCATCCTTTTCAGCCCACTTTCCAATCTGGTAAAGGGGGGCAAAGGGAAGAAGAAGAAAAGAAGAAAGGGAAACGCTAGGGGCGGCGTTCCCCCCCCAACAGCTGCCGAAGGTGGGTGGGTGCCTGTCAAGCCATTGGGCAACATGGCAGCGACACGGAGCCGAGACCTGGATAGTGGATGTCCTTCGGGAGGGATATCTACTACCCTTCGAGTCTCGGCCTCCCCTCACCTACACTCTGGTCCATATCCGCACATCGCACATATGTCCAAGGATCTCCGAAGGACACCGCACTACAGCAAGAAGTGCATGCCATGCTGAGCAAGGGTGCTGTAGATGTCGTGCTGGACCAGTCTCCAGGCTTTTACAGCCATGTCTTTCTTATAGAGAAAGCCTCAGGGGAATGGAGACTGGTCATAGACCTCTCTCCTTTGAACCGTTTTCGTTCGCCAGACTCGGTTTCACGATGGAAACAGCGCAGTCGTGCACTGCCTCCATCAGGAGAACGACTTCATGCTTACGGTGGACTTGAAGGATGCATATTTCCAAATACCCATTCATCCGTCCTCTTGCAAGTACCTCCACTTTGTCCTCGGGAGACGGTCTTCCAGTTCAGGGCACTTTGTTTCGGCTCCCCCGTTCACGAGACTGGCTAGCCCCTGGCACGGGCTCTCACTGAGGTATCTCGACGACTGGCTAGTCCAGTTGCTGCAGGACAGGGATTGGCTCTCGAGTTTTGCCGGGATCTAGGGATCGTGGTGAATCTGAGAAGTCAGATCTCATTCCCAAGCAGAGGATGAGGTACCTGGACATGCTGATAGATACGGTGGCAGTGAAAGTCTTTCCCTTGGACTCTCGTATCTGCAAGTTCAGGCAGGCAGCACAGCTGTTCCTACCACGGCAGGAGCAGCCAGCCCGGCAATGGCAAGTCGTCATCGGTCACCTGTCGTCTTTGGAGAAGCTAGTACCTCATGGGCGTCTTCACCTGCGGTCTCTTCAGTGAAGACTGAAGGAGTATTGGTCCCAGTCCCGAGACCCACAGTCCTTCCTCATCCCTCTTTCCGAGGAGGTGGGGGAGGACCTTCACTGGTGGCTGGACGACAGGAACCTCTTGATAAGAGTATCCCTGCATACTCCCCCTCCGGACATGCTACTGCTCTCAGATGCATCGAACGAGGGATGGGGCGCACACCTGGACGAGTTGCTGACTTCGGGAGTGTGGCACAGAGACGACAAGCGCCTTCACATCAACATCCTGGAACTCAAGGCAGCCTTCCTGGCCCTCCGAGAGTTCCGGGATCAAGTGATGGGACACTCCGTGGTACTGATGAGCGATAATACCACGCTAGTGGCATACGTCAACAAGCAGGGGGCCTAGCGTCCCTCCCACTTCATCAGTTGACGATGCAGGTGCACGAGTGGGCCGCGGCTCACTCGGTAGAGCTGTCAGCCAGGTACATTCCAGGCAAGAGGAATGTTGTGGCAGACAAACTCTGCCGCCAGAATCAAGTGGTCCCTCCACTTGAAGGTAGCAGAAAGGCTGTTCGACCTGTGGGGGCGTCCATCCATCAATCTGTTTGCCACCCGGCACAACAGAAAACTCCAGGTCTTCTGTTCTGTCGTGCCGGACCCATGGGCCACTCCGGAGGACACATTCCAGCACCCGTGGGACAACCTCGACGTATACACCTTTCCCCCGTTCTGTCGATTCGCCGAGTGATGATCACCCAGAATCTCAGAATGATTCTGGTGGCACCCAAATGGCCCCAGGCCGTTTGGTATCCGGACCTGCCAGCTCTCCTCTCCGAGGCGCCGAGAGAGATTCCCCCCTGGCCCAACCTGCTGTGTCAACCTCACGTAGAGCGGTTCCACCAGGCAGTGCATTTCCTGTGTCTTCATGGCTGGAGGTTATCCACCATCTCTTGCGAGTGAGAAGCTTTTCGCGTAGCGCAGCAACAGAGTGGCAGGATACCTCAGACGATCCTCCGCAGCGGTATACTGCCAGGGAAAGTGGTCCGTCATCTGTGGTTGGTGTCGTCGAAGGGGTATCTCTCTGGTCAGAGCTACTATTCAGCAGTTCGCGGACTTCCTCGTCTCCTTCGCCGAAAGAAGCTTCTCTCCATTTCAGCTGTGAAAGGCTACCGCGCCGCACTTGGCCTAGTCTTACGGCTGAAAGGAGTAGACATCTCCTCTTTCAAGGTATCTCTACTAATGAGAAGCTTCAAAAGGTCTTGCCCACCCAGGGATCTCAGGCCCCCTGCGTGGTATGTGACTCTCGTCCTAAGGAGCCTGACTCATGCACCGTATGAGCCTTTATGAGAGTTGTCAGACAGGGATCTGACCCTCAAGACCATCTTCCTGCTAGCCCTGGCATCAGTGAAGAGAGTTGGCGAACTTCACGGACTTTCCTTCGATGTAAAACACTCGAGGGGATGGGGATCAGTTACGCTCGATTTTGTCCCGGATTTCGTAGCGAAGGCTCAGAATCCTTCGGTCTCCAACGCATGGTTCAAGTCCTTCACGATCCCCTCCCTAGAGGACTTTGTAGGTAATGAACCAGACGAGATGCTACTGTGTCCTGTTAAGATGCTGCAGCGCTATCTGAAGAGGACTCGACGCCTCCAGCCTGGGTGTCGACGACTCTTCGTTAGTACTGGCTTGGCCAAGAAAGAAGTGTCCAAGAACACCATCTCTTTCTGGCTTCGTGAGACGATAAGGAGAGCGTACTCTGCTGCAGGAGAAGACGACACTGGTACGCTTCGTCCGAGAGCTCACGAGGTCCGCAGCATTGATCCGTCCCACGCATTCCGGAAGAACATGTTGGTTTTACAGGTGCTGAAGGCTGGGGTGTGGTCCCAACAGACTACTTTCACCTCCTTCTACGTCCGGGATGTTGCACACAAGTCCTTGGACACTTTTTCCTTGGGTCCTGTGGTGGCTGCTCAACAAGTTGTGTAGCTTACCTGGCTCCTCTAACAGGACAGGTTGTATCTCGCCTAAGTTGTACGGTTGTGATTGGGAGAATGAATGTGGAGTGACTGGCCTTTCTTCTTTCTCCCCATCCTGGCTCTCTTCCCACGGGCAGGGAGCGGACGTGCCGTTACAAGCTGGATCTGGCGGTCGATGCAGGTAAGCACCCAACGGGAGCTCCTGTTCTATTTTCCGTTCAGGTTGATAGAAGCAACCCCCCTCCCTCTTGCAAGGGGGGGAAGGAGACCATGACTATAAAACAAACCCAATGCTTGTAATTGTTTAGTTTGCATGAACTGACATTTCCTCTTTCATGCAAAGGAACCCAGAAGTCTGACAACTGATCCTGCGTTTCTTACAACCCGATCATTTTGTCAGAGGCGTTTTACCATTGACCCTTAATGCTTCATTCGATGCCCGTTTTCATGCTACTGATTTTCAGTTTAAAAAAACATTGTGTTATAGAAGTAGCGTAAGATTTTTGCATATCCACTGTGAAGTAATTAATGTTAAATAATTAATTGTCCTTGTATGAATTCAGAATTTGTTGAGGCTGTGGATTTCCCACATTAATTTCATTGCACAATAAGTAGACTTTCTCGGGAACGGTCTTCATTGATGAAAAGAAAAGCATTTTGCTGAAAACATTTACTGTCCAGGTTCTTTGGTTACTTATTTTTGGTAGATGCTGTTCCTCTTCGGAGGAGGAATGCCCCTTATATTCTCAATTTGATTCCATAAAACAAACCATTGTTGGCCTGTTTCATTGTTGGTAGTGATGGATTATGAATGGACTCAAAGCAAGAAGGTTCTTTATCCTGCTTAGTGTCTGCATGGATGGCAGTGATCCACCCGCTCTTCAACAAATGAAGGCTGAAGTGGTAACACTGCAAGGACGGGATTGAGTGACATACTGGCTGGGCGTTGACAGGTTAGTTCCTTAGTGAATGACTGTACAGTTGTTGTTGTTTCAGACTTAGCTGGCCTTGTGCCAGCACGGGCTCTTGCTCCTAGAGCAGCCCGTAAATGAATGTACAGAATCTTTGAAGATGTTATTGGCCTGTTCGAGCGGTAAAGTAGCATCTACACACAGACAGAGCAAAACAGAGGTAATGTTTCGGACATCTGTGTTTATTAGGCAGACAAACAGATAGCAGTGAGAATTTATAATAAATGTGC
The DNA here is from genome assembly GCF_040412425.1 of Macrobrachium rosenbergii. Lineage (NCBI taxonomy): Eukaryota > Metazoa > Arthropoda > Malacostraca > Decapoda > Palaemonidae > Macrobrachium > Macrobrachium rosenbergii. The sequence continues at coordinate 15,368,305 of NC_089798.1, forward strand.
AGTGATAAAACCTTACATCAATGGAAAGGCCAGGAAATTCTACATATGGCCAATTGCATGAGTTTCGAGACATTGATGAATACAATGCAGTAGCATAATATATATGAAATGGCGAGGCGTTTGACAGTCTTTACAAACAGAACATACATACAGTTTGATACAGAAGACCAGATTGGAACGACCTTGGTACATGATTAGAATGCTTGCATGGCAATGCAAGTAGTGGTGATTGTACATTCATCAAGACAACAATGGTTAGGGAGAAACAGACGGAAATATTGTATGGTAGAAGTCGCATTCCTTGGGTGAGAGAAAATGGGATGCTTTTGTTTTTACTCATTGTCTGGGTCCCTCCGAAGGATGACGAACACATGTGTGCTCGAAAGAGACCGCGGTCGGTGCGATGGGTCTCTTACAACACCATTACCTGCAAGGATTGTGAAAGAGGCATCCACCATGGGCTCCTATGCCTTTTCACCAAGGGAAGTAGATGGGGTTAATGCTCAAAACGAATACCAAAAAAGTTTTTCATACCCAAAACTTGTTTTTTCACAGTGTATCCACTGCTCCCCATCAAAGGAGCATATAAAAGAAATTGATTGGTGATGAAATGGCTGATCTCATGAGGAACGAATCCCAAAGCTGCCCAGATGAGAAGGGCCATGGTAGGGGGGCATTTTCCTTCTGTTTGGGATTCTGCAAAAAATTACAATGAATAAAGAGGTTTAAAGAACCTTCAGTTTTGTTACCTTAGAACAATGAAGGTGCTTACCCAACCATGTCAGGATGGAATTCAAAATTCAATATAACTGTTCCTGGCTGTTCCCAGAAGTACCTTGGCATCAGATCCCTGTGAGAGATCCCCTTTCCTCTTTTATTCAGGTTTTCTTTAAGGAATTAACGGTGAATGAAGAGGGATAACTACCGTAGGTGTGTTAAATTTTGACAGTAAAGTGACTTGCTCAACAATGTCAGGATGGACACAGGAAAACTACTCTGTCCCTGCAGGGTAATTTTTGAGGAACAGTCCCTGGTGACCAAACCTTAAATTTTGAAACTTCCTTCTGGACGTCATGTGACTTGGGAAGGGTTGGGGTCTGCCTTTTAATTAGGAACACCAAGATGAGGGTAGCTTGTTAGTGGTAGGGTGTGGGAAAAGAGGACCACTGGGGACATTAGCCATGGCAATTGGGTAAACTGTGAGTGATGGGGGGCCGGCCCTAATAGTCGAGTTGCCGCCCCATAGGAATCTATAGGGAACCTATGAATTTTCTGCAGTACAAGGTTTTATGCTTGATATGCAATCCCAAGGGTATTCCAAGGTATTTGAACTGGGTTGTCCAAAAAAAAAAAAAAAACCTTGAGCATTGTTTTCTAGTCTTATATTAATCCCGCCATTATCCCAAATCGTATTTTCGAAAAAATCGTTTTATCCGAGCATCATAATGAAAACATTTTGGAGTCTACACCTATGTTTTCATGGTCAAGGATTAACATAAGGTCCTTAAATATATTATTTTTAAAATCTTAGTATAAATTAGAATTCATGTATGTATTAAATAACTACACAGCACACATGAATAACAATGGCAATGATTGTCTAAGAATGAGTTTCTCTCTCTCTCTCTATTATATAATACAGTATATATATATGTATATATATATATATATATATATATATATATATATATATATATATATATATATATATATATATATACAGTATATATATATATATATATATATATATATATATATATATATATATATATATATATATATATATATATATGTGTGTATTATTATTATTATTGATATATATATATATATATATATATATATATATATATATATATATATATATATATGTGTGTGTGTGTGTGTGTGTGTGTATGTATGCATAGCATAGCCTATTATGTATAACGGGTAGTGATTATATCTCAATTATTCGCCTTCCTGAGTAAGGAAAAGTTGAATTGAATAAACATTCCCATCCACTTGAAGCTAACTGTCCTTCATTGTACTATATAGTGAATGGTAAAGTTGCACCAAGTGAAGTCAACGTACAAGATGCACTGCAAATTGGAGAAAAAATGGTAGCATCGTTCCGTAATTCACTACCGTCTGGATTTCATTCAAAAATTTCTAACTCAGTCCAAACTATGGAGCAGCTAAAGCTTGGCATAAAAGTGGGAGAACAGAATGTTTTTGACTTGGAAACCATTTTCCTACGTCTTCTCATGGTAGGACAACAACACCAGCTGGAGTTAGAAAACATTTTCCAGTATGCATTATGTGCAGTCCCTTCATCAATTATTGATGAGTATGGTTGCTTACGCAAAGGCACTAAATCTACTCTTACAAGACGTCTGAAAGTTCTACAACCTAATGCACCCGCCCCAGACATCATCATCGTGGATGCACAACAACTTTTATATCATATAACATGGCCTCATGGTGGTGATGCTGTGCTTGTTGACAACAAAACTGCTACAAATACCCTACATATTGTGAAAAGATACTGGTATTTGATAAGTATTATGACCTTTCAATCAAGGACCATGAGAGACAGAGACGTGGTGGCGAAGGTACTACAGACTACAACCTTACCCTTACCAGTCAACTCCCAAGTAGGGATGCCATCATGAAAAAGAAAGACAACAAAAAGAAGCTCTCAGCATTAATATCCTCCATCTTCTTCGGTAATAATACAACTTTGGAGAGCAAAAGTAGTGGTGTCTTTTTACATGAGGAAGCTGATATTACAATGATCACATATTTGCTACAAGTAGCAGAATGCAATAAAACAATCAGGGTTCTTAGTAATGATACGGATGTGCTGGTTCTGCTAATTTACTGGGTTTGGAAAACTGAATTGTATTCAAAATGTGAAGTTCAAATGGATTGTTGGAATGGAGAAGTCATAAACATAAATGAGATTTGCAAAAAGCTGGGTCCTAAATGTTTGCAATTGTTGGGGATGCATTCACTGACTGGTTGTGATAATGTATCACATCCATTCAACAAGGAAAGATTGGTGCTCAAATGTCTTGCTGTCAGGGAATTTCCCTATGAACTGGATGGCTTGGTAAGGAAAAATGCTACTGAAAATGAACTTATGAAAACAGGACAGGAATTCTTCGCAGCACTGTAATTTGCCACAGGTATCTCGATGAATGCAGTCCGCCATAAAATATATACCAGAAAAAGAGGAAAGCCATTGCGAATCATGGCCTTGCCTCCCACACATGCTAATCTGCTTCTCCATGTGCAAAGAGCGCATCTTCAGATGATGATATGGAAAGCTGCTGATCAGCCAGAACCCCCAAAATTCGATATTGAGAAATTTGGATGGCATGTGAAAGACACAACGCCATCGCCTTCTATTGCTGCTATTCCACCAGCCCCTCCTGGTTTGACAGACGTACTTAGTTGTGGTTGTAAAGTAGAAGGCAAAGCCTGTAGTTGTGCTACTTGTTCTTGTCACAAAAGTAAAATATCTTGCAGTGTGTACTGCGTTTGTGGAGGTCTGGATGGATGCTATAACCCCTTTTTGCTAAAACTGGACCAGTTGGATGAAACTGATAGCTCTGATATTTCTGATGTTGATGATAATTAGCTAGGACAAATGACTTATTCTGAGTCCAGTCCCGTGTCAGCCGGTGAAATTCCATTACAGCACGAATTTCTAGGTATAATATGCTAGATATACCAGAGAAAAAAAGCTTTCAGGAAAGCTGGGGTTACTACCCCAGTTCGGCGTCTTCTCCAGGAAGGCGTCGGTATAACGAAAGGGTGAGTGAAGATCACTACCACGGAGACTTTACTCGAAAGATCTCTCCCTATCAAAACCCCTGGAATAGGCGGTGAGCCGTTGCTTCACCCAATACCCGCCAGGACGGCGACACTAGCGCCACCTACCTCATTCCATTTTCTAGCACGTGATCGCTACCTTTTCCTTTTGTGTGCTCGTGCCTTTTTGTGGATTTATTCATCTTTCGCCATGTCATCGAGCAGCTTTACTATCTCCAAGTTAAGTACCATCTTATTGTGGGGTTTTTCATTCTATATTTTGGCTGTTTTGGTCTCGTCTTTATATATATTTTGAGATCTTATTATGACGCCACGGCGTCCCATGTGCTCCTTAATGGGCCGCGGCGACCCATCAGTTCTTTTCTGTTGGGGTTGGTTTGTCTCCTTGTAAGATTATAGATATATTTTGCCTGGTTCTCCTCTGGGTTTCCTGCGGTGGCCCCCTTTTTCCGAAATTTACATAATTTTTGGCCTACCATTGCTGAAGTGATGCCGTCCAGGTACCCCCCCCCAGGTTGGGTTCTATTATTTTAGTCTGTATTAGGCTATTTATTTATTTTATTCTTGGCGATAGTGCTCTCGGTTCATTTATTTTACCATTGTTTACCTCCTCGTGGTAGCGGCAGCCTCAGATCTAACCGTTGCCCCAAGGTAGGCTACGCACCCTATTGAGCACATTTTTGTTTCCATGTTTATGTGTGATGGTTTTTTAGTGGAGTAGGTTAGTTGCTTCCATCCTTGCCCTCGGCGTGGGAGGTCCATCCAGGTTGAGGAGTTTGGTTCTGTTTCCTCCGAATTCGTTTTGGTGGTAGAGTAGGCCTTAGTTCTCTTCCTTCCTTTGGGGAATAGGAGTTCTTTGGATGTGTCTCCTCTAGGCTATTCGCCTTCTTGCCCCCTCTTCTCGATCCCGGTTGGTTCATTTTAAAATTTCTCTCCTTGTTCTCCTCCCCTCCGCCTCCTTCATTTCCTAGCCTATACTAGGTTAGGTCCTATTAAGCAAACTTTGCCTAGGCAGAAGTGTCCGGGCATCGAGGCTTGGTCGCTTCCTCCACTTAGTAGTAGGCCACCCTCCTAAGTTCATTTTCTTGGAGTGGTGTATGTGTGCAGTTGAGCGGGTTATATGTTTCCCGTCTCCTGTAGCCTCTTTCTTAAGTAGCCCTACCATTCTCCCCTACTCACCCCCTCCCCCACCCTTCCAGCCTTGCTCTCGATGGGTGGCGCTAGATGGCGTTTTCTCGAGTTCAGGGACTTCCATTTGGTAGAGGATTCGCTCCTCCCATACAGTCCCTAACATCGCTGTGTTGGTGGTGGTGTTCGTTCACTAAATGCTTCGAGCGTGTTGCGAACACTCTACCCGCACTTCTTTCTCCCGTCGGGTTGGCTGAGTTATTATACTTGCTCCGGTTTATGTTATGAATATCGAGCATCTTGCCTATGATGTTTCTCAGTGGGGAAGTAAGTGAGGATTATTTATTTATAAGAGGCGGATCCTCCGGTCTCGGAGCATTTGCCCTTTATGCATCACTTGTTTAATGTTATTGTTCATGATATACGTATTTAAATATCTGTGTTATCTAACGGAGTACTCTCCTTATTTTTAAACGTGAGTCCGGTTCTACGCCCGGGGGTTCCGCCGTTATTTTTACTGGCAACCCCTGCGGTGAGTTCTTGTCTCATTCCTTTCATTCCCCGGAGTATTCCGGGGTCTGGAAAATCTTACCTTTTAGATTGCTTGGGTGCTTAGAGTGGTAGGATCGTATGCGTTTTCCACTTACAGACTTGTCCCGCTGTGAGGGCGGGGTGTGCAGCGTCACTGCAACAACGTATAGTCCGCGTGGTGGCCTGACACGCTGGTTGTCGCGGTCCGCCTCGGCGATCTGGTAGTGTGGCACGATGGTTGTGAGTGCTTGTGCCAATGTAACCATCCAGGATGAGTCGGTGAAGTGACAGCCTTCCTCCGTTTCACATCCTCATTTGAATTTTGTTCGTGGTTCCCGGACTGCTTTTTAAGCCCTTAGCTAATTGGCTTTCTTCAGGCGGACGAGTCCTCAAAAGTCGGCGCCGCTCTCCGGGCCTGGGTGGCTGGGTTTTGGTAGAAATGTTCCGTCGGAAGCCCTACGTCTCGGCGAAGTTGAGGACCTGCTCTACCCGGCGCAGTGGCGACGCGGTACCAGAAGATCTTGCCACCCCATCATCCAGCAAATCCGGGATCACGAATCCAGCCACCCCAAGTGGATATCATCTACGCTGAGGTTTCAGAGGGCATGCCCTTGGACTTGAACCTCGAACCTGGCTACCAGACAGGACCAGGTGGTAAGTAGCGGTGGGTGAGGTTGTTGGGGGCAGGCCAGATTCCCCAGCTTCTTCTGTCTCTTCCTTTTCAGGTTTTGGGAAGTCTTCCTCCTTGGGTGATAGAGCTCCATCAGCTATCCCCAAGTTGAAGTTGAAGACTTCATGGAAGGCGAAGGGCTATAAGTCCTCGTCCTCCAAGAAAGCATCGCCTTTCCCCCCGTCGAGAAGGCTAGGTCTCAGCACCTGTAGCCTCCGGCGAAACAAGTCTGGTTCCTCCAGCAAAGGTCGCGGTAAGAGGGCAGCAAACCAAGCCCTCGCCAACCTGCCTTTTGGCGTGAGAGCTTCGCGAACAGATGTTTCAAGATTCTCTGAGGATATCAGCGATAAATTTAATAAGATATCGAAAAGTTTGCCCACTTATGACAACATGCTGGCGGAATGGCTAAACCACCCCAGCGAACCCCAGTATGTCATTCCCGACCTGGCGGACCTCCCGCCTTTGATGTAAGTAACCCTTGAATTGTTAGCCCTCTGGGCCCATCAACACGATGGCAAACTCGCCTGTTGAAGGTCTTGGCTCGAGACGGTTGGAGGAGTTAGAATTCTTCCCGCCACGATCTTTTGCCCCGTGTCAGGCTTACGTGAATTGACGGAGGAAGCATGGATGCGTTCTGGCTCAGTTCCCAGGAGACTGTCATCATCCTAGGGACCAGCTCAGTCGTCTCTCCTAGCACTCTGGCGGAGTGACAGGCAGACAGCACAAAGTTGACTCCTTTCAAGGGCAACTTTGCCATGTTTGCCCTGGGAGACAACACCAACTCCTGTTTGAACAAAGAGTCGCCCTGGCTACCTTCGGCGTGCTTTGAAGGTAATCGTTACGCAGCTGAGAGAAACAGACCCCACTTCCTGGTGTTTCGGGAAGTGATGAGTTCTGGATGGATGCTCCGTCCACCTTCCTGAGTGGAAGTTGGACCCATATTAACTTCCTCACAGTTTGGTAGAGAACTCCCCAACTGCCTGAATCTTTGCTAAGAGAGAGCGGAGTTTGAGGCCCGGACTAAGCTAGCCGGTCCTGAACTCCGTCTCTGCCTCCACGAAGCCACTGCCGTCTCCTCTTGTGAGACCAGACATTTTCAAGTCTTGGCTAAGTCCTGCTAGCTGGCTTTCAGTCTGACCTTTTTTGAGTTCATCATGGCCAGACTGGAATGCAGAAAGTTCATCTTTCAAATGCTCACTATCCGTCACGAGCCTAACAAGCTCGTAGAGGCTCGATCTGTGGGGCCTAACCTCTTCCCAGAAGAAGAGGTTCACGAATGTCATAGCCCGGAGGCTACAGGGCCAGCAAGTCTGCGCGCTCTCGCTGGGGCATCTCTGCCTACAAGCATAAGACCCCAGAATCTGGCGGCCCCCCAGACGAGAGGAGGTAGCGTTTTAGGGCATAAGAACCCCCTGTCAGTATGATAATTAAGCAATCCAGTCTCAGTGATGTTTGCCCTCCACCTCAAGCTACTCACTAGCAATAATAGTCTGGGTTGACTATTTCCTGTGCCTGGCGTGTTTTCACCAGCAGTACAAGCCACCTGGGCTAGTTGCTGTTGTGCTAGGGTGCTAGGGGAAGAGGCAGGAGCCCCTCACAGAGGAAAGGCAAACACCACCCCAAGAGGAAAACCTGGACGTGGTAGAGGGAACAACCCGCTCCCTCCCACTGAGAAAACACAGGTAGGTGGTCGCCTGTATTGGTTCAGGGACCAATGGACCTTCAGCCCTTGGGCACACAGTATTGTGTCCAAGGTCTGGGATAGACTGGATCAAGGACCTCCTCCTCCAAACAGGTTTTACCAGCCACCCTCATCAATCCTACAGGATTATGTGGCAGAATTGCTCAACAAACGAGCAATAAAGAAAGTAAGGCACCTAAAATTTCAAGGCAGGTTATTCACAGTTCCCAAAAAAGATTCAGATCAGCAAAGAGTGATCCTGGATCTGTCGCGTCTAAATCTCTACATAAAATGCGCAAATTTAGCATGCTTACAGTAAACTCAGGTGCGGACTGTTGCTTTCGGCGTGGAGCTGTCACCTGCCCGCACTTATATCAATGCGGAGACACTTATTATCACGTCGATTGCGTGGGAACTTCTCTCAGTTCCTGGTTTCAGACTCGGGAATCAAGCCTACTAAGTTCAAGGTCATGCCGCCGGTCTAAACATTGCGCCCAGGGTATTCACCAAGCTGGCGGACCACGGTAGTTCAACAACTCCGGTCGAAGGGATTATCCTAACGAAAGCGTGCCTAGGCGATTGGATAGGGGGCACCAACAGTTCTGAAGTGTCGAGAAACACGACCATGATCATCAACTTCCTGGAGTCGTTGGGTTTCAACTGAACAGAGAAAAGTCCGCCCGGCTCCGGGTCCGGTTTTTCAGTGGCTGGGCCTCAGTGGGATCTGTCCTCACACGTTATCTCTCCCGCCTCCCAAGGAGAAAGATAGCATCTCTCACCAGGAAATTTCTCAAAAGTCAATGGCATCCGCCGATCCCGAAAAAGTACTTGGGTCCTTCAGTTGCCTCAGTGACAGACCTGCTCTTAAAGCGAAACTAAAAAGACATAAACAGAGTGTGGCGTCGAGGCCAATGTCAAGCTCAGAGACAAGGTCTCCTCCATCCCTCGAATCTTAAAAACAAGACTGCGGCCCCTTGGGCTACAGTCAGGGGCCTGTCAAGTCAGTTCACTTCAATTGCCCCCTCCGGCACTAGTTGTCACACAGGCGGCTTCCCTAAGCGGCTGGAGACAATTCTCAAAACAAAAGAGTACAAGGAGCATTGGTCACAATGTTCAACAGTTCCATAAACACCCTGGAAGCTATGGCGGTCTTTCTAACTTTTAAAGAAAATCCAGCCCCCCCAACCAGTTCATATCGGGCTGGTATTGGACAGCGCAGTGGCAGTTCATTGCATCAACAGAGGCGGCTCCAAATCAGGTCAGATAAACCAAGTGGATGGTTGCTATCTGCTCCCTGAACAAGCCTGGCTGGCACCTGTCTTCCCACCCTGGCAGAGTGCACGGAACGTGGCGATTCCCTGTCAGGGCTACTCCGTTAGAGCGAGGTGGTCCTAGACGCGAATCTCAAATGGATTTGCGCCGGGTTCCGGGTCTCCAAGTGGATCTGTTCGACGGAGCAACTTCAAACTCCTGTTATGTGGCCCCCCAACCTGGACCCTGTCGCCCGCAGGCCTTAATGACAATAGTGGAACAATTGGGCATTATCTGTTCCCTCCAATAAATTTACTGCTGAAAGTATTACACAAACTCAGGACATTCAAAGGTCAACCAGCCCTAGTAGCCCCCTATTGGCCGAAGAGCAATTGGTTCCCTCTTCTTCAGGAACTGGGATTAGATCTTGGTTCCCAAGCCCCATACTGACCCAGACAGTACAAACCAAGACTGTGTCAGCTTCCTCAAGAATTCAGAATGCCCTAGTTTTATGGTTTAGCAAATTCCTTGGCGGGGGGCAAACATTGACCCTGTCAACACTCTGTTTGTGAATCAGATAAAGATTCTACTCTTAGACAGTATGACTCAGCAGTCAAAAGTTAGCCTCCTTCCTAAAAGCATCTGAAGCCAAAATCACTTGTGACTAATTTAGGAGTCTCTTTCTTTCTAGATCACTGTTTGAGAAGGGCGCACTCCGGCCACTATTACCACAGCCAAGTCAGCCCTGAAGAAAGTATTTCTATCACGGCTTTAAATCGACCTTACAGATTCTATTTTCATCATCACAGAGCATGCGCTTCGTCTGAGACCGATATCACGCCCACATTGATTACGTGGTTTCTCAATGGCGATCCTTAAGTTAGCATCAGAGATAGATAACAATACTCTATCAGGAACTGTTAAGGAAGGCCTTATTTCTGATTAAGCGGCTTCAGGTGCTAGAATCTCAGAGCTGGCTCTCACTAGAGTGATAATTTTGTGAACTTCCTCCGTCGGAGAAGTCCTCCTTTCTGATCCTAGATTCTTAGCCAAACGAAGACCCACAAGACAGGTGGTCTCCTTGGAAGGTGTGCCCTTCCACAAGACCAGTCTTTATGTCAGTTTATACACTTAAATCTTACCTTTTAGAACTCCACAGAGTAAAGTGGGTCCTCTTTTTATCAGGGAGAAAGATTGTTTCTTTCACTGAATGGTATAAGACAACAAATTCTGTATTTTATTAAACAGGCCAACCCAGATTCAGTTCTAAGGTTCATGATATTAGAGCAGTTGCTACTTCAGTAGTACTTTCATAATATGGATTTCTCAGAACTGTCTAAATACATGCATTGGAAATCCTCTAGTGTTTTAGCGCCACTATTTAAAATCGCTCAAGCCCTGAAATTTGCCACAGTGGCTGTGGAGTGTCATCTCCCCACCTTAACCAATCCTTATCCTTGGCCCTCCTTTCCCCCCCCGCCTGCCTGCCTCATTTACTTCTCTGCTTGTCCTCCTGATCATGCCTGCCTTATATATAGTAATGTATCTGCTCTCTATTAGTAAACTATATCTGACATGTTCACGATTGCGTTTTCTTGTGGGGTACTAGGCAGTTTTTATTTTTTGCTCCATGTACCCCAGATATATGTATATACACTGTATATTTTGTTTACCATTTGATTTGATCTCATACGTGTTTGGCTTAAGTTTACGTGTGTAGCTTTAAATTTGTGTATAGTTAAATTGCATGTGCCATTGAACCTGTAATTTTTCGTATGATGTTATGCTTTAGCCAGTGTTAAGTGGTTTGAGGACCCCTTCCCGTCGTGCTGAGGACTTCCCCACTCTTTAAGTAATTTTAAGTCTTTGATGTGCCTTAGGTTTAGTCATTTATTCTCACATGTAAAGTTACTCATTAACTGCTTTCGTAATTTGTGTTTTTCTTGGATACCTTGTTTCCTCGTAGTTTGCAGCATGGCATGATTCTCTGTCTTTATTTCACCGGCTGACACGGGACTGGACTCAGAAAGGGATTTTGACAAAGGAAAAATCTATTTCTGAGAAGGTCCGGTGTCTCGATGACCCTCCCTGACTCACCTATTGCTCCCCCTTTTCTTGCACATAAGTCTGGGGTTAGTGCTAGCATGGAATGGTGAGTGGCGCTAGTGTCGCCCGTCCTGGCGGGTATTGGGTGTAGGGGCACCTTAACGACTCCGCTCTATTCGGTTTTGATAGGGAGAGATCTTTCGAGTAAGTCTCCGTGGTAGTGATCTTTCACTCACCCTTCGTTATACCGGCGTCTTCCCTGGAGAAAGGCGGCTGACTGAAAGTAGTAACCCCAGCACCACAAACTCTTTTTTTCTCTGTTATATCTAGCATATACCTAGAAATTCGTGCTGTAATGGAATTTCACCGGAGTGACACGGGACCTTCTCAGAAATGATTTGGCAATTTCCCTTAGGAATGGACCATTGCTGGGTTCCGTCTCTCTCTCCCCCCAGAGAGTTGGCGGATGCAGCGGTGGACAAATGCTGGGCTGATGACAGTGACCGCTTGTCCACCAGGCAGTGGCCAAGACCTCCCAGGGTCTCGCATTCCACTGCGGCCAGGTCTTTGGGCCAGGCTGGCACTTCACTCGGCCCCTAAGACTCCCAGTCTTCGAAGGGGTCCCGATCACACCCAGCCTTCGTCTTCCTCGAGAAGAGGATCCCTCCCATCCTTTTCAGCCCACTTTCCAATCTGGTAAAGGGGGCAAAGGAAGAAGAAGAAAAGAAGATCTGGAAACGCTTGGCGGCGTTCCCCCCCAACAGCTGCCGAAGGTGGGTGGGTGCCTGTCAAGCCATTGGGCAACATGGCAGCGACACGGGCCGAGACCTGGATAGTGGATGTCCTTCGGGAGGGATATCTACTGCCCTTCGAAGCATCTCGGCCTCCCCTCACCTACACTCTGGTCCATATCCGCACATCACATATGTCCAAGGATCTCCGAAGGAACACCATACTACAACAAGAAGTGCATGCCATGCTGAGCAAATGCTGTAGATGTCGTGCTGGACCAGTCTCCAGGCTTTACAGCCATGTCTTTCTTATAGAGAAAGCCTCAGGGGATGGAGACCGGTCATAGACCTCTCTCCTTTGAACTGTTCGTTCGCCAGACTCGGTTCACGATGGAAACAGCGCAATCCCACTTGCCTCCATCAGGAGAACGACTTCATTGCTTACGGTGGACTTGAAGGATGCATATTTCCAAATACCCATTCATCCGTCCTCTTGCAAAAGTACCTCCACTTTGTCCTCGGGAGACGGTCTTCCAGTTCAGGGCACTTTGTTTGGGCAAGTTTTGGTGTTCCAGGGCTCCAAGGCTTAACTGGCTAGTCCTGGTGGTTCTTGACGCTGGACTGGCTGGAGGCACTGCTCGAGTTGCTACAGGACAGGGATTGGCTCCTCGAGTTTTGCCGGGATCTAAGGATCGTGGTGAATCTCGAGAAGTCAGATCTCATTCCCAAGCAGAGGATGAGGTACCTGGACATGCTGATAGATCGGTGGCAGTGAAAGTCTTTCCCTTGGACTCTCGTATCTGCAAGTTCAGGCAGGCAGCACAGCTGTTCCTGTCACGGCAGGAGCAGCCAGCCCGGCAATGGCAAGTCGTCATCGGTCACCTGTCGTCTTTGGAGAAGCTAGTACCTCATGGGCGTCTTCACCTGCGGTCTCTTCAGTGAAGACTGAAGGAGTATTGGTCCCAGTCCCGAGACCCAAGTCCTTCCTCATCCCTCTTTCCGAGGAGGTGGGGGAGGACCTTCACACTGGTGGCTGGACGACAGGAACCTCTTGATAAGAGTATCCCTGCATTCCCCCTCCGGACATGCTTGCTCTCAGATGCATCGAGCGAGGGATGGGCGCACACCTGGACGAGTTGCTGACTTGGGTGTGTGGCACAGGAGAAAATGCGACAAGCGCCTTCACATCAGCATCCTGGAACTCAAGGCAGCCTTCCTGGCCCTCCGAGAGTTCGGGATCAAGTGATGGGACACTCCGTGGTACTGATGAGCGATAATACTGCGCTGAGTGGCATACGTCAACAAGCAGGGGGCTAAGCGTCCCTCCCACTTCATCAGTTGGCGATGCAGGTGCACGAGTGGGCGCGGCTCACTCGGTGAGCTGTCAGCCAGGTACATTCCAGGCAAGAGAAATGTTGTGGCAGACAAACTCTGCCGCCAGAAATCAAGTGGTCCCTCCACTTGAAGGTAGCAGAAGGCTGTTAGGCGACCTGTGGGGCGTCCATCCATCAATCTGTTTGCCACCCGGCACAACAGAAAACTCAGGTCTTCTGTTCTGTCGTGCGGACCCATGGGCCCTCCGGAGGACACATTCCAGCACCCGTGGGACAACCTCGGCGTATACACCTTTCCCCGTTCTGTCGATTCGCGGATGATCACCCAGAATCTCAGAATGATTCTGGTGGCACCCAAATGGCCCCAGACCGTTTGGTATCCGGACCTGCCAGCTCTCCTCTCCGGGCGCCGAGAGAGATTCCCCTGGCCCAACCTGCTGTGTCAACCTCCGTAACCCCGGTTCCACCAGGCAGTGCATTTCCTGTGTCTTCATGGCTGGAGGTTATCCACCATCTCTTGCAGTGAGAAGCTTTTCGCGTGGCGCAAACAGCAACAGAGTGGCAGGATACCTCAGGCGATCCTCCACAAGCGCCTACTGCCAGGAAAGTGGTCCGTCATCTGTGGTTGGTGTCGTCGAAGGGGTATCTCTCTGGTCAGAGCTACTATTCAGCAGTTCGCGGACTTCCTCGTCTCCCTTACACGAAAGAAGCTTCTCTCCATTTCAGCTGTGAAAGGCTACGCGCGCTGCACTTGGCCTGAGTCTTACGGCTGAAAGGAGTAGAACATCTCCTCTTTCAAGGTATCTCTACTAATGAGAAGCTTCAAAAGGTCTTGCCCACCCAGGGATCTCAGGCCCCCTGCGTGGTATGTGACTCTCGTCCTAAGGAGCCTGACTCATGCACCGTATGAGCCTTTATGAGAGTTGTCAGACAGGGATCTGACCCTCAAGACCATCTTCCTGCTAGCCCTGGCATCAGTGAAGAGAGTTGGCGAACTTCACGGACTTTCCTTCGATGTAAAACACTCGAGGGGATGGGGATCAGTTACTGCTCGATTTTGTCCCGGTTTCGTTGGGCTCAGAATCCTTCGGTCTCCAACTTGTCCAACTCAAGTCCTTCACGATCCCTCCCTAGAGGACTTTGTAGGTAATGAACCAGACGAGATGCTACTGTGTCCTGTTAAGATGCTGCAGCGCTATCTGAAGAGGACTCGCGCCTCCAGCCTGGGTGTGTAAACGACTCTTCAAGTACTGGCTTGGCCAAGAAAGAAGTGTCCAAGAACACCATCTCTTTCTGGCTTCGTGAGATTAAGGAGAGCGTACTCTGCTGCAGGAGAAGACGACACTGGTGCGCTTCGTCCGAGAGCTCACGAGGTCCGCCCAGCATTGATCCGTCCCACGCATTCGGAAGAACATGTTGGTTTTACAGGTGCTGAAGGCTGGGGTGTGGTCCCAACAGACTACTTTCACCTCCTTCTACGTCCGGGATGTTGCACACAAGTCCTGGACACTTTTTCCTTGGGTCCTGTGGTGGCTGCTCAACAAGTTGTGTAGCTTACCTGGCTCCTCTAACAGGACAGGTTGTATCTCGCCTAAGTTATGCATTGTGATTGGGAGAATGAATGTGGAGTGACTGGCCTTTCTTCTTTCTCCCCATCCTGGCTCTCTTCCCACGGGCAGGAAGCGGACGTGCCGTTACAAGCTGGATCTGGCGATCGATGCAGGTAAGCACCCAAATTACAGAGCTCCTGTTCTATTTTCCGTTCAGGTTGATAGAAGCAACCCCTTCCCTCTTGCAAGGGGAAGGAGACCATGACTATAAAACAAACCCAATGCTTGTAATTGTTTAGTTTGCATGAACTGACATTTCCTCTTTCATGCAAAGGAACCTAAGAAGTCTGACAACTGATCCTGCGTTTCTTACAACCCGATCATTTTGTCAGAGGCAGTTTTCCCTTCCTCGCTCTCCACGACCAGGAAGGGAAGACAAGGTGGTGAACTCCAGTCATTTCATAGAGACTAACTCAGATTCCTCCTCCAACCAGTAAGTCTCTAATGTAAAGGACAGAGGGTTTGTATATTGTGTCGGAACAAATCACAATTTTTAAAGTAAATTGCATTTTTCCTAACTATACAAACCCGAGGTCCTTTATACTTTATGCCCACCTCATGCCACTCCTCAATCTGATACCTGGGCCGAAAGGCAAATTGGAATGTTTACATCCGGGCAGGGGTACTCCCACCTCCGGACAGTAGTCAACTGCCTAACCACCTTGTTTGAAGTTCAACGGCCGTTTCAGCCTACACCTGAAAGTAATCCCTAATGTAAAGGACCTCGGGTTTTGTATAGTTAGGACAAATACAATTTACTTTAAAAATTGTGATTTTTAGCTGCCTAGTTAGAAACATGGGCTATGTAATTACAGTATTTTAAGTAACATAATCCCAATAAAACTGTCAATTTTTAACACTATTTAGGTATGTTGTGACATAATTGTTTGTGGTATCCATGGCCAGGAACCAAGATGTAAAAATTTTTTAAGCTTTGGAGTTAAATCAATTAGTACCATCAATTAAATTCACGATGGAAATGGAAAATGATGGGTTCCCCTTACATGCTGACTTTGTTGTCTGGATGTCCTCATTTTGTGAAGAAATAGTAGTGGGTTTAAACTATTTTTAGTGTATACATGTATAAAATGAAAACCCACTAATATTTCTGGAGTGGATTAGTGTATGGTGCATCCCATTCTATTCTGGACAAAGCAAAAACAGGTTAAAAAGTCAGTGTTTTCAGCATCTTTTCCTTCATGTTTTTAAGTGAGTATTACTCATTGGGTAACTTTGACTTATATCTTACCATGAATCTAATGAAAGTTTCAGCAAATGTTATTGAAATTAGATAATGCCTGATTAGGAAAAATCAGGCAAAAAAAATGTTTTAGGATTTGTTCTTCCTTTACTAGAATAATCTCTGTTTGTAGTGTATTTAAAGATAGAGTTGTTTGTTGGTAGCTTTCTGCAATATTAAAACTTGGGCCATTGACGTGTGGTCTCTTGTTTGTCACTTTTCATAAGATATCAAACAGAGATCTTTCCAGAATTGGAACCTAATCCTCCTTTCCTGCACAAAAATTTACTTTGCATCAGTTCAGTAAATGCCTTATAATAATAGTTCCAGTGGTTCTTTAAAGATTGTTGGACCCTCATCTTCTTAAAATTTTGGTAAAGATTAATGCATTATTACCCTAATTTATTCTCCTTGCAATACATTTTTATCTGAAACCCTAAACGCCTACTGGACGTATCAAGAAAAATCCCCAGACAATATTAAAAATGGTTTTTAAATATTCGCGGAAAAATAATTATAGGCCTAGTTTGTGAAGGTTTTAAATCATTGGGGATGCTGGGAGTTCAATCACGCTGTTGTTTTGTTTATAAGCGTCACTGGACGAAATGCGCCAAGATTTCTTCCTTCCCGCACCAGAAAGCATCAGCGCGCGCATCGTAGCGATATCTTGGCGAAATGTGTTTTGCAGAACTTTGGCACAATTTGTGAGGCAACAGGACGTTTGCAGAGATGTCCCAACATGTCAGGACCGTGAAGGCGACCTGTTGGTAGTGCGTGTGAGATGAGTTTTAGACTGGGATGCTGGGAGGGACCAAAGCCAAGATGATTGTATATTCTAATAACCATATCCCATGCCTTTAAAGGAACATCGGGGTGAATCCGTAACATTTGGGAGGCCTAACAAAAGGACATTGATGAACTTGTTGGAGCTCAATCGAGAGCAGGTGGAAAGTCCTCATTTTGTGGCAGTTGGTCATCCAGTGATGAGGACATCACGCCTGATGTTAGTGATGACCTATTTGCCCCAATGTCCGTCAAGCCAAGGAAAGTGAATTAGAGTTTAGTGGTTTCAATTGTTTAGGGAGAGTCTGAGGAGGAGGAGGAGGCATTGTGGCTGGTGGGGATGAGACAGAAAGTGATGGTGAAAGTGAAAGATGGGCCAGCTGGGAGGGTGGGAGTGCGATCATATTTGTAAACACAACGTCGCGCAGCTTGGGTGAAGGTTAATGAGAGGGGTGGTTGGAGGACCCCACCCCACCTAACATGCACCCATTCACAGCACCTGGACTGACCTTCCCTGTGCCTCTCACTTTCAGCTCTTCCTGACGCTGGAATGCTGGAATCCTGAGTTGTTACGCTCGGGCCGTGAGGAACTGGTTGTCTGTGGCGGGGCTGCAACCTCACGGACATGGCGCATTTTTTGTCCCATTTTTTTTGAATGATGCCTGCTGCCGACGCCAGGCAATATTGATTTTTTTTTTAGCCCCCTGTACCCGGCATTATGCCCCGTGATAGTTTCCTGGCGATGGACAGGCCCAACGCCTTCAACCTGTACCCTGAATAACCCCGACCACCATCTTAATCCGCCCAGTGTTGGAGTACATTCGTGATATGGCCAGTTTCTCGTGGTTCCTTCCAAGAACCTTTCTTTGGATGAGGGGATGATGCCATACAAAATGGCGTCTAAGCTAAAAGTGTACAACCCAGTCCAAAGAAATATGGTTAAAGTTATTTTTATTACAGAATCTAACACTGGATACATCGTGGACTTCTTGGTGTATTCTGGGGTCTTCTCACGCTTTGTGACACTGTCTTTGGTCTTGTGGATCGTTTCGCCAGGGATACCACCTGTTTATGGATAATTATTATAACTCATCCCTGGCCCAGGAACTTATTGTGCATGTCAGTGGTACCCTTAACGGTGCGTGGGGCCCCAAATGTTCTCAAGAGGTTTGCTAGCCAGCCGCAACATCTGGCAATAGGAGAGACAGAGTGGCGGCGGAAGGGAGATGTCTTCATCATCTGTTGGAAGGGGTCCGACTTCAGTGCCCATGATTACTGACGAGTCATGAGCCCATCCAAGAAGAGATCATTCAGCGGAAGAAGACACGTCGGCAGGGCCGAGATTTTGAATGATCCGTGCCCAACGCCCTACTGTCATCGGGCACTACAACAAACATGGGAGGAGTTGATCTCTTTGATCAAATCCAGTATTATCCCTTCACCAGGAGAACCAGGAGGTGGGCACAGAAGCTAAATTTGAGTTGGCCCTCCAGAATGCCTAATCCTTTAATAAATTCTGACATTCGGAGGTTGTCCCATCCAGTTTCTTGAGGTGGCTGGGAATGCCCTCATAAACTTTAATCCAGAGGATTTTTGAGCTCCAGCTCTCCGCCCGAGAGGAATTAGGGCAGATGTTGCTAGGAGGGCCAACCTCAGTCTTCCTTCCTGCCGACGCCCTTGATGATGCCACCCTCCCTCATGACGCTGTCTCGCTGGGTAACCAGTCGACCCTGATGCCGGCAACCACATTCCTGGGGTAGTGGACCCTCTAGAAGGAGCGTAAACAGAAGAAGGGGCAGTGCTGGGTGTGCCATAAGAATGGCAGAAGAGACACCCAGTATGTCTGTCGCACCTGTTCTTGTAGGTATATGCGGTCATATATTGGAGTCGCCTGACTTCTCACACTCTGTATCAGTCCTCCGCAGTCAATGGCTTCCTCCGCCTGTGCCTCGTCAAATAAGACTCTTCAATGGAGGAGGGAGAAAACAAGAACAGAATGAAGAGTCAGGATTACCGTGAGTATTCTGCATTGAATTTATTTTTAGTTTTATATTTATTACAAGTTTTTATATATCTGTATTTATTGGTGTTTTGTATATTATTTCAGTTTTATGCAAAAAAAAAAGTTTTTCACAAGCATTCCTTTTAGTTATGTATTCGTACCAAAGTAAAAAAACAATATAATATTATATATATATGTATGTATGAATGTATATATATATATATATATATATATATATATATATATATATATATACGGCGCTATAAATATATTCATCATAAATTATTTATGGTTTATTTTTGTTCGGGATTCATATATCCGATCGGAAGAAATATATGGCCCCAAAACGGCAGAATAATCATAATTTGAAGGTGTTTTTGATGTAAATCAATAATAATGCAGTTTACATCGTTTTCAATGCATAAAAGTAAGGTTTTCTTATGATTTTTTACGATTTTCGATATATTTTTTCGTTTATATATTTTCGGTTTACGATATCATGCCTGTATATATAGATATATATATATATATATATATATATATATATATATATATATATATATATATATATATATATATATATATATATATATATATATATATATATATATATATATATATATATATATATATTTGGGTCTTTTTGGGTAAGCAAAAAATCTAATATTCTGGTGATATTCAATCATTTACCTTCATTTTGCAACAAATGGAAAGTCTCTAGCACAATATTTCGATTTATGGTGAATTTTTTAAAAAAACTTTATCCTTCCATCCGCGCGCGGGAAATCCACTGAAAATGTCAGCATTTCTTGAGTCACCTTGTCGTAATTTTTTTAGCACTACCGTTTTATATTATTCGTTACATAAAGTATTATACATCAAAATGTGCGCAATTTCATTTAGAATACAACAAAAAATAAATAATTCTTTTAGCTTTAACAGTTTTGAAATATTTTCATTTAAATCACGATAACTGACAAAATTTTAACCTGTCAACTTTGACTCGACCGAAATGCTCAAAAAACGCAATTGTATGCCAAAATTCTTACATTCTAGTAACAATCAATCATTTACCTTTATTCTGCAACAAACGGAAAGTCTCTGGCACAATATTTCGATTTATGGTGAATTTTTTAAAAAACTTTTTCCTTCCCTCCGCACGCGGGAAATCCGCTGAAAATGTCAGCATTTCTTGTGTCACCTTGTCGTAATTTTTTCGCCGTTTTATATTATTCGTTACATAAAGTGTTATACATCAAAATGTGCGCAATTTCATGTAAAATACAACAGAAAATAAATAATTCTTTTAGCTTTTAACAGTTTTGAAATATTTTTATATAAATCATGATAACTGACAAAATTTTAACCTTCCGTCAACTTTGACTTGACCGAAATGGTCAAAAAATGCAATTGTAAGCCAAAACTCTTACATTCTAGTAACAATCAATCATTTTCCTTCATTTTGCAACAAACGGAAAGTCTCTAGCACAATATTTCGATTTATGGTGAATTTTTAAAAAAAAACTTTTTCCTTCGCTCCGCGCACGCGAACTCCGCTGAAAATCCTAGCATTTCTTGAGTCACCTTGTCGTAATTTTCGCGCCATTTTATATTATTCGTTACATAAAGTATTATACATCAAAATGTGTGCAATTTCATTTAGAATACAACAAAAAATAAATCATTCTTTTAGCTTTTAACAGTTTTGAAATATTTTCATTTAAATCACGATAACTGACAAAATTTTAACCTTTGGTCAACTTTGACTCGACCGAAATGGTAAAAAAACGCAATTTTAAGCCGAAATTCTTACATTCTAGTAACAATCAATCATTTACCTTCATTTTGCAACAAACGGAAAGTCTCTAGCACAATATTTCGATTTATGGTGAATTTTTGAAAAAAAGGTTTTCCTTCATCTCAGAAGATCAGAAATCCACTGAAAATGTCAGCATTTCTTGAGTCACCTTGTTGTAATTTTCATTAGCCCTTTATATTATTCATTACATAAAGTGTTATACATCAAAATGTGCGCAATGTCATGTAGAATACAACAAAAAATAAATCATTCTTTTAGCTTTTAACAGTTTTGAAATATTTTCATTTAAATCACGATAACTGACAAAATTTTAACCTTTGGTCAACTTTGACTCGACCGAAATGGTAAAAAAACGCAATTGTAAGCCAAAACTCTTACATTCTAGTAACAATCAATCATTTTCCTTCATTTTGCAACAAACGGAAAGTCTCTAGCACAATATTTCGATTTATGGTGAATTTTTTGAAAAAAAACTTTTCCTTCCCTCCACGACGCTGACTCCGCTGAAAATCCTAGCATTTCTTGAGTCACCTTGTCGTAATTTTTTTGCCATTTTATATTATTCGTTATGTAAAGTGTTATACATCAAAATGTGCACAATTTCATTTAGAATACAATAAAAATAAATAATTCTTTTTAGCTTTTAACAGTTTTGAAATATTTTCATTTAAATCACGATAACTGACAAAATTTTAACATTCAGTCAACTTTGACTCGACCGAAATGTTCGAAAAACGCAATTTTAAGCCAAAACTCTTACATTCTAGTAACAATCAATCCTTTACCTTCATTTTGCAACAAACGGAAAAGTCTCTGGCACAATATTTCGATTTATGGTGAATTTTTGAAAAAACTTTTTCCTTCCATCCTCCTCTGAAAATCCTGTCATTTCTTGAGTCACCTTGTCGTAATGTTTTCGCCATTTTATATTATTCGTTACATAAAGTGTTATACATCAAAATGTGCGCAATTTCATGTAGAATACAACCAAAAATAAATCAAGTTTTTAGCTTTTACCATTTTTGAAATATTTTCATATAAATAACGATAAATAGAAAAAATCAACCTTCGGTCAACTTTAACTCGATCAAAATGGTAAAAAATGCAATTGTAAGCTAAAAACTTACAGTCTAGTAATATTCAATCAATTTCCTTCATTTTGAAACAATTGGAAAGTCTCTAGCACAATATTTCGATTTATGGTGAATTTTTTAAAAAACTTTTTTTACATCCAGCGTTTCAAAATTCATGCATCATTTTGTGATAATATTTTCTCTGTGTTGCTTTAATCGTTTTACAATCTGTTATATACCAAAATCATCGCAATTTAGTGTACAATACAACTAAAAAAGTAACTCATTAGCTTTAACCGTTTTGCTGACAGCGATTTATATACAATTATATGATTTTTTTTTCGCTGTCATATATTCCAATATTTATATATGATAATGATATTTTTTTTCATTTCTGATGGTTGCATACTAAACTTCAGGCAATGAGAAAAAATGAGCCAAAATGAACTCTTAATCTTAAAAACTAAGCGTGCTGTGATTTTTGAAAAATTTTTTCCGCTTCAACGCTTAGCTCCCACGCCCTCCGGCATACGGGAGACATTTTTGTAAATAGAGGCTCAAGCGTTTAAGGGTTAATTTATTGTTTATTTTTAATGAAATTCTTTGTGTTTTCCTTTACCTTCTCTTCTTCATAATGAGTACCATATTCTGTGGAAGCTTGAATTTAAAGTCTATGGCCTGTGTGGGCTTGTTCCTTAGGAATTGGGTTCCTCTGAGTAGTAGTAATAATACCAGTGGGAGAGACCTGTGATTGTACGAGGTGGAAGCACTGTCATGCATTGTTTTCCTCCTCTTTCTCATTGTCTTCCTCCTCCTCCACCTCCTCACCTTCCTCCTCATCTTCCCCATCTCCTTCCCCGTCATCTTCCCCATCTCTGAATCAACAGAAGTAGGAAGAAGGCCTGGAGGGCATTCCTCCTAGGAAATATAAGAAGTCTTCCTACAGCTATCACTCTGCTTATAGTTATGGCAATCCCACCCTGCTGAGAGTGATAGTGATCCCAGTGTTCAATGCCAGGGACAGGTGATCATGGGTGGTGCTGATAGGTCAGTTCATGAGCCTGCATGTGACTTGTCACTGATGCCTGGTCTGTCATCAGAATATTGTCTTTATTGAGAATTTAACATGGCAACACTGCTCATGGTATCGGCTGCTGGTTGGCTTAATTCTATCTTACTCTGATGTAAACAAAGAGACTTTGAATTCCTACCAAAGCACATATTTATATGAAAGACACTGGATTAGACACAGTGTGCAGTAATAACTTGAATGATAAATATGTCCTTTAAGATACTACAGATATATTGGTGAACATATACAAACAACCAAAGAAGGAGGATGGCCGCATGAAATGGTCTAACATGACTTTTGAATTCAGAGCTTCAGCTGAACCTGAACTGCTATCACTTTTATCCCAATGTGGTAGCTTGCACTTATCTGATGTAAAACTTCTTGTTTTTAATAAACAATGTATATTAAGCAAGCATCTTGTAAAAGGTATGAAACTATTGTAAATATGCCAAATGACTTGACTGCATAGTATTTTTTTAGTAGCAATTGTTATGGCCATTTTACAACTGACAGCCTATATACAGAATCCCTCAGTTATCTGGATCGCCATTATCTGACACCTGGACTAAAGCCCCAAAGATATATGATATATATAATGTTCCTACACAAATAGGAACCTTCGGTCTTTACATAGGATTTTGCTTTCGTTAGTTACCGACGGTAGGGGGGAAGCTCCGCCCACTCATTGGTCTGCGCTTCACTTTACTTTCGCATGACGTGTGAAGACGTCTGTGTGCTTCCCTGCCCGACTGCCGTTCGCTTTCTTTTTAGTGTTTTCTGTTGATGATGTATGTGTATCTCAGTAATGAGGTAATTTCATTGCTTACCAGTTACTACAAAGTCAAGATGTCCCATCTATTGGTAGCCTTAGTAGTGGCCGTTTGAAAGCTCCTGGCATCACATCTCAGTACCCACTCTGCATTCTCTCTCTCTCTCTCTCTCTCTCTCTCTCTCTCTCTCTCTCTCTCTCTCTCTCTCTCTCTCTCTCTCTCTCTCTCACTTCTAGTGAGATGAATTTTTACGGTACATGTATACAGGTATGTTTATTTGTATGATAAATAAACTTTTTACCTAATAATAAGTACTAATTTTCAAATAATAATAGTAAAACTGTAATTACAAAATTCGTATTATTTTGAACAAACAAATTCTTCCCTCATCTTTTGTAAGAAGGAGGTGAAGGCAAAAGCTGTTAGACATGTCATTTAACCCTTAAATGCCGAGCCTCTATTTACAAAAGTGTCTGTCGTATGGCGGGGGCATTCGGGAGTTAGCGCCGAAGCGGAAAATAAGTTTTTTTCAAAAACTCACAGCACTCTTAGTTTTTAAGATTAAGAGTTCATTTGTGGCTCCTTTTTTTGTCATTGCCTGAAGTTTAGTACACAACCATCAGAAATGAAAAGAAATATAATTTTCATATATAAATATTGAAATATATGACCGCGAAAAAAAAATTTCATATATAATTGTATACAAATCGCGCTGTGAGCAAAACGGTTAAAGCTAACGAGGTACTTTCTTTTTCTTTTGTATATAACAAATTGTAAAACGATCAAAGCAACACAGAGAAAATATTATCACAAAATGATGCATGAATTAAATGAACGCTAACGTAAAAAAGTTTTTTTCGAAACTTCACCATAAATCGAAATATTGTGCTAGAGACTTCCCGTTTGTTGCAAAATGAAGGTAATTGATTGAATATTACTAGACTGTAAATTTTTTAGCTGACAATTGCAGTTTTCGACCATTTCGGTCGAGTTAAAGTTGACCGAAGATAGAATTTTTTCTATTTATCGTGATTTATATGAAAATATTTCAAAAGCGATAAAAGCTACAACCATGAGTTATTTTTTGTTTTATTCTACATGAAATTGCGCACATTTTCATATGTAAAACTTTATGTAACGACTAATATAAAATGGTGCAAACATTACGACAAAGTGACGAAAGAATTTCCGAGATGTTCGACTGAGTTACCGCGCGGACGTAAGGAAAAAGTTTTTTCAAAAATTCACCATAAATCGAAATATTGTGCTAGAGATTTCCAATTTGTTGCCAAATGAAGGTAAATGATTGAATATTACTAGAATGTAAGAATTTTAGCTTACAATTGTGTTTTTCGACCATTTCGGTCGAGTTAAAGTTGACCGAAGGTTGAAATTTTGGCACTTATCATGATTTATATGAAAATATTTCAAAACTGATAAAAGCTGCAACCATGAGTTATTTTTTGTTGTATTCTACATGAAATTTTGCACATTTTCATATATAAAACTTTATGTAACGACTAATATAAAACGGTGCAAACATTATGACAAAGTGACGAAAGAATTTCTGAGATGTTCGGCCGAGTTACCGCGCGCTGATGTAAGGAAAGTTTTTTTTTTTCTTCAAAAATTCACCATAAATCAAAATATTGTGCTAGAGACTTCCAATTTGTTGCAAAATGAAGGTACATGATTGAATATTACTAGAGTGTAAGAGTTTTAGCTTACAATTGCGTTTTTCGACCATTTCAGTCGAGTCAATTTGACCAAAGGTTGAAATTTTGGCACTTATCGTGATTTATATGAACATATTTCCAAACTGATAAAAGCTACAACCATGAGTTGTTTTTTGTTGTATTTTACATGAAATTGCACACATTTTCATATATAAAGCTTTATGTAACGGCTAATATAAAACGGTGCAAAAATTATGACAAAATGACAAAAGAATTTCTGAAATTTTCAGCCGAGTTACTGTGTCGGACACAAGGAAAAAGTTTTTTCAAAAATTCACCATAAATCGAAATATTGTGCTAGAGACTTCCAATTTGTTGCAAAATGAAGGTAAATGATTGAATATTACTAGAATGTAAGAGTTTTAGCTTACAATTGCGTTTTTCGACCATTTCGGTCGAGTCAAATTTGACCGAAGGTTGAAATTTTTTGTCGTCGACGTACGGTACGTCCACTCGTCACCCGACAGACAATTTTAGTCGACTTACGATACGTCCAGTCGGCGTTTAAGGGTTAACATGACAAGAAGGGGAGTGTTGCTAATCGGTGGTCAAATTTTTCTTGTAATTCTCTCTCTCTCTCTCTCTCTCTCTCTCTCTCTCTCTCTCTCTCTCTCTCTCTCTCTCTCTCCGTGTGTGTCCGTAATTCATAAAAAATTTCACTCTCTTAAGTAAGGACAACTGTTCTCTCTCTCGCTCTCGTTTGAAGTCAGCCAACCTAGGTGTTACAGCACTGTTTTTCTATATGTCTTTAACTGTACAGTAGATAATTTTGAATTGATCTAATTTTACCTGTACCGTTTACAAACTGTAAATGTGCCGTTCTAAAACACAGAGACATAGAGCATTTCAGAACAAAGAGAAAGTAACAGAATAAGGGAGTTTTTTAAAATGAGGTAGAGGAGACTTCTAAAAATAGATAGATGGAATGGGGGAGAGAGTCACACCATTTATTTCTTTTTTTAAGGGTAATGTATTAAGCTAACTTTTAAATGAAATTACAGTAACTTTAATTTCATTCAATTGTTAGTTTAATACTGAATTTCCATCTTTTGATATCTAACCTAAGAATAACTCTCTCTCTCTCTCTCTCTCTCCGTAATAATTGATAAATAATTTCATTCTCTTAAGCAAGGACAACCCTTTCTCTCTCTCTCTCTAATAATTGATAAATAATTTCATTCTCTTAAGCAAGGACAACCCTTTCTCTCTCTCTCTCTCTCTCTCTCTCTCTCTCTCTCTCTCTCTCTCTCTCTTAGCGCTCACACATTTTTATAACTTATTAATTCTCTGTATGTCTTTACCTGTACAGTAGATTGTTTAAATTGATCTAATTTGACCTGTATCGTCTACGAAGTGTAAATGCGCTATTGTTGCAAATACGTTCTAAAACAGAGACATAATAACTAAGAGTTGTATTAGTCAAAATATAAAACACTGTTTGTTCATGAAAAAGCATTTCAGAACAAAGAGAAAGAGACGCAGAATAAAGAAGTTGTTAAAAAAAGGTTCAGACGATTCTAAAAATAGATCGGTTGGAAGGGGAGAGAGAGAGAGAGAGAGAGAGAGAGAGAGAAATTTTCTTCCAAATCTCAGTTTTTATGTCAACCATTTATTTCTCTTTTTTAAGGGTAATGTATTAAGCTAACTTTTAAATTAAAGTAACTTTAATTTCATTTCAAAGTTAACTTAATAATTTGGGAGCATGATTAGGGCCATATTTAGTGTTTAAACTTTAGAAATAAGCATTTATTAGCATTTTTAGAGACCATGCCAAACTTATGCGAAAATTCACCCTGCGCGAGGGGTTCTGGAACCTAACCTCGTGTAAGTTCGAAGTATGACTGTATCTTCGTAATTTCCCGTTCACATAGCCCATTAGCTTCTGGTATGTAGGGAATAATAGTGACTTTCCAAATGCCCATTACATCTGCAAGACACTAACGTCTTGTTCACAATTTCTCTCCCATTATCTGTAATCAGTACCTCAGGAACCCCATAACGACAAATATATCCATCAAAGAACGCGACGGCCACCTCCTCCGCTGTTTTATGCTTCAAAGGAAAAATCTCTATGAACCTAGTTAATTCATCAACAACCACCAACAGGTGCCCATGTCCATAACTAGATTCACAGAAATTGGATAACAGGTCCATATGGACCCTAGAAAAAGGTCTGCTGGGAATAGGAAATGAGCCCAATTTACAAGAAACGACCCTCAATCGCTTACACGCATTACAAACTGAACAACCCCTCACAAAGTCGTCCACTGACGTGAGCATATTCTTCCAAAAGAATTGTCCCCGTATATTCTGATACATCTTCTCAATACCCAAATGCGGACTGCCAAATCTACAGTGAACAATATCCAGAACAGTAGGCATTAAACTCCTAGGAACAACTATTTGCGTCATGTCACCCTTATCCTCACTATTTCTCATTCTGTATCTAATCTTCCTAACTAACAAATTACCCTCTAATTCAAGCCCTGCAAAAGGCAACTTACAACCCCTCCTAACTAATTCCCCTCTAAGAAATGCTTTTGTGTCTGCCAAAATCTCATCTTCATCCTGTTTAGCTTCTACTAAACTAATATCCCAGTCAATGCAATCTCCAGATACGTAACATATGAGTACCATCTTCATCATCAGAAAACCTTCTACTAAGGGCGTCGCTACAACATTATATCTACCCTCTATATACCTAAGCCTGGCAACAAAATCCCTGATTGTCAGATACCACCTAGCTCTTTTGGGGGAAAGATCTGGCTTATTAAAAAGATACAACAATGGTTTATGATCCGTAAGAATCTCTACTTGATTGCCCATCAATAACATCTTAAAATGAACCAAACTAGACACTGCGGCAAAGGCCTCTTTGTCCACTTCCGAGCATAGTTGTTCATTACTACCCCATGTCTTAAACTTCCTGCTGTAGAATGCAATCAGATGGAGTCTTCCATCGAACTTCTGCACAAGGCAGTCCCCTAAATCATCGTGACTGGCATCTATCATCAACGTGAAAGGACATTCCAAATCAGGAAATTTCAACACTGTGGGATTCACTAAGACATCCTTAATATTCTGAAAAGCTGATTGCTGCCCATCACTCCATACAAACTGCACATCATCCCTCAGGGCATCTGTTAAAGATGCTAAAGTAGAAGAACCTTTCACAAACCTACAAAAAAATCCAGCCATGCCTAAAAAAGACTAGCTCTGTTTCTTATTCTTGGCAGTAGCAAAATCTACAATTGCCCTAACTTTATCCTCATTCACTTTAACACCCTCCTTACAAATGACATGACCCAAGTATACTATCTGCTTCTTCAGAAAATTACACTTAGCTAATTTTATCTTCAAACCTGCTTACTAATTTTATCTTCAAACCTGCTTACCTAAGCCTCCTAAAAACCTTCTAAATTTACCCCTACTGAATCAGTGGCAACTAATATATCATCCATGTAGAGATACAGTATATGCATTTCTCTAACAAGCCATGCAAAACTGTATTCATTAGCCTAGTAAATGTCATAGGACTATCCGATAAACCAAACGGCATCCACGTGAACTCATAATGTCCCTTCAGCAAAGAGAAAGCCGTGTACTCTCGACTCTCCTCGCTAAGCAGTACTTGCAAGTACCCTTGCATCAGATCAGTTGAAGAAAAAATATTCTTGCCCCCAGTCTCAACAAATAAATCTGGCAAACACTCCATAGGATAATGATCAGGAGTGGCTTTCTCTTTCAACTTCCTAAAGTCCACACAAACTCAGACTGAACCATCCTTCTTAGGTACTGCTAACAACGGGAAATTAAAAGGCGAGGAACTGGGCCTAACAATGCTTTCCTCCGCCCACTAATTAAGAGCCTATCTGACATTTTAGGCACAGAAGAGGAGGAAAGAGTGCTATGCACGGTGAGAGCCCTCAGGTACTACCTGCACTGAACAGAGGAAATTTGAGGGCATTTTTCTAAATTGTGGTACTCGGTCAAAAATCCCTCTAGTCCTTTATCTAAGAATGCCATTTCCTTCTTCTTGAGAGATTTTATTGAATGTTGTTATAAGTTAAAGCTCATGATGTAAGGGCTGTCGCTACATCAGTAGCTTTCAAGCGATGGCCAGAAAATTTGGTCTCAGAAAACTTGGTCTGAAAAATTCGGTCTCAAGCTACTGTGCTTTGGCATATGAACTGTTTTGTGTGTTAACTTTACATGATAATTATGTTTTTAGGATACTAAATAGCAAACATTTGTGTGAGTGCCTCTTCCTTTTTCGGGACATCAGTGAATTTCCAAATGTTGGGTTTTTTGCTTGCTATAGATTGTAAGGCTGAGTGAAATCTTTCTAATGCATTGTTTGTGCCAGACAATTTATCCATAACACAATTTCTGATATTCAAAAACACTATAGGATATAAAGGAGCTTCTCTTTTACTTCGTCGTCCATGGATTTCACAGATATATGTTAATTCAGAGTAACTAATAAAATCCATTGGTACTGATTTGTCTTCACAAAGTTCCTCAAAAGCATCAATCACTTCTTCAGTTGGCAAGAATGCCAAAGCACAAAGCATTCTGATTGTCAGCAAAAAATTTATTGTCAGTATTAGTATACTGACACTTAAAACCCAAATCACAAATTCGGTGCTAGACAGTCTGGCACAAATGGATGAAGCACCCAACAGTTACACAACTAGGAAAATGCTTTTGGATACTATTACAAAGTGTTTTCTCGAAATCAGTCATCACTTCCTTGGGATTTAAATTTGTCAGTAGGTCTTTTAGTTTCATATAGGCTTTATCATAAGTAGCTTCTGTTTTGTCAGGCAATAAAATAAATGCACGAGGGAAGATTTTTCAGCAGATATAAGCACTTAGTATAATCAGAACTTGATACCATCCATTTGGTGAAACTTTGAAAGTACCGTCCGTTCCCAAGTGGAGAGAACTTTATAGATCATCAAGCCCCTTGCCAGAAGCAAATAACAAAATTCTTTTTGTCATCGCCTATTCCACTGTCACTTTGTAAAAACAGTTTGCCATGACTCAAAACACGAAAGATTTGAGGCACTTCAAATCCAGTACGAGTCAGAGACAGAGGAGTTGCAGCACCAAAAGCTTTAGTCTGCCAATTGAAATTGTTGGCAAATTCGATATTTCACTTATTACATTTTCATCAAGTTCTTCATAGCATCTGCTAAAACCATTCTTATGCTAGATGATCCACCATTCTTAATTATACACTTCATTTCCGATATAGCACTTTGGTCTTCTACTTTTGCTGATGTAGAAGAGTAACTATGAGTGTTAATATTCTTAACAATCACATTTTTGCATTATATTGTCGGCACTGGAAATATGAAAATTATATCTGTCATTTTCTTCATCGATGAAATTTTCTTTTCCTCTTTCAGATTCAATGTACTTCAAAGTCATTGCTATGGGTACTGTAACTGAATTTAAAATTTGATAGATGGTATTCCATAAAGTTTGTATAGAGAAAACAGAAACTACTAGTGAGTTAGGTTTAATGGTTTAACAGTCATTGTAATGTAATAGCATAGTTTTGTTAAGAAAAACAAAAGATCATTGTACAAACAGCTCAGTTTCAGTAAGCTAAATACTGAGAGACCCAGTTTTCTGAGACCAAATTTTCCAAGACCCAGTTTTCTTATATTTTTAAGAAAACTCTTTAATATTTTTGTATCCTTAAAATAAATATTATGCTTGAATTAATCTTAAATAAACAATTTTACCTTTTCTTTGCATTTTCGAAACTGTTAAAGGACATGGAATTATTTTCTAGCATTTATGACATTAGTATTTAATGCAATTTTGAGACCGAATTTTCTTAGACTGTGTTTCGAGACCGAATATTCCTAATACCCTTTCAAGCACAATCTTTTCTTATCCTCCATTCTTCAGGCAACATACTGGAGAAGCAAGTCGGTGTTTGCAATGCACTACTGTATCTGCAGGATGTGGAAACTGTTTACGAAAACTGTAGTACCCTAAGACCGATGTCCGTAGCTGGAGTAAAGATGGGTGAGGAAGTGTAGGAAGTATCCCTTCCTCTGTATTTAGCTCTTCACCTTGTTCGTGGTGTCGAGTTCTGGGGAAGCCTGGAGGGTACAAGAGAGGATTGCCCACCAGTTTTTTAGTGTTGGTTAGTGGTCATGTTAATTTTTATGGTGTAGGTGATTTTGTTGCTGGTTTATTGTTGTGTTTTGGTACTGCGCCCTAGGTAGGGGCAATTGTCTGAGCTTTGTTGGCCTTCGGTTTTGACCTTCATCACAAAGTTCTTGCTGTATATTCTGTCAGCCTTTGAAGTACTCCTTCACTGCAGAATATCTCACTTCCATAGAGACGACTCTGGCTATACCACCACATCTCTACAGGTTGAGATGAGCACCAACCAGAGGCAGTAATTATCTGTGTAGCTCTCTCACCAGGTAAAGAAACAACAAACATTGTCTCAATGTTAGCCCATTTTAGGTCATGAACTTTTCATATGTAGATCATTATTTTACCGTCCACAGTTCCCCACCACCTTTCAGTGTGGAATTAGCTGAGTAATTACTGGGTAAATTACTTATATCAAAATGACATTTTTATGATAAAGTTTCATATAACTTACCCAGTAATTACGGATGGAGCCCGCCCTCCTCCCCGCACATGGACTTTTTTGCATAAACAAATTGATCTGTTGGCTTAGTTGTTCCTCTATCGTACCTATTTCCCAGCCCGAGAAGAACCCTAAAAGGGTTCAGAGGTCTGGTTAAACAAATCATTTATAACTAACTAATCTATCTTACCCTGAAAGTGGGTGGGGCCTTGTCACCTACACGAAACAAAAGAATCGCTACTGTGAATTTCAGAATTTAAGCTGCCGTTTGAGTAGAAACTCTTAGCTAAGTAATTACTGGGTAAGTATATATAAAACTTTATTTTATCATAAAAATGTCATTTTTATCATGAAAATAATATTTTTGCCATTGATTTTCCTTATATGTACTGTATTGTATCTGGGTGAAGGGGGATATAAAAATTTTCCTATGTTGAGTGATGAGTTTGCTGTACAATGTTTTATTTTGCCATCTACTCATGGATACAAAATATCAGATAATGTCTTAGAAATAAAAAACTGTGCTATTCACTGACAATGAGTGTTTGTTTTGGCAATGTTGCTGCCTGTTCAAAATTATGATTAACTGATGTCAGTTCTTGTAGGTCTTTGCTTTGTGAGGACCTCCTCAGCTTCTCACAAGTTGGTGGTTCAGGTATGATATTGGAGTTTGGTAGGTCTGATGTAACTTTTCTGAGAGGAGGTAGCTGGTGCCAGTGAAGTATTATCTGGGCCCCAGAAGATCTTACCCATTTCTTGTCTCCCTGACACCAGTAGGAAGAAACTCTACCATTGTAACCGTATTCAGTGTTGGTTTTAGCTTCTGTGTATTCAGTTAATCCAGGAATCTGAGACATTACTTGTCTTGGGTGGTGCCTGTTTTATCAGTGGCAATGATGATGTTTTGATGGTTGCGTCTTGGTGTATGTTCTGTGAATAATAGTTGTGTGATGCCTTCTTTCAGGTGACAGGAGGGGTGTTCTTGTCATCTTGGTATATGATTGAGGGCATCCCTCAGCGGGGCATTTTTGTTGATGACTTTGTTTCTTAAGGGTATTTTTGTTGGGTGTTAGTTTTTTCTCTTTTTGTAGGACAAAGTGATTGCCCCGGGAAGTTGAATAATATTGTTGAACCCTATGTCAGGATAACTCTCACATATTGTTCCTCAAGGAATAGTAACCTCTGAGTAATCATCAGGGTTTCTGAGACTTTGATAAACAATGTATCTCCAGTAAGAAAATAGAATAGCACATCTGTGCTACTATCAACAAGTGGCATAAAGAACCCAGCCCCCCAAGAGATGACAGTGAAACTATAGAATTACATTATAAAGGCATCATGCATCAGAATTATGAAGCAAGTGAGACCGACCTCCAGAAGATAAAGAGAATGTTGTGTTATTTCCCCCAGTGACAAAATTGTGCTTATCATTTTTTGTAAAAACAGGAGAAAAGTCTACTTTCTCCTAAAAAATAATACAGCACTCCTTACAGATGCCCTCAAGTAGTTCAGTGTCAACTCCTGATACAAATTCTGGAACTGAGGGATGCCATCAATCATACATTGAGATGACAACAAAAAGCTTCTCAAAATGTCATTTCTAAGGGCCCACGGCTATATTTATTAACAGTATAGCTCTGAGAAAGGGTTTCTTAGCAAAAAAATAATGCACCTCTAGTAATAATAGATTAATAACACGGGAAAATTTTAAAGAACTGTCTAAATTAATCACTCAAAAAATGTTGGAGAAGATTGTAAACAAAGTTTACAATCTTCTCCAACCAGACTTGTGGAGAATGCCCAGCTTTCACCAGTATGGGTACTCTTGGGGTCTGGATGCAGACTCAGGTGGAAAGGGGACTTCTTGTTCTTTTGGGATATGTCTTGGAGATTGCTGCTGCCACAGGTTAACTGTCATAAAGTAAAGGGATGTGTTGAAACATTTGCAGTATAACTTAGTATATAAATTGGGACCTGTAGTTATAAAATATGGGGGCAAAGTCAGTGCCAATTTAAAATGGTCTATATTGTTAATCAAATAAAGATAAAACACATTCTGGGCGTGATGCACTAATCACTGATATACAGTACATTATCCAAATTACCCCCCCTTTTTTTTTTCAGTAAGAATCCCCTTTTATCTTAGTATGTGGGTTCATTTTTATCAACAGATGGTTCCTAATAGCTGTGCTACCCATTCGCTACTGTCAGTATTGCTGAACTGCTCTGCTCTTGATTTAGGACCAACTCTATCAAGACTGAAAGTGCTCACAGTTGGAATGGACCCAGAAAATAAAGTAAGTTTAATTTATTTATATATAAAAGTTATTGAAATTAATTTAAAATAATTTTGAGATTTGTGTTTATAAGGGCTAGCAGGTCTTCTAGTATTTTATGTATATTTCTTTGTAAAAAAATTCTTATTGATTTTTGTAGGGTTGGGCAATTGGCAATACACCTGAACTTGCCAATGCACATAACTCCCATGCAGCTCCTCAAGCAAGGAGAAGACCAGATAAGACACCTGGAGTACCAACAAGTAGTAGAGTGTCAAATGCTGAGACGTTCCACTTTGTATCATATGTTCCAGTCAATGGGCGTCTCTTTGAGTTAGATGGTTTAAAACCCTCTCCCATCGACCATGGTAAGTGAGGAAGCAAGAGTACCTGCTTTGACATGTGTTACCATTACACTTGCTGTTATATTTTATTTTGCTGATGAAAAAAGTACAGGTATTGTTTTATAAATATTTAATCCAACCCCATTATTGCATATGGGCCTAATCCTGAGAAGCACCAAAAGAAGAACCCTTATTTACCTGGCAACATCTTACTGTCTTTGGTTCTAGAATGTGTTCATTTTAAGCTGTTATTTCCCTGTTAATATTTCCTGTTCCATCCATATTTCTCAGTGGGATTTCAGAATACAGGTAGTCGTCGACTTACGACGGCATTAGGTTCTGACAGAGCGGTCGGAAGTCGATCTCGTCGTAAGTCGACCAACCACATATGTACATGTATTCTGTACCTACCGTATATTATCCATCATATATTATATCATAAGTATGACTAGCTTACATATACATTTTATATTATCCCAAAAATGTGCATGTATAGTACCTATTATTACGTTTAGCATATGAAATCTTATCTTGCTTGAACTCCTTGATTAATACTTACTTTTATTACTGTATGTAACATTTTTATTGTAGGCATTCAAACCATCTGTCTGGTCTGTTTACATTTTCTTATCCGCCATTTGCATTGCCAATCGGCTACACGTATGACGTAGTATTTACTTTTATTTATTTATAGGTTTGAATTAAATACATACTGTATTTGACGGTGTATAAGACGCACTTTTTTAACAAAAAAAAAAATGGCCTAAAAAATTCCCCTGCGCCCCATGTACATAATGTAGGCTCAAAATTTAAGCATTTTGGCCGAAATTATACATGAAATGTCACATAGATGTTGTAGCCTAGCCTAACATTCAGTTTTATCCTAATAACCTATTAAAAAACAACAAAGTTTATTATAATTATTTATCATTATGACACTTACCATCACCGCAATTACTACTGCTAGTATTATAATCAATATCTACGTTGTTATTATTGATATTTTCATTAAAATGTGTTAATATCATTATCGTCGTCTACAGCGGATTGCCGCATTCCACATTTACACTTACAGTACGTGTGCTGCCACCTATTGGTGATTATCTCGAGAGCTTTACAAATAACAAGGCTTCGTTCAGTTGGTAGTTGGCAATTCCTGCTAACATTCTCTTTACGCATAACAACATGGCTTCGATCAATTGGTGGTTGACAATTCCTGCTACCACTCTCTTTAGGCATAATAACAAGGCTTCGTTGAGTTGATACTTCGTAAATCGTGCTAGCATTCTCTTTTAAGCATAATAACATGGCTTTGTTCAGTTGCTCACGAGACTCGAGCCGTTACATAAGAAACATTTTTATTTATTGGATTTTACCCCTTGATTGCATACTTTTATAATATATAATGGATATATGCAACATATATTACCGTAGGTAACATCTTTATTAATGTTTTTGTTGATTCTGCCGGTAAGAAACAATGTTTACAAATGAATGTGTTGCAATCTATTGGTAAACCTATGAGTTAGCTTTCAGCAGCAGACGAAACATTCGATCGTAGTAAATGGCTGATTGTATAATACATATTTTGATAAATATAAATATGGTAAATAACTTCTTTATTAATGTTTTTGTTGATTCTGTTGGTAAGAAACAATATGCATATGATACCCTAATACTACAATGTTTACTTACCAAAATCATATGAGCATAGGCTAGGAAACCTTATTTTTTTTCCCTCAATGTCCTGCTGAAATTGGGGTGCGTCCTATGCAGACATGCGTCTTATAAGCCATCAAATACGGTAATTTGTTATTACATTTGATTTATTTGCAAAAAATAGAAATACAAAATACATTACATAAATATGAATCTTTTACCATTTTCGAACGACACAAACACACTGAATGCTGCCGAAAGCTCAGCATCTCTCGGATATGAGCGCGCTGCCGGTAGCGGGAAAAAGTATTGTACACACGCTCGACGTATTTTAGCAAAATGTAAAATTCAGTATTATTATATATTATATTATATTGTCGTAGCCGTCGTAAAGTCGGTCGGTCGTAAGTCGCATAGGTCGTAAGTCGACGACTACCTGTATATCCCATTTTTATACAGGTAACTTACCAAGTACAGTAATTATATAGCTATCAATTTCTAGTAACCAGCAGCTAAAATTTGAAAATTTGCAGTAGCAATTCTTTTGTTTGTTTTTGGCATAAGTATTGTAACTAGCTCACCCTCTCTCAGGGAAGGAGAGGAACAACACAGCAGAGAGGCTCAATGTATTTCTGCTGGCTCCCGACGAAGGTTGTGAGCAGCAGCTTAAATTTTGGATTTCATAGGCTTTACCGGTTGTTTTCCTGAAGTTATCTGTGAAGTATTTTGGATTCTTTTGGTTGCCTTTCGGCATGTATTCAGTCAGGATTACTTATTCAATATGAATTTTTTTAATTTTGACTTGTTTTCCCTTTTTGAGACTTAGTCAACTTGCTTTTGACAATGTCCGTTTTAAGTACATCTAGCACTCCTCGCTGCAGCAAGGGCTGCAATATGAGGTTGACTTCTGCCATATATAATTTGCATACAATTTGTAATAGTTGCAGGGATCAAGCATGTTCATTAGATCTGAGTTGGATAGAGAGGACTCCAACAAGTACATCCGAGTAGTCGAGGATGGTTTTCTTGGTTCTGGCGAAGTTATCCCTCCAAGAAGAAGAGATTGGAGGTGTCACGCCCCAGGAGGACTCATGGTCTTCTTCTTTGGGATGTGGACAGCCTCGATTTTCTTTTCACAGACCTCTTCATGCCGATTCATCAGCACAATGATATCAGGGAGAAGACTACGGCATCCCCTGTGAATACTCTTCACTGCTCCTTGCAGGGACTTTGCTGGGGCTGCCACGGCCCTTGCTTGCTATAAGGGCTTTCTCAAAGCAACCTGTGGGTAATTCTGGTGCAAAGAAGAGGGGCACTGTTCTGATTCCGATCTCCAGTCTAGTAATTCCGGAGTCATCATTCTCTCAGGAATGGACCTTCACTCGGTTCTGCCTTCCTCTTTCACAAAGAGTAGGTAGATACCACAGTAGTCAAGGAATGTACCGGGGCAATTAATTGCTTTGTCCTCTGGACAGTGGCAGCCTAGCCTTTCCTCGGCCCCTAGAAGTCTCAGGCTCCAAGGACGCTTGCAGAACACCCAACCTTCCTCATTCTCTTCTTACAAAGTGTGCATATGTGTGTCTCTTTCAACCCTCTTTCCATTGGGAAGAGGGCAGAGGGAGGAGAGGAAGGGAAAACTCTCGGAACAGCGTTCTCCCTCTGCTGGTGCCTTGATGAAGGAATGACTGTCAAGTCATTGGACTATATGACAGCAACATAGCCGAGACCTGGCAGTGGATATCCTTCAGGAGAAGTATCTATTTCCTCCAGATCTTGGTCACTTTCATCGAACTTCTGTTCTGCCTTCTCTCCCAAGTTCCTGACTTCAGGAGCAGCCAGCCCATCTAGAGCTAGTCGTCTTTGGTATCCTATCGTCACTGCAGAAGCTGTCCCCTCGGGCAGCATCGCCTTCGATTCTCTTCATGGATAATGAAGGAGATCTGCTTCCAGTTCTTAATCCTTCCCTCTCTCAAAGGATGAGGAAGGATTTAGGCTGGTGCTTGATTGACAGGAACCTCTAAATATGTATATATTGTTCTCGAGACATGCTTCTGTTCTCAGATGCGCCGACCAGGGAATAGGCGCACACCGGTAAGACCATTGTCTTCAAGGTGTGCGACCGAGATGATAAGTACCTTCTCATTAGCATCCTGGAACTCAGAGCAGTTTCCTGGCCCTCCAAGAGTTTCAGGATCTTTTTTTTTTTTTTTTTTTTTTTTTTTTTTTTTTTTTTTTTTTTTTTTTTTTTAGATACTCTGGGGTGTTGTTAGGCAACAACACCACAGTAGTGGCATACGTCAACAAATAAGAGGGTCTCGTTTCCCTCCTGTTACAAGTGCTCGAGTGAACTTTGGTGCACTTAGTAGAGCCATCAGCTAGATACATTCCAGGCAGTGGGATGTGCAGGCAGTCCGCAGTTATCGGCGATCCGGTTTTACAGCAGTTGTCTAGTGACAGCAATAACTGGATTTTCGGCACCAATATTAGCCGATCTCCAGTTATCGGCGCTGATCCCCGGTTATCGGCACTGATTGGCGGCGCCGGTCCCTGGTTATCAATGCTGATAAACGGATATCAATGCCAATAACCAAGGATCAGCACTATTATCACTGATTTTCAGTGATCGGCCATTTACGGTTATCGTCACGCTGTCGTGAATGGAACCCCTGCCAATAACCGGGGACTGCCTGTATTGGCAGACAAGCTCAGCCTCTGACATCGAGTGATGGGGACAGAGAGCTCCCTGCAGTCAGTTTTTCACAGAGAGGTTGCTCAACTTGAGGGCTCCCTATCATCCTTCTTTTTGCCTCCAGGCTCAGCAGAATTCTGCAGGTCTTCTGCTTAATTGTACCAGACCCATGGACCACTACGATGATGCATGCTGACACAGTGGAACAACCTCAACGCCTTCATCTTCCCTTCGCGTTTGTCTAATTTGCAAGTTGTTCATCAAGTGTGTTCACCCCAAATTTAGATGAATGCTGGAAGACTTCGCCTTTTGCCCAACCTGCTAGCTCTTGCTTCTGAGGCACCGAGAAGAGTTCCTCCCTGACCCAACCTTCTGTGTCAGTGACACGTGGAGCAGTTCTTCAGGCAGTATAATCCCTGTGCCTTCACGACTAGAGACTATCCTGCTTTCCTTGCAAGCATAGGCTTCTCACCGAGTGGCAGTGGAGATAGCTGGATATCTCTCTCATCCTCTGCAGCAGTACCCAGGGATTGGAGCCGTCTTTGCTGGTTGGTGTCATAGATGGGACTTTTTCTCTGGTCAGAGCCACTCTTCAGCAGGTTGCGGACTTCCTTGTTTCCTCAGCTGAGTGTTGCTTCTCTCCGATTCAGTTGTGAAAGATGTCGGCCCTATTCGGCCTAGTCTTCCATCTGAAAGTAGCCTTTTTCTCCTCAGTCGAGATTTAGCTACTGATGAGAAGCTTCTATTGATCTTGCCATCCCAGGGGCCTCAGGTACCTGGATGTTATGTGACTCTCATTTAGGGTTCCTGTCTCGTGCTTTGCACACGCCCTTGTGAGAGTCGTCAGACAGAGATCTGCGTCTCAAGACCAACTCTCGTCTCGCTCTGGCCTTGGTGTAGAGTATGGATAATCTTCATGGACCTACAGGGGATGGAGATCAATGCCTCGGCTCCATCTCGGATGTCATAGCAGACTCCGAATCCGTTGGCATCTATTGCCAGGTTCAAGTCCTTCTTGATCTCCTCCATGGATTTTGTAATCGATGACCCGGATCAGTCACTACTACCTGTACACTCCGCCCGAGAGCTCATGAAGTCAATGGCCTGGTCCATCCCTTGCATTCCGGAAGATTCTGTCAGTCTGGAAGCAAGATGTGATCTCATTAGACCACATTTATGTTTTCTACCTTTAGGTCTTTGCCCACAGGCCCTTGGAACCTTTTTTCCTTGGTCCTGTGGTGGTTGCTCAACAAATTGTGTTTTCTTAACCGGCTCCTTTAAAAGGACAGGTAGCGTCTCGCCTAAGGTGTATAGTTCCATAAGTGAGAAGGATTCTGAGAGTGACTGGCTTCACCTCCTCCCCCTTCCTCATCCTCCTACTTCTCTTCCTTCGGGCTGAGAATTGGACTCAAACCGACACTTGCTGGAACTGGCATCTGATGTGATAAGTCTACACATCGAGCACCCTTTCTGTTTGTCTCTCTAGAAGCATAGAAGCAGTCCCGCTCTTTCCTCTAGCAAGGGGAGGAACGAGACCCTGGCAATAAGGGAAACCCATTTTCGGGTCTTTACCTTACTGCCTCTGACTCTAGATTCCTTCCAGCCTGTTTTTGTATTAGCTGCGATTCCTCACTCATTCAGAAAGGTCTAGATGTCCGACATTTGATCTCGCAGTTCCTATACTCTGATCAATATGTCAGAGGCACGGTACAGTACTCCTCACTCTTTTGACCAGGAGGAGTAACCCAGGTGTGCAGAACTCCAGTCAGTTCAAAGAGACTCACTCAGATTCCTCCCTTCAACCAGTGAGTGTTCCTAAAGGAACGATGGTTTGTATATCATGTAGGAACAAATGACAATTTTTTAAAGTAAATTGCATTTTTCCTAACTATACAAACTTGAGGTCCTTTACATTACATTTTTATATAAGTGACTTACCAAGCAATTATATATCTACTAGCTTTCCACACGGCAGTCTTAAAGAATTTAAATTTTCGCGATGGTGCTACCATCGCTAGTGTAGGTGACAGGGTCCCACCCCCTTTTTGGGACTGATAGGTACAACTCAGCAAAGAGCTTCAGCTAGTTTTCTGCTGGCTCCCGACTAACTTCGGTGGTTTTGTGCAGCCTCGTCATCATTTCTTGGATATATTTGTCCAGCTCTTTGCTGAAGTATTCAGGTTTTCCGTGTTTTCGGTGTGTGCCGAATATTTTTCTTAGCTATCTAGCAATTTTGTTAGCTGTGGTTAACTTTATTCTATTTAGCCAGGATGTGTTGTAGAACGAGATTAGTTAAGTTCTCTTTTCATTCTCACACTAAATATGTGAAATGTAGGGGACAAGACAGTAATATGTACAGTATATCATACTTGTTCAGAATGTCAGGATTGGGACGAGCAAAAATGACTTTGATATCGCATTTAGCAAGTTTGGATAGGAATAGAAATAGGAAGGCGGCCCTTAGAGCCGAGAATAAGGCTGGCGTAGCTCTTGTTTCATCTCCTCCTGTGTTAGGAGTTAGTGTTAATTCTTTTCTTCAAATCCCTGCTCTGTCTCCAATCCTTAGCCCTCCTACTTCATTACCACAGACTCCTTTACCAGGTTCCCCAGCTTCCAATCTCGATACCATTGCCAGTCTCGAATCTAGGTTCGATAAGAAATCTGAATTTTTAGCCAGCAGGGTTATGGAATTGGGTATGCCATTTAAAACCTTTCTGGAAAGGGCTTCCAGCATTCCCAGTGTCAGTAATGCAGTGCACAGTGACAGTGTTGTGCATAATGAGGAGGTGGCTAACCATCCCACCAGTGCTCCTAGACGAAGGTCCTTGTCCCACTTCCCTGTGCTGGGGAGAAGACGTACTGTAGGTCCAAGGGAGGCTGGTGATGTGGCGGAATTCAAAACCACAAAAAACAGTACACAACACTCACCCTGATCCTCGGTTGCTGGAAGATGGAGTAAGGCGTCCACGGTCGCCAACACAGCACCCAAAACCACACAAACAAAACAAGGAAACATGAAAAAAGAAGATAGAACTATATACACAACAAGAACAGTACACTAACAAGGAAAACCAACAACTCTCAAAAAGCACACAAAAAACTGTCCAAAACCAAACGACAGACCAGCACTAGCTCTGACTCAAGACTCACTCAAAAACCAAGAAATCCTTCACATATTCCACAGACAGACAGCGCCGTAAACAAACTAACGACCTCATCCCTCTTCCAACAACCGAAGCACTCACTTACGACAATTACACTCTCTCTCTCTCTCTCTCTCTCTCTCTCTCTCTCTCTCTCTCTCTCTCTCTCTCTCTCTCTCTCTCTCTCTCTCTCTCTCTCTCTCAAAACGTTGGGAAATGCTAAATACAAACAAATTTATTCATCCCTCTATAATTCTCCCCCCTTTTAGCATTTCCCAACCAACACCTTTCACACCTCTTTCAAATCGCCTTATGCAACACCCACGGATGCTCACTAGCAGGTCCTCTAGAAGGCGTTCGCGGGCACGCAATCATTCTCTCAGAATCATTCTCTCTTCTAGCAACATTCAAACTCACATCTTCTCCTCCATTCTCTCTCAGATTCACGCTATCTTCTTCACTATTACCACTCTCAATTTCATCCACAATCTCATCTATACCCTCTAACTTGTTCCCAAATACCTCCCCCAATTCTTCAACTAACCCATCCCATTCGCTCATTGACCTTTCCAATTCTTGCAACGATTCATTCATGCTTTCAATCACTCGTCTATCACTGCTACGCTCTCTTACTCTTACACTTTCGCTCACCTCCAACCGTTCACTTACCCCTACACGTTCAGTCAACTCAGTTATATCAAACCCGCATATGCTATACTTTCTATTCATACCATCCCATTCATCCGTATTACACGCTTTATCACTCATTTTCACTTTGGCATTCACACCCCTATCACACAACTTACAATCACTCCGTTCACTTACGTTCTTCCCTTTCTTTCTTACGTTTCCTACCATACTCTATCAAAACAAATTGCTGATCCTCCATACACAAGCTCTCATGCATACTTGGTTCACCCACATTCGATTTCAACCATTTATACACCCCATTCTCTCTCACATATTCCGGTACATCCTTCCATCTACGCAATTGGTTATGATGCGCTCGTATTTCTCTCACACTACCATCTACACATGCTTCCCCTACAACATAACTAAGCCCACTGGGACCAACTTCCAACACTTCATACGGACCCTCAAATTTTTCACGCACTTTATTTACATTCAATCGCCCTTTCTCGATTACTTCTTTCAACACTTTCTTGCCCACCTTGTAACTTTCAAACCTCTCGTGCGCCTTCTTCCATACCTCCCTATCATTCTCAGATATACCCAATCTCGGTCTCACTATCTTTTCAAAATTTAATACATATTTACATGGAGACATACCAATACCCTTATGCATGGTGGCGTTGTATACCCACAATGCTCGCCCAACGTTTACATCCCAATCATTATCCCATTCACTCATCATACGTAATATCTCTGTCAACGTTCTCACCGTTCGTTCCGCCAATCCATTCGACTGGGCATATACGGCGAGAGTACACATGTTCTATGCCCCAATCACGCAACATTTGCTCAAACTCCCATCCAACAAATTCAGGCCCATTGTCACTCAACATTTGCGTCGGCTTGCACACACACATTGGCAACATCACTTGACCCACCATTCTCGCTCACAGTCTCACTCTTTTTGTTCCGAATCGCTACCGATATGCAAACTTACTCAAATGATCTACCATTACAACCATTCCCACATGTCCTCTAGCAGTCACAGGCAACGACACACAATCAATCACAACCATCTCAGATAACTCTTTCATCTGCAATCGCAACACAGGTGGATTCGCATGCACACTTTGATACTTACCCTTCTGACAGTCCGCACACGTAATCGCTACATCCGCACAAATTTTACTCAATCCAGGCACATACAATCTCTCTCTCATACATTCCCATAATTTATTTTTCCCCAGATGCCCAAACCTATCATGCACCAATAAACACATACCCACGGCTGCGTCTTCCGAAAATACTGGCACATACACTTCCCCATCCCATATTCCTTCCTGATGCAAAAAATAAACTATACCTTTACATACAACAAATCTCTTAGCACTTCGCTTATACACTTCTAACTCAGACGGCCAACTTCCTACTCTTACACCCCCTAACACACACTCTCTTAACATATTTATTTTCATGCACTGATTTTGCATCTGCTTAATTTCCTCTTCACTCAACAAATCATTTTCAC
Organism: Macrobrachium rosenbergii; assembly: GCF_040412425.1. Lineage (NCBI taxonomy): Eukaryota > Metazoa > Arthropoda > Malacostraca > Decapoda > Palaemonidae > Macrobrachium > Macrobrachium rosenbergii. The sequence continues at coordinate 15,412,492 of NC_089798.1, forward strand.
TCCTTGCAATATCTACCATACCTACAAAACTAGTTTTAGACACATCCCCTCCTTTAACCTTCGTTATTTCCCTGCCGCCCTTTCCTAAAAATTCCCTCCCGACATCCACACTTATATCATGCATTCTCATAAAATCAATTCCTAATAAAAACATGTTGGCATATCATTCTCATCCATGACTACAAAATCATGTATTATTTCAAATCCCCTAACTGAATTTTTAATTGTACCTCCTCCCATACTAACACACTCCCTTGTCCCAAACCATGTATCCTTACACTCGTTGATTTTCTTTTATATCCCAATCGCACCTTTCCAATTCACTAACTACTGTACTACTCACTAACGACACTTGTGCTCCCGTGTCTACCAAACTACAATATTCACTCTGATTCACCACTACATTCGTTACTAATTTACCTTTCGCTTCATGCATACACGCTCTCACGGCTACATTCACCTGCTTAGCTTCCTCACAACCATCCTCATCGCATTCATCTTCAACGATATCCTCAACCCTACCCCTTATTCCCTCATTTTCCCCACAATCACCTTTCTTAACCAACCAGCTACAAGTATCCTTTCCACAATGAACATTTAAAATCACATTCGTACCATTTTCATTCACCCTTCCTTTATACTCCACCGGCCTATTCCATCCAAAGAACAATCATACTGTAATTTTAAACATTTCAGCCACTACCACAACACTTTCACTAACTTTTCCTCCTCATCTAATTCCCTTCCTTCCTCGCGCACTCCTCCTTCCGGCATCTCATTCATCACCTTTTCACGTAACTCGTTCATGCTTGCAGGTACTTGGTCCGGGTCCCAGTCGCTCCTAACCCTATCATCTCGTTCAGTCCACATACGCGACATAGCATCTGCAACAATATTCTGTCTACCTTGTACATACTCTACCTTAAAACTAAACTCATTCAAATCCTCTATCGTTCTCGCAATTCTAGCATTCACACTCTCCTTTTTAACCATATATACTAGCGGTCGATGGTCCGTCCGTATCACAAAATCTACCCCATACAAAAATACTTTCAACGCTTTCACACAAAACCTTATAGCAGCCAATTCCTTTTCAATCACCGAATATTTCAACTCTGCCTTTCCAAACGCCTTGCTCACATACGCAATTACTCTCGATTGTTCTCCCCCATTCGCCTTCTGCATTTGTGCCAAGCATCCTCCCATACTATATTTACTTGCATCCGTATACAGTTCTAGTTTATTCGCATTCTCACTATAGTCCGGAAAGCCAACGCCACGTCTCTTGCAGCCTCCTCTTTCAATCTCTCTCAACGCTTCAATCATTCGCTCATCCCATTTCAATCTTGCACAATTTCTCTTCCCCGTCCATTCAGTAAGTGGTTTCCCGATCCCTGAACAATCTTTTATAAACTTCCTTCCAAACTCAATTAAACCCAAAACCCTTTCAACTCACGCACGGTCCGGGGACGTGAAATTCCTTACTTTATTCACGAACTTATCACTCTTCCTTACACCTCTTCCACTCACCATATGCCCTAGGAATTCCACCTCCCAGCCAACCAAGCACACTTTCCAAGTTTTACTTTTATTCCTACTTCTTCCAACCTTTCTAACACTCGTTCAAGCAGTTCCATATTCTCTTCTACAGTCTCACTCGCAATCAAAATATCATCTATAAAAACAGTTACCATCTTGCAATCAAACCCAGCCAGAACCACATTCATTGCCCTTTGGAAGGCAGCAGGTGCATTAGCCAGTCCGAAACTTAATCTCCGGAACTGGTAGTGGCAGGAACTACTAGAAAAGGCCGTAATATGCCTGCTCCTTCCTCCAGAGGCATCTGGTAATAGCCCTTACCAGATCTAATTTTGTAAACACTTTCATTCCATTCATCTTGTACACACAATCAGACACCACATTCATCGGGAATCGCTCTTTCACAGTTACTTCATTCACCTTCCGATAATCCACACACATTCGCAAACTTCCATCTGGCTTACATACCGGTACAATGGGCTATTCCAGGCGCTCGTACTCTTTCAATCACTCCCACCCTCTCAAGCTCCTCACACTGCTCCTCTATCTCACGATTGATAGACGGAGAAAAAAAATCGGGGCACGCTGATATATGGGGTGTCGTCTTCCAGAACTATTTTAAATTCGAAGCTTGATCCCCAAAATCCTCGTCACCACGACTCAGTGCCCCCTGCCTATCCCACAACATTCTCCTCAATCGTTCTCTTACGTTATCACTTACATTTTCATCTACCTTTACTCTTTCTTTCAACTCCTCATACGTCCAATCATTAGCTCCTTTCAAATCACCTGTCATCACCTGCCGTACCTTCACGTACCTCTCATCATCCACATTCACCATCGTATGTAATATTCCCACGCAATCTCCCTCACATATTCCTCGGACTCGCTTCTTCCTGACACTCGCAATGACGTTATATATACCCTCGGATCTCCCATGTTCAAAACCCCATCATATACACACACATTTGCCCTGACTAATTTATTTATGTCTATTCCCTCAACCACATACTCACACCTATCATTGTTGGCTATCCGGCCTATCCCCACTTTCACACTCACAACTTCTCCAATCTCATGTGGCACTTTTTACCCTCTCTGTCGCAATTACAGGCACTCTCTTCCACAATTTTTGCTCAACCCTACCATCCTTCCCCAAATACAAATCCCCAAGCACATCCCCTTTCATATGTAATTCAATTACTTTCATACGAGGACGGACCACCATCCCGCATTTTTCCAAAAACTCACATCCCAATAAAATATCATATTTATCATTCGTACTCTCAATCACACAAAAATCACTTTCATCCATCACTACACCCCCAATTTCTAACCGTTCGCACACTCTTCCAACCACTGCTACCCCTAAATTTCCAATCCCTCTTACTTCCTCCTGACAATTCCTAATCTCACACGTATTCCTCAATTTCTCACATCCCTTCTTAAATATGACATTCATACTACACCCGGTATCTACTAAGGCAATCAATCTTACTCCCTTACAACACACTTGCACACTCATGCACTCGTCAGTCTTTCCAGCAAAACCTCCCTCATGCAACAACCCCTCACGTACATGCATCACACGCACCGCTTGCATCCTGGAGGATCCACTCATTTGAACCCCCTTCACACTCAGTTTCCCAAATTCGCTGTCACAGTCACCCTCTTTCGTCTACATACACTTGATACATGCCCTTCCATTCCACATTCGTCACACTTTGCTCTCGGTTCTGAACACATTCTCGCATGATGCCCATTCTTACCACAGTTGCCACATATTACATTCACTGGGTACCCCTACAACCATTAGCAATATGACCCACCTGTCCGCACCTGTAGCATTTAACCCCTATCTTTCGTACACTCCCTTACCAAATGTCCCGATTGCCCACACCAAACACGCTCCTAAAGCCCACCTACACTCATTCTTTGTATGTCCTTCCTTTCCACATCTAAAACACTTCGCTCGACTTCCACTCATCGACCTTCCCCTTTGTACACTACTATCCCTAACCCGTCCAACCCGTTGTTCCCTTTACAAACCCACCATTCATCCTCACTGGCACCTCCACATTACTTGCTCTTACACTCCTATCTATTACACTATCGGCCATTCTCATTGGGCCCCTCAACACTGCATCCCTAAAGCTTCCAAACTCTGGCACTCTCTCATCTACCCCAGCCCTTACACTTACACTTCTGCTCTCTTTATAACCCTGTCAAGCTCATAATCTTCTACAATTTCCAAAATTTCTCCCCAAGTCAACCTTTCATTCGTCCATCTTTTCTTCTCCTTCCGCTTCAAGTTCACAAATTCTCTAACTCCATCTGGCACTGTCCCTAACAACTTCCGTACTAACTCCTTACATTCATCTATCCCATCATCCCCAAACTTCTTCCTTGCCAACGTCTCCAGCCTACAAGCATACAGTGACAAGGTTTCCCCAGCTTTCATTCTTGCCTCATCAAATTCATTCTTCCTCTTATACTTAACACTCGCTTTCATACGCCTCGCTTGCTCAACTAGTCTAGCTTTCACCTTGTCATACTCAACATCTCCCACACTCATAATAACCCTATACATATCAAGCAAAACCCAGTCAAATATTCTCCTAATTCTCGTGCCCACACTCTCTTACTTTCCCCATACTTATCCTGACAAAACCTTTCATACTCCCTAAAGAAATCATGCACATCCCTACTTCCATACTCATTATACCTTTCACACCGGGTACCTCCCTCACATACATAGCCTTTCCCACTTCTTTCTCACTTTCACTCTCACTTTCGCTACTTTCACTCTGTCCTTTCATACCCTCTTCCGAATACAAAGAGTCCACTTCCGCACTTACATTCATCTTACTCATTACACTCTTCTTCCCCTCTTTTTATCCACTTTTTATCCACCCCCATCCACCTCACTATCACATCTGCCTTCACCCTCTCCCTTCTTTCCTGCCTTTCCCACTTCCTTACCCTTCTTACCAATTTCCTTTCCCTTTCCCTTCCCTTTTTCCTCCCCTGACGTATCCTTACTTTCCCTCCGTTCCTTCCCTTGCTTTTCATTCCCCTTTTCCTTACCCTGCCTTTCATTCTCTCGTTTCTTACTTCCTATTTCCACATCACTTTCATCACTCACGCTTCCATTCACTTCTTCCTCCTTTTCTTTCTCTCTTGCCCCTTCACACGTTCTGGAGGACCTGCCTCCAACAGCCCCTTCTCCAAAACCACCCTTGAACCTACCTTTCATCATTTCTTCCACACTTTCCATCATTCCCTCCAACTTTTTATCCATCCTCTCTTCCATTCTCTCTTCTGACTCTTTCATCTCCCCTTTCATTTCTTCTTTTGCACTCCTTAGCATTCCCCCCATCTCCTCCAACTGACTCCTCAACTCCTCATTCTCACCCCTCAGCCTCTCATTCTCCTCTCTTGCCAGCCACAACTCCTCTCTCAACCTCACCAGTTCCTCTTCCATTCCCTCCAGTCACACTACTAGCCACTAATCTCAATTGCAGCTGCCCCACGTTGGGTGCCAAATATTATGTGGCGGAATTCAAAACCACAAAAAACAGTACACAACACTCACCCTGATCCTCGGTTGCTGGAAGATGGAGTAAGGCGTCCACGGTCGCCAACACAGCACCCAAAACCACACAAACAAAACAAGGAAACATAAAAAGAAGATAGAACTATATACACAACAAGAACAGTACACTAACAAGGAAAACCAACAACTCTCAAAAAGCACACAAAAACTGTCCAAAACCAAACGACAGACCAGCACTAGCTCTGACTCAAGACTCACTCAAAAACCGAAAAAATCCTTCACATATTCCACAGACAGACAGCACCATAAACAAACTAACGACCTCATCCCTCTTCCAACAACCAAAGCACTCACTTACGACAATTACTCTCTCTCTCTCTCTCTCTCTCTCTCTCTCTCTCTCTCTCTCTCTCTCTCTCTCTCTCTCTCTCTCTCAAAACGTTGGGAAATGCTAAATACAAACAAATTTATTCATCCCTCTATAGTGAGGTTTGCCCACGGGTAGTTGCCCCCTCCGCTGAGCCTGTTGTCCATTCCCAGGCTGCGGCTGAATGCCACTGGAAAGCCGTCTTGGTTAGTGATGATCGTCTGTCATCAGACTTGGGCGACTAGTCGCACGACAGGACATGCCAGCGGCTCTTGAGTTGTCGCCTCTAGGCCTTTGAAGAGGCGTTCCGCCGTTGTGTACAGTTCTCCTCCTCCTTTTAAGTAGTATAAGGAGACAAGTGCCAGTCCGCAACCTTCGTATGTGACAGGTTCACCATTCCACCTTCGGTCAGCCAGAAGTCTATGAGGTTTTCGAGCAACCAGTGCTTGTGCCTAGATGCTCTGATCTTTGTATGTGTCCATCGCCCTCCTCTCTTCAGTCTCACTCTTCCAAGTGCCCGTCTCCTGTCAGTCGCATGTCGCTTACTTCAGCACCACACTCGGCTTCTTCAACCCACTCGGCTCCAACTTTAGTCCGCTCGGCACCAACCTCGCCACTTACACACCCATCTTCGCAGGAGGGTTCTTCCTTGGCCCCTCTTCGTCGTCAGCTGGAGGATATCATGGGTTTTTTTGAAGAAAAGATCTTCATCTTCAAAGAGCAAGGATCCGTCTTTGTCTCCGATTTCATCAGATGAGGAGGAAGCAGAGCCCGATTCCACCCCTTCATCGGCTTACCCCAGTTTGCTGAAGTTCTTCCTGGCAAACTTTCCTTTTTCGAGCCTGCTTCTTCTGCTTCGCCTGCATCTACCTTCCTCATGAGGAAACTCTCTTCGGACGCTGCTTGTCTCCCCAAGTTAGCTCTTTCCTCCTCTTCGAAGAAATTCCTTCGAGAGGTGGATGAGTGGTTGACCTACAAGAGGGAGTAAGGTAATGCTACCTTTGCCTTCCCTCCCTCTAAGCTTCTGAAGAAGAAATGCTGCTTCTGTGGCACCATAGAGGTGCCCTCATTGGGAGTCTCTGCCTTCTCCCAAGGGGACTTCATCAGTCGGGTTGATGCTACACGCCGAGCTGCATTCACCTCAGCCAAGATTGTTTTCCTCTCTCGATCTTGTCAGGAACTTTTTTAAAGTTTTGGAGATCCTCAGTTTTCTGTGGGAGCTTTGGCGAGAAAAAATTGAAGACTGTCTGGACCTTGCCAGAGATTTCACTTCTTACTGGCCTGGTGTTTTACTGTGCGCCAATAAAGCTGTCAGGGATGGTTCCGCTGAACTTGCGTCTCTTTTCTCGGTGGGCATCCTCAAGTAACGGAAGTTGTGGTGTTCATTAGCCACAAAGGGAGTAACTACTACGCAGACATCGGTGCTCGTTTTCCACTACAGATCTTTTAGCTCAGTCTACCAAACCCCTGAAGGAAACTCCCTCTGTTTCCAAGTATTTCTTGCCCTTGCAACCACAGCCCTTTCGTGGAGCAAGATCAAGACCTCAACCCAGACCTCGAGCTAACCTGCGTCCTCCCTCTAGGTCCATCAAGAAGTTTACTTTCAAGCCTGCCGCTAAGAAACAAAGCTTTTGTCTTTCATGCACCTGTTGGAGGTGAGCTTCATCTCTTTTGGAAGGAATGGAGTCGCACAGAAGCGAACCCCTGGGTGGTCCGAGTACTGAGGAGTGGCTACTCCATTCTTTTCAGAGACAGGTCTCCTTTGTCCAGGTCACCAACATTCTGACGACCTACTTGGCAGGGTTCAAGAATTTTTTGGATTTTGCTCAAGAGGTAGAATCCCTGATTCACGAAGGGGCAATAGAGGAGGTACTGGATTGTTTTTCGGAGAGGTTTTATAACCATAGTCCCCAAATCATCGGGGGTCTGGAGGCCCGTCCTGGACGTCAGCGCCCTGAGCTTATTCGTAGTAAAGACAAAGTTTTGCTTGGAAACTCCCCACTCTGTCGTGTCCTCTCTCCATCAGGGCGAGTGGATGGTCTCCCTGGACATGAAGGGCGCCTACTTCCAGGTTCCCATCCATCCGGCCTCCAGCAAATTTCTGAGATTTGTGTTTAGAAGCAAGGTCTCCAATTTTGGGCCCTTTGCTTCGGTCTGTCCGTGGCCCCTCAAGTTTTCACCAGGACCCTCGCTCCTCTTGAGAATGGCTTCATCCTCTCTGGATTAATGTATCCTTCTACTTGGAATCCCAATGTATCCCTCTACTTGGACGATTGGCTTCTCCGCTCCACGTCGGAAGTGCAGTGTGCCGAGGACTTGAAGAAGACTCATTGCCTAATGCTGGAGTTAGGCATTTTGATAAACCCTCAGAAGTCACAGTTGACTCTGACACAGAAGATTCCCTATTTAGGGATGATTCTGGACTCTCAAGCTTTTCAGGTTTTCTCTATCCCCCAAAAGGATCGAGTCTTGCTTACAGACTGTTTGGGAGTTCCTCTCTCTCTCTCTCATGGTATGCTCAGCAGTCAAGTAGATGAGTCTCCTAGGCATGTTGGCCTCAGTAGAACAGTTTGTGAAACTGGACAGGCTTCACATGAGGCCCCTACCATTTTACTTGAAAGCAAGCCGGTGCAGAAAGACCCAGCCAGACTCCTTTGTCTTCCCCATCTCATCGGAGATCAAGGAGGATCTTCAATGGTGTTTGTCAGAAGAAAAGCTTCATGTAGGAATATCTCTTCTTCCGCTGTACCCCAGCCTAGAGTTTTATTTTGATGCCTCCGATCTAGGTTTGGGAGCCCTTTTAGGGAGCCAAAGGGTCTTGGGAACATGGACTTCAATTCGGGGGTCCTTACAGATTAACTTCAAAGAGCTAAAGGCCATTCACCTGGGTTTTCAGTCTTTTGCTCCTCTGGTAGCAGGTAAGGTTGTAGCAGTGTATGTGGACAACACCACAGCTTTGTCTTATGTCCGCAAACAAGGGATCACCCACTCCTTCTCTCTGCGAGACGGCGAAAGACCTCCTCCTCTAGGCGAATTAGTACCAGGTGAAGATTGTTACTTGCTTCGTGCAGGGAAAAATAAATGTCGTTACGGACGAATTTTATCGCTTCAATTAGGTTTTTTCGATGGAGTGGACTGGAGACTCCCTCTTATGCGATGATTTCTGAAAACTATGAGGCAAACCAGCTGTGGGCCTCTTTGCAACATCAAGAAATTATCATGTGCCTCTCCGTAGCTCCCCAGTCCCTGACCATCTCTCATGGGCAATGGATGCCATGCTGTTGGATTGGACGGGCCTGGATGTCCATGCCTTCCCACCTTTTGAATTTATCAGCGATCCATTCTTGCCCAGGAAAGAATGGTTTCTGGATCTGCTGCGCCTGTTAGTGGACTTCCCAAGACTTCTGCCACAAAGACGGTCGCTGCTCAAACAACCACGCTTCCCCAGGTCCCATCAAGGATTGTCCACTCAGGCCCTGACAGGCTTCAGACTGTTGGGAGCATCGTCAGAGTGTAAAGGCTTTTCGAAGCAAACTACAGAAGTTTTTGCTAGGTGCAAAAGATCTTCTGCTAGCAGGCTCTCCCAGTCCAAGTGGTTGGTTTTCAGAGGATGGTACACCAACAAATAAAATCTCGTCTTCTGAAACCTCTAAAAGCCAGTTAGCTGGCTTTCTGCCTTTCTTGAGGACTGATAGGAAGTTGTCTCCCTCTACCTTAAAGGGGTATAGGTCATTGTTCTAAAATATCAGAGCGTTTTATCAGATCCTTCGAAATCTCCAATAGAAGTGGCTTATGAGCTCATCCTTTGAACATCCCAGATTGACCTCTTTTAAGAATCTCACTAGGGAGACTCTCTTTCTCATGGCATTAGCGATCGCAGACATTCTAGCGAGCAGTAAACCTTCAGCATGAGAGTAGGTTTTGAAAGTGGAAATGTAGTATACAGTAATATCCCGAACTTGCGCAATTCAAAGTTGTGCAAATTCACAGACACGCGAACTTTTCATCGGAATCTAACTCCTAACTAATTGTCATTCAGGAGTTTTTCACAGACACACAAACATTTATGAGTACTCAGAAACCCTGCAAAAGTGCTCATGTTTAATTTTTAATGTAATTTATAAGTTTTTAAGCTTTTATGTGTAAATTAAATGATAAAATAACAATTTTCTCTCTCTCTCTCTCTCTCTCTCTCTCTCTCTCTCTCTCTCTCTCTCTCTCTCTCTCTCTCTCTCTCTCTCTCTCTCTCTCTCTTACTGAGATGAGAGAATTTTTATGGTACATGTATATGTTTATTTGTTTTGCATGAAAAGTAAATTTTTTACCTAATAATAAGTACTAAATTTCAAATATTAATAAGATTAAATAATAATAATAATAATAATAATAATAAAACTGTAATTACAAAATTGATATGTGATATATATTTTAAACAAACAAATCATCATATCATCATCACCATATCTTATCGCGCCAGCATTGTATCCACTGCATAGTGGCCTGATTCCATTTGTAGAGGTCCAAATCCGTACAGATTGGCCCATGTTCACACCCACTAAGTACTTGATCCATTGTCTGGGTGGGATGACCACATGGGCACTCAGCAGAGGGGGTAAGACCCTACATATGAAGATTGTCTCCAGTCCTTCCAACTCTAGCTCTTGCTCGATCAAGAGTTACCCAATCCTTTCTACAGAGGTTTGTTCCATGGGGAAGAGACTTGCATGGGCTCTGGATGGCCTCACCCAGTGGACAGCAGTCAGTTTCTCTCCAGCATTCTAGGCGGTAAGTTGCTGACTCCTTGGGGTCGAGGCTGGTGGTGGTTATGAAGCTCTTGCGGGATTTCAATCTTTGTCTAACCACCTGGTGATTATAGAGTGGGTGCCTTTCGTCATTTAGTGCTGCGGCAAGAGGCTCTAAAAATTAAAGTACCCCTACCGGAGGCATAACAAGTTGAATTTGGCATCAAATTGAAGCTTTAGTCTTGTACTTTCTAGAAATGGAGTTGTACTTGCCAATATCCCTGCACAATGTTTTCTTTTTAACACTTTTTACTGTAAACTTCCCTAGAATTTTTTGTGCAGAGTATATGCTTGCTTTATCATATTCTTACACTTACAAAAGATTTAAACATAAATAAGGCATAGTTTTATATGCTATAGGATATGAGGAATCATAATATGGCCACCATTTTATTGTTGGAAGCACATAAAAGTAAATAATAGAGAATTCTCTTTCAAAAGTAATGAAAAAAAATGGAAAAACATAATTTCATTTACGTTCACAACCAAACTGTCACAGATATGAAAATTTCTGCCTTGTGCAATGTTTTAAAGCATTTACAGTTAACCCCCGTATTCGCGGGGGATGCGTACCACACCCCCCGTGAATAGCTAAAATCCGCGAATACTTAAAACCCCCCTAAAAACACTTAGAACTGCTCATTTTCATAGTTTAAACACAAGAAAAACCCTCTAAAAATGCTTATACCCGAGTATTTTAATAGTTTTATCACAAAAAGTGCATTTATTCATGAAAATTATACGAAAATAGTAATTAGTGAATATTTCTCAGTGAAAAATACCGTGAATGGACGAATTTTCCGCAAATAATTGGTAGATATGTTCCACAGAGAAACCCGCGAATGCGTGAGTCCGCGAATGCGTGAGTCCGCGAATCGTGAGAACGCGAGTATGGGTGGTTTACTGTAATGAGCTTTCTAATGAAACCAAAAGTAACATTCTAGAATAATCCGAAGTTCAATTAAAGTTAGTTTTTCATGAAGAACTGAGCCAGCCGACAGCAGGGCTCAGAACCCTCATTACGTTTACTCCTAATCATATATTTTGTATGTTTCTTCACAGTTGCATTATTTTGTTATGCTCCTCTGTAGCTATTGTAAGTATATATGTGTCCTACTCTTTATAGCTAATGATCCTGTAATATAAGAATAAAGTCAACGTATAATCATGGAAGAAAGTGGACCTCCAAAGAAGAAAATTAAATCTACAAATTGTGTCATATGCAACAAACTGCTTTCTGGGGAAAAGGCCTTAAATTTAAGGATCCAACACAACAAGTTATCCGTATACACTTAGATGCTGCACAACTCCGACAAGATGACGTTTACGAAAGGCTTTCACCTGGTCACAACGACATCCTGAATGGTACCATTAGAATAGCATTTCACAAAAGCTGCAGATCATCATACACAGCAAAACATAATGTGCAACTTTTATCAGGAAATGAAAACCAGAGGCTTCACCATCAACAAGCCACAATCCATATCCAGATCCACACAACAAAAGATATCTGCCGGTTGACACACCAGACTTTAACATCAGAATCCAGTGTTTTATTTGTGGTAGTTCCTGCAAACGCAATGAAAAGTTAACTCAAATTTCAACAGGTACTGGGAGCTCAACATTTGAACATGTGCTCAAAGCAGCTAGGCAAAGAGGCGATGAAAAAATAGAATACAGGATGTTGTCATGTCCAGATTTATTTGCTTATGATGCGAAATATCACCGATCATGTTATGCTGGATATATCAGTAAACGCAGCGTTCAAATAGTAGAGTCAGAGGTAAAAAGTGAACCATTGAATGACCCATTTCAAAAGGGGTTCGTGGTATTATGTAAAGAGGTTGGGCATACTTTGTTGTCTGGCAGGATAGAAGTATTGCATCTGAATTAAATGAATTCAAGATTTATAGAGATTCTTTGCAGTGTTGGCTCACCTGAACCAGATCATGGAAACTCAAAGAAAAAATGAAGGGACACTTTAGAGACAGGTTAATTTTCATCTCTCAGTCTGTCAAAACTGACATAGTTTATTCCAAGGAATTATCATTAGGTGATGTATTGACATGAGTTAATGAGATAACCTCCAGAACACAGATAATAGTACTGAATTTGCATTCTTTTCAAATAATGAATGCAATGAAAGCGATTCAGTGATATTACACAGAGCTGCAGGTATTGTAAGAAAGAGCATTGCCAGTGTGTCACTCATTTGATTTAGTCATGGAGAAATTTGTGGAATTTGTCCCCACACCTTTACTTGAATTCATTTCTTGGTGTACCTCAGACAAAGCCTTCACCAGTGCTACATGCCATACTGATGGATATGTTAGTGATAATCTTGTAAAAACATCAGCAATATGTCACAACATCATTGGACTCATCCATATAACATTGTAACACCTATCAGTTTTGGTTTAGGTATTCATCTACATCACAAATTTGGAAGTCAGCAACTCATTGAAACTCTGCATGGTCTGGGCTATTCTATTCCATATGATGAGATTAGATGGTTTATGACATCAGTGGCAGAGGATGATGAACTTGACGATGGCACATACATTCCACGAGGAATTGTTAAGTACAAGGAAGGTGACTGGACTTCCGTCATAGATGCTGCAATCTACAATTTTGTCCAGCATGAAGAAACACTTGATGCCTTATCGACCACCCACTGTATGGCAGCTGTGTTATATCAAAGAACCGAGTCAAGTGGCATTCCAAGATCACAGAAAAAGACACTACATGCCTTGCAGTATATGGAGAAACCGCTTTCAGTCTTTAACAAACCGCATAAAAGGCCTGAACCAAAGCATGTTGCAGAGGAATCCATCTTCAGTACACATGACGTGAACTTGCACAGGCAGGTGGAAGCGTGTGATTTAGTTTGGAAATTGTGTAGAAATACTGATGACATGACCTTCCTACCAGCATGGTCAGGATTAAGTGCAATGGTATCACAGACAGATATTCCTGTTGCAAATGTTAGATACTTGCCTTTCATCAGTGCTCCACCTTCAAATTTCTGAACTGTGTATACTGCCATATTAAGACTGATTTCTGTTGCAAAATCCCAAGGCCAGCCACATATTTTAGTGACTGCTGACCTTGCCATTTACAGTAAGGCACAGCAGATAATTTGGTCAAAACCTGAACTGCAAAGCAGTGTAACCATGAGACTCAGTGGTATGCATCTTATAATGACTTTCATTGGTAGCATTGGAAAGCTATATGTAGATGGTGGCATACTAGATATATTAACATCTTCCAGTGTGTTTGCTAGTGGAAAAGCCCGAATGTTGTTGCAAGGTAAGCACTTTGCAAAAGGAATAAGAGGAGTGAAAGTTGCACATGAAGCACTGACACACCTCTATTTGTCTGCAGCTGAATACTATGCCAATGAAAATAGTCTTCCTTGGATTGACGATGAATTCCATAACCTTGCCCAAAAACTCCAAAACAGTATGCACAGGAACAACCAGGCTAGTTATTTTGGAGTATTTAATGTACTGAAAAACAAGATATCTGAAGTGATCCAGACTCTCAGGCACTTTCATTCATTTCAGAAAGAACATTCTCAACCTTCAAGTAGTGGGCCAGCTTTCTGGAGGCAGGGGATTTGCTACTTAGATTAATCAGGGCAGACAAAGAAGCTGATTTCAGCCTTCATCTGCAGACAGTTATGGAGACAGTTCCTTTCTTCCATATGGCTGGACGAGTAAACTATGCCAGGTACACACCAGTTTATGTTTCAGAGATGAGACAACTTGAGACAAAGCAACCCAAGATGTACAAGTTTCTAGTGAAAGGAGGTTTTGTTGTGTGCCAGACAAAAAGGAGAAAGGTTAACTGTGTCCCAACTGATCAAGCTCTAGAACTAACTATCAACCAAGAGGCAGAGGGCACAGGGGGTGTAATAGGATTCACCCTGTGGAAAGGCGCTCTTCTGGAGAGTACTCAGAGTACTTCAGTAGCTATTTGAAAACACCTCAGAAGGTAATATACATGAGGAGCTTGGCCTATCAAGAATGTCAAGAGACAAGTCAGATGTGGCATCCATAAAAGATTGCATCATGAAGCACTGTCAAAACCCCTTTGATGTAGACACCATCCCTAAAGAGTTGATTAACATCACTACTGGCCAGATTGCTACCAAGGCTGTAGAGAAATGTCTGACATCAATTCCAGAAAGAGGAAAGACGATAGTTCAAAACTTCATCTCTGAGAGGCTAATGGACGAAGGAACAAAAAGCTTATGGGATTCAATTCCCAAGGGTACAATGGTGACTTTCGAGATCATGAAAAAGGCAATGTGTTTTGACACAACTAGGAAAATGATACTTGATCCAGAGGTATTGTTCCTGACCTTGATATTGAGACCCTTGTGTTAGTGTATGACTGCTATGTCTTAAGTTCAGGTATCAAAGGCAAGGAACAGCAGCGGCGTGGTGACATACTAACTACCATTGGTGCTCATATCATTGTGGGAAATAGACAGGTTCCCAACTGCAGACAATTTCTCAAGTCGGGAATGAACAAAATGACTCTCATTCATTTTCTGAGCAATTATGTAGAGGCCAGAGTCTCAGAGAGACTTCCAGAGAAAAAGGCACTTGTTGCTGGAGGTTATCGTAATGGAGAAGTTGTGAGAGAAATAACCCTCCAAGGAGGCAGATATCTGGAAAAACTATTCTCAGCCCATGAAGAGGCAGACACAAAGATGCTGCTGCATGCAACATATATGTCATCATTTCCACACACTATTATTAGAAGTGATGATACAGATGTCTTAGTTATCCTGTTGTACTACCAAAGTAGAGGGAAATTAAGCAAAGATGTATATATGCACTCTGGTCACTCGCGAAAATTTGTCACCGGGAGAGGTTTTTACCTGTCTAAAATTGCTGATGATGCCTTCATGCAACATGCTCTAAGAGGAAAGTTACAGACCATAATTTGGTGCAGTAGCCATACTGCAAAGCCAAAGATAATAGATCACACTAATTATGGTTGGATGAAATGTAATAAAGACCTGCAATATGTAACAAGCTTGAAGGAGTCTGCCCCAAAGGAAATACTTGACTTGACCCACCTCCTCTGTAAGGATGAACAATGCACTGATGGAAGAAAATATCCATGCATCTTAGCAGGCCTAAAATGTATAGAGATATGCAACTGTAATAGTTGTTCAAATACTGTCACTGTAATTCAAGATGATGATGATGAGGATGAGAAAGACGAGTAAGATTAGTTACTCATCATGTTTACGCTTTTTAAGCACTTGATTACAGTGTCTGAAAGGAATCTGTTGTAAAAACATTATATTGCATGATGATACCAATTACTATATTTTGTTTGTGCTTTATTTATCTTAAATGTCTCTTATGCCATTGGGTAGTATCTTCTAATGTTTGCCTTTATTATCTATAGTAATAGAATTACATACAAATGATGGTACTTCCAAACAACTTAATTCCACATGAAATTACATGCAAAAGATGTTTTTTGCAAAATAGCTGTAAAGCCATACTAATTTGTGTTAGCTTATTCATTTTGGTCTCATTAGAAAGTGCATTAAGTGCTCTAAAACAAAGGATAAGGTAGAAATGTTCATATCTGTGACAGTTTGGTTGTGAACATAAATGAAATTATGTTTTTCCATTTTTTTTCACTTTTTGTAAGAAAAGTCTCTTTTAGTTACTTTTTTGTGCTTCCGACAATAAAATGGTGGTCATATTATGATTCCTCATATCCTAAAGCATATAAAACTATGCCTTATTTATGTTTAAATCTTTTGTAAGTGTAAGTATATGGTAAAGATAGCGTGTACACTGCACAAAAAAATTTTAGGGAAGTTTATGGTATACCTCCAGTAGGGGCATCTTATTTTTTTAGAACACTTTTCAGCTGTCCGCCGCAGCACTAATTCTCGTTTATATTTTTGGTTCTTTGAATGGGCTGTTCGGCGGGTGTTCGGTGGTGCAATGCCTGCCAATCTATAGAGTACTGGAAGGGGTGTTGGTCTTAAGACACCAGTAATTATGCGACATGCTTGATTGAGTTCAGCGTCACCTTTATAGGAATGACATGATCTTTCCCAGACTGGTGAGCAGTATTCGGCAGTGGAGTAATGAGTGCCAGAGCTGTTTGTCTCAGGGTTTGAGGATTTGTTCCCCAATTTGAATTGGCAAGTTTGCTAAGGAGGTTACTCCTGGTAGCTACCTTCTCCTCTACTTTCCTTACATGCTCCCTAAAAGATAGTGTTCGGTCTAATGTAACGCCTAAATAGACGTTTCTTATCATTCCATGAAATGTTCAACTCCCTTTTTGACTAGTAGTTTTTAAGATGGAAACCACATACCTGTGTTTTGTCTGGGTTGGCATTTAGGAAGTTTTGCTTTTAGTATTCATTAAGATCTTTCAAAGCACCTGGTAATTTGCTTTCAATGATAGTAAATGAATCTGACTGGATGGCTAGGCACAGATCATCTGCATATATAAATCTCTGGATATCACTAAACTGTGGTTGATCGTTGGTATAGATGTTGAAGAGCATGGGGGCCAACACAAACCCTTGTGGGAGGCCATTTTTCTGTTTTCGCCATCTGCTTCTCCTGCCGTCCATTTCAACAAAGAAAAGTCTTTACTCAGCAGTGACTGGATGATATGCACAATGCTTTAGTTGCGAATAACTTTGGCAAGTTTCAAAAGAAGCAACCTGTGGTTCACGGTGTCACAGGCTGCTGTTAGGTCAACAAATACTGCCCCTGTGATTTTCCCAAGTTCAAAGCCATCTTCAATATACTGAGTGAGGCTAAGTACCTGAGAGCAGCAAGATCTTCCTGCCCCGAAGCCACCCTGGTCTGGTGTCAGTTGTTCTTCAACTGTGGGAGATATGCAGGCCATTATCATTCGTTCATACAGTTTGTATAAGATGCAGAGAAGAGATATTGGCTGATAGCTCTTAGGAATCTTTGGGTCTTTGCCAGGTTTTAGTAAGGCCACAACTTTAGCTCTTCTCCATAGTTTTTAGGATCTGGAATGTTTTTGCACAATTGTTAAGAAGTGCCACTACCCATGATTTAGTCTTGCTACCAAAGTGCAGTATTATCTTGCATGACACGTTTCATTTCGTCCTTCATTCTTTTGAGATATCCTCGTTCTTTGTTATATGGCCTTCCATTAAGTAAGAGTTGTTTTGCTACTGCGTTAGGTGTTACTGCAGCTATTCTTGTTTGTATGTTCTTATCCGAGTTCAGTTTACTAATTGTTTTCCCATGCTCTCTTACTGTTCCGAGTCATATCTGTGCTGGTTATCAGTTCTTGCCATCTCTCCTTTTTCTCATTGGCTACAGAGGCCGACAAAAGTTCTCCTAGTTCGATGGTGTCTTGGGCAAACGGGTCTAAATTGTATGCTTGTGTATAATCCTTTTAAATCTCTTTACCTTGGTCTGTGATGCACGGGATATAATTATTTCTGCTTCCTCTTGGAATATGCTTCCTTGACACCGTCCATACAAGTAGTAAACCTCGTGGTGCCCCTGTTAATCCTGACGGAGACCAATTACTACAAAACGCGCAAACCTGAATCTTCTGCGGGGTGGTAAAAGGATAAACCTTCGGCCCCTAAGATGTCGAACCTGAAGGTCATGAGTTTCAACAAACAAAAATCTTTCCTTCATCTTTTGTAAGAAGTTTGAAGGCAAAGCTGTCAGACATGTCGATTTAAAATGACAAGAAGGGGAGTGTTGCTGATTAGTGGGTCAAAGGTTTCTCTCTCTCTCTCTCTCTCTCTCTCTCTCTCTCTCTCTCTCTCTCTCTCTCTCTCTCTCTCTCTCTCATAGTTCCTTGTTGGGCGAGTCGGTAGAGTTGTTGGCTAGCACTCCCTAGACCTGAGTTCGAGTCTCTGGGCGGCTAATGAAGAATTAGAGGAATTTATTTCTGGTGGTAGAAATTCATTTCTCGCTATAATGTGGTTCGGATTCCACAATAAGCTGTAGGTCCCGTTGCTAGGTAACCAATTGGTTCTTAGCCATGTAAAATAAGTCTAATCCTTTGGGCCACCCCTAGGAGAGCTGTTAATCAGCTCAGTGGTCTGGTGAAACTAAGGTATACTCTCTCTCTCTCTCTCTCTCTCTCTCTCTCTCTCTCTCTCTCTCTCTCTCTCGTTTGTAGTTAGCACGACCTCTGTATTACAGTTTCTCTGTATGTCTTTAACTGTACAGTAGATAATTTTAAATTGGTCTAATTTTACCTGTACTGCTTACAAACTGTAAATGCTCCATTCTAAAACGTGAAGACATGGAGCATTTCAGAACAAAGAGAAAGGGACAGAATAAAGAAGTTTTTAAAAACGAGGTTGAGAAGACTTCTAAAAATAGATCGGTGGAATGGGGAGAGAGAGAAATAGGATACTAATCTTCACACTCTCGCATATTTTTACATCAACCATTTATTTCTCTTTTTAATGGTGATATATTAACCCTCTAATGCCGAGCCTCTATTTACAAAAGTGTCTGTCGTATGCCGGCGGCATTCGGGAGTTAGCGCTGAAGCGGAAAAAAGTTTTTTCAAAAAATCACAGCACGCTTAGATTAAGAGTTCATTTTTGGCTCCTTTTCTTTGTCATTGCCTGAAATTTAGTATGCAACCATCAGAAATGAAAAAAATATCATTATCATATATAGATATTGAAATATATGACAGCGCAAAAAAAAATTTCATATATAATTGTATACAAATCGCGCTGTGAGCAAAACGGTTAAAGGTAACGAGTTATTTTTTTTTTCTTTGTATTGTACACTAAATTGCAATGATTTTGGTATATAACAAATTGTAAAACGATCAAAGCAACACAGAGAAAATATTATCACAAAATGATGTATGAATTTGTAACGCGCGGACGTAAAAAAAAGTTTTAACCCATACAACTTACCTGTTAGTTACATATAGCTTTAGTCTTTGACGCCACGGCAAAATTTCAAAACGCTGGCAGCGCCAGTCCGAATATCGGGTGATCGCCTTACCTGCCCCTCTGTCGGGTACTAGGAACTATTCCAACAAGCTTCAGAATAATTTTGCCGTCCACGCCGACATTGTTGTCGGTACTCGAGCGAAATTTCATTGTATCTGCCTACATCGAGCTGTTTTCACTTGGTGAAGTACTCTCTTGTTGGTTTGCGGCTTTGCCAGTTTATTTTTGTCAACTATTTAGTCAGGTTTTCTGATAATTATGTCAGATTCTGGGTCTTATACCTTTAGGGTATGCAGCAAAGGCTGTAAGACGAGGTTGGTCAAGGCTAGTCTTGATCCTCATTCAATTTGTGTGGCTTGTAGAGGTCAGGAATGTTCATATGAGAGGAAGTGTGATGAATGTGTCAGTATGACTGAAAAAGATTGGAAGGCTCTATCTAAGTATGTAAAGAAGCTTGAGAAAGATAGAGCCAGGAAAGCTTTAGCTAGAAGTTCTTCTTCTCTCTCTCAGAAACCGGAATCTCCCTTAGCTATGCAGGAAACTTCTATTAATAATCCCGTGGCTACTAATATTCCTATTCCTGACTCTGATATCCCTGAACCCGTTACCGTGTCTGAGTATCAAGTCCAGATGGACGCCAGATTTAACCTTATTGTGGGCGCCATGGAGGATATTGGCGTTAATGTGAAATCCCTTCATGAGCGTATGGATTCTTTCCAAGATATTGTGAATAATTTAAGTGCAGTGCAAAGTGTTAGTGTGGTGGAGGAGGTGGTTGCTCGGCCTACTCGTTCTCCTAGACCTAAGCCTTTGTCAAGCTCCCTGCTCCTGGGAGAAGACATGCTGAAAGTCCAAGGGAGGCGAGTGGGGTCTGCTCACGAGCAGCCGCCCCCTCGAACAGTCCTGTTGTTTCCCAGGCTGTTTCAGAGCGCCGTTGGAAAGGCGACTCAAGGAAGTGTCTTTCTTCAAGCTCCAGTGATTCACCTGCAGAGGCTGGAGATTTCCACGAGTCTAGACCATTGAAGAGGTCCAGGAATCTTTCGCCTTCAGCGGTTCAGAAGAAGAAGCCATTTCGCTTATCACAGCCTTCCTGTAGTTTTTGGGAGAGTCCGAGAGATTTTCGTCGTCAGAAGAGTCTTCTCCCAGGCGCAAGGCTCATGTGCGCAAGAGGTATAAGACTTCCCATTCGGTATTGCCCAGCGTTCCCGGTGTTTCTCCTTTGGTTTCACGTAAGCCTATTGTGGCTTCTGCGCCTCTTCTTCATCACGATCCTGGCTCTACTGATCATCGTTCCCCAGTTGGATCCTCGTCTACTCATGACTTTCTTCGAGCGATGCACAAGAAAATTGGAAGCATTCTTGGCGGGCTCGGAAGGCCTGGTTCTTCTCCAGCAAAGCCTTCTGAAGTGTATTTGATGCCTCCTCCTTCGTCTCGAGCTCGGAGCGCCCAGTACGAAAGCTCCTCCTCGATCTGTGTCTCTTGATCCTCCTTTGGTTCAGGCTCAGGATCAGGCTCGTACGCCTAGTCAGGCTCAGGCGCTCCTCAAGATTTAGCGCTCTCTCAGGCTCAAGCGCCTCAGGTAGCGCCAGGTGAGGCGCCATCCCAGGCTCCTTTTGTGCGCCAGTTCAGGCTCCTCTTGTGGCGCCAGTTCAGGCTCCTCTTGTGGCGCCTACTCAGCTCAGGCTCCTCCTCAAGCTCTTATTCAGGCTCCTACTCCTCCTTCACAAGATGTGTATGTGCAAGCGGAAGGTTTTTTCTCCTATTTCATCTGAGGAAGAAGTTGTGGAAGAGTTTCCTGTAGACGAACCAGACTCCTCTCGCTGGATTATAAGAAGCTTCTTCGCTTCTTTATTGATAATTTTCCTGAGGATTTTGCACCTGCGGCTCCGGCTTCCCCTCTCTCTCAGTACGCAAGAGACTCGAAGCCTCCTACCTCTTCCTTTATGAAGTTAGTGCTTTCTATTTCAGCCAGGAAGGCATTAAAGAAAATGAACTCCTGGTTGGAAGACAAACGTGATCTGGGGAAAACCACTTTCTGCTTCCCTCCTTCCAAGCTTTCTACTAAGACGAAGGCTTGCTACGACACTGGGGAAGTTTTCTCTCTGGGAGCTTCTGCCTCCTCTCAGGGAGACTTCTCCAGTCTCGTTGATTCTACTCGCTCGTTCTGCGATGAACTCGGCTCGGATTTTCTTCTCTCCTTCAGAGTTGGACCACCTTTTGAAGAACGTTTTCCGAGTTTTGGAAGTCATCAGTTTTATGGACTGGACTGTTGGCACTTTGGGTAGGAAGGTAAAGTCTTTTGGTCTTTCCGGCGCATTTCGATGATTTCTCTTCTGTTATGTCCTGCTTAGATAAAGGGATTCGTGACGGTGCATCTGAGTTAGCCTCCATCTTCACGTTAGGAGTTCTTAAGAAGCGACAACTTTGGTGCTCTTTTTGTCGCTCGTGGAGTTTCTAGGACTCAAAGATCGGCTCTTCTTTTCGCACCTCTGGATAAGAAGTACCTTTTCCTCAAGAACTTGTGGCCAAGTGTCGAAATCCCTTACTCAGAAGTCCACACAGGACCTTTGGCGCAATCCACTCGTAAACCAAAAGCTCCTCAACCTTCTCTGCCAGCGCAAACTCGCCCTCTAGTTAATCAACATAGGCCCTTTCGTGGCAGGCCCTCACCCGTACAGGATCTCAAGTTTCGGGCAAAGCAAGTTTTGTCTCCAAGGCTATCAAACCCTCAATTAAAAGTGATCTGCATGTCCTCCATGCACTAGTAGGAGCCAGACTTCAGCAGTTCTGGCAAATTTGGGAGGAGATCGAGCGGACCAGTGGACCACGTCCGTGCTAAAGGAAGGATATTCTATCCCCTTCCTCAAGAGGCCCCCTCTTGCAACAGAACCTTTAGCTTTGACAGCATATTCCAGCAACTTAGAAAAATGCTCGGTTCTGAGTGCGAAGTAGACTCCATGCTTTTAAAAGGAGCGATAGAGATCATGGAAGAAGTCAACTCTCCAGGCTTTTACAACCGCCTTTTTCTTGTTCCAAAGGCCTCAGGCGGCTGGAGACCTGTCCTGGACGTGAGTTCTCTCAACCTTTTCGTGGAGAAAACCAGTTTCTCGATGGAGACGACGCGATCCGTCCTCAATTCTCTTCGTCCGGGGGATTGGATGGTCTCAATAGATCTGCAGGACGCTTACTTTCACATTCGATCCATCCCGCGTCCAGGAAGTTTCTTCGCCCGTTTTCCAGGAGACGACTTATCAGTTCAGGACTCTGTGCTTCGGTCTGTCCACAGCCCTCAAGTATTCACAAGAGTTATGTCCACTGTTGCCAAAGCTCTTCATCTCAGAGGAATAAAGATCTCTCTCTATCTAGACGATTGGCTCCTTCGTTCCCAGTCTCAGTCTCAGTGCTTGGAGGATTTGAAAGTAACTCTCGACTTGACACAGAAGCTAGGACTTCTAATCAATTGGAAGAAGTCTCACCTATCTCCCTCACAATCCAGGATCTATTTAGGAGTGAGACTGGAAACAGTTCCTTTCTGGCTTTTCCGTCAGATCAAAGAATCTCGGACTGTCTCAAAAAGTCCAGAACTTTCTGGATATGGATACCTGTTCCATAAAGGCTTGGATGAGCCTCCTGGGAACTCTGGCGTCAATAGAAAAGTTTGTCTCCCTGGGGAGACTTCACATGAGGCCCCTTCAATTCTACCTCAGGGAGCAATGGAACAGGAAAACGCTTCCAGACTCCTTCTCCTTTCCAATCTCGGACCGTATCAAGGAGGATCTAAGGTGGTGGTTAGATCAAGAAAATTAGAGAAAGGTCTCTCTCTATTTCCGTCGAACCCGAACCACGAACTGTTTGCAGACTCGTCAGAAGTAGGATGGGGAGCGACGTTGGGGGTAAAAGAAATTTCAGGTTTGTGGAATGCGACAGAAAAAGAATGGCACATCAACAAGAAGGAGTTGAAAGCAATCCACCTGAGTCTCGTACACTTCCTACCATTCGTACAGGGACAAACAGTTCTGGTTCATTCAGACAGCACCACAGCGTTGTCTTACATAAAAAAACAGGGGGGCACTCATTCTTACTCCCTCAGCGAGGTAGCAAGAGACCTCCTTTTGTGGGCAGAGAAGCACAAGATTCTGCTCCTAACGAGATTCATTCAAGGAGCCCTCAACGTGAGAGCGGACTCCTTGAGCAGGAAGCACCAGGTTCTGTCCACAGAGTGGATTTTGCACGAAGAAGTGTGCAAGTCGCTGTGGAGACTTTGGGGTCAACCTCTGGTAGACCTGTTCGTTTACGAACAAGTCGAACAGGCTCCCAATCTTCTGCTCTCCTGTCCCGGACCAAGCAGCCTTCCAGACGGACGCAATGCTACTGAATTGGTCGGGTCTGGACCTTTACGCCTTCCCGCCGTTCAAGATGTTAGGTGCGGTGTTGAGGAAATTTCAGCACCACTCCAACACCAGGATGACGTTGATAGCCCCCTTCTGGCCTTCCAGGGATTGGTTCCCAGTTCTCATGGATCTCTTGATCGACTTCCGAGGAGCCTTCCAAACAGAGTAGATTTACTCAGACAGCCCCACTTCAGGAGATTTCACGAAAACCTGTCAAGTCTGCGGCTAACTGCGTTCAGACTATCGAACGCCTACTCAGAAGCAAAGGATTTTCAAGAAAGCGGCTCAATCCATCGCTAGAGCCAGAAGACCTTCTTTGATCAAGGTCTATGAGTCCAAGTGGAATATGTTTCGTTCATGGTGCAAAGATCATGACATTTCCTCTTCCAGAACCTCGGTGACGCAGATTGCGGATTTTCTTTTGTTCCTCGGGAATAAGAACCTTTCTGTATCCACCCTTAAAGGTTATCGTAGCATGCTGGCTACTGTTTTTTGTCACAGAGGTTTGGATATCTCTAATAACCAAGATATAACAGACCTTATTAAATCCTTCGGTACCTCTAAGAGGTCAGATGCTAAAGTTGTTTCGTGGAATCTTGATGTAGTCCTGAAGTGGCTTATGTCTGAGAAATTTGAACCTATGGATTCTGCTTCTTTAAGAGATCTTACGAGGAAAACCCTCTTTTTAGTTTTGTTAGCTACAGCTAAGAGAATCAGTGAGATCCACGCCTTGGATAAGAGAGTAGGATTCTCTGCTTCAAAAGCAATTTGTTCTTTCAAACTGTTTTTTATGGCCAAGAACGAGACCCCTTCGCACCCGTGGCCTCGCTCTTTTGAGATTCCGAGTCTGTCGGAATTGGTAGGTAAGGAGCAGGAGAGGTTCCTCTGCCCAGTCAGAGCCTTGAAATATTATTTGCGAAGGACTAAAGATATTAGGGGTCCTTCAGATTCCTTATGGTGTTCGGTCAGGAACCCTCTTAGACCAATGTCCAAGAATGCCATGTCCTTTTTATTAGAGATCTGATTTCTGAAGCTCACTCCAATATTTCAGAGAATGATTTGAAAATGTGTAAAGTGAAGGCTCACGAAGTGAGGGCTATCTCTACTTCTCTCGCTTATAAAAGGAACCTCTCCCTTCAAGATATTGTGCAAGCAACCTACTGGAGATGTAAGTCTGTATTTGCTTTGCATTATCTCTCGCAAGTGCAGACAGTGTTTGATGAGTGCAGCACGTTAGGGCCCTTTGTTGTATCTGGCACGGTAATGGGTAAAGGGGTAAAGGAG
Organism: Macrobrachium rosenbergii; assembly: GCF_040412425.1. NCBI lineage: Eukaryota > Metazoa > Arthropoda > Malacostraca > Decapoda > Palaemonidae > Macrobrachium > Macrobrachium rosenbergii. Next base: position 15,437,405 of record NC_089798.1, read on the forward strand.
GACTAACCTACCTTTACTTACTTGTTTTTTGGAGTGTGAAGGTTTTTTACGGTTGTCTGTGAGGGTAAGTGTTGGTTAGTTTTACCCCACAGTTGGTTTTGGTTTTTATGGTTATGCTTTTTCTTTGGTGTTGGGTGACCCCTTTTGTAATTCATGATGTTTGTGCTGCGCCTGAGCAGGGCATACTTGTGGTATTGTCACGGCCATGTCCTAGGTGACTGATACCCAGCTTAAGCAATCTGCGACCAGGTCATTATACCCCGCGGTTGCTCTAAGGATAGCAGGTTACTGAGGCAGTAACTGTGGAATCAGCTACCTTAGCAGGTGAGGAACTAAGAAATTTTCTACATTAATAACCTTAATGTTTCCAACAACTCTTTTTAGCTGTCATTGCCCCACCTCCTAAAGGTGTCAATCAGCTATATGTAACTAACAGGTTAGTTGTATGTGTTAAAATGACATTTTTATTCTAAAATAATGTTTAACACATACTTACCTGTTAGTTACATATACGAAAGCCCAACCCTCCTCCCCACGGGGACAGGTAGGCAAATTATTCTGAAGCTTGTTGGAATAGTTCCTAGTACCCCGACAGAGGGCAGGTAAGGGCGATCACCCGATATTCGGACTGGCGCTGCCGCGCGTTTTGAAATTTTGCCGTGACGTCAAAGACTAAAGCTATATGTAACTAACAGGTAAGTATGTGTTAAACATTATTTTAGAATAAAAATGTCATTTTTTTCAAAAATTCACCATAAATCGAAATATTGTGCTAGAGACTTCCCGTTTGTTGCAAAATGAAGGTAATTGATTTAATATTACTAGACTGTAAGTGTTTTAGCTTACAATTGCAGTTTTCGACCATTTCGGTCGAGTTAAAGTTGACCGAAAGTAGAATTTTTTCTATTTATCGTGATTTATATGAAAATATTTCAAAACTGATAAAAGCTACAACCATGAGTTATTTTTTGTTGTATTCTACATGAAATTGCGCACATTTCCATATATAAAACTTTATGTAACGACTAAAATAAAACGGTGCAAACATTACGACAAAGTGACGAAAGAATTTCCGAGATGTTCGGCCGGTTACCGCGCGGACGTTAGGAAAAATTTTTTTTCAAAAATTCATCATAAATCGAAATATTGTGGTAGAGACTTACAGTATGTTGCAAAATGAAGGTACATGATTGAATATTACTAGAATGTAAGAGTTTTAGCTTACAATTGCGTTCTTCGATCATTTCGGTCAAGTTAAAGTTGACCAAAGGTTGAAATTTTGGCACTTATCATGATTTATATGAAAATATTTCAAAACTGATAAAAGATACAACCATGAGTTATTTTCTGTTGTATTCTACATGAAATTGCACACATTTCCATATATAAAACTTTATGTAACGACTAATATAAAACGGTGCAAACATTACGACAAAGTGACGAAAGAATTTCTGAGATGTTCGGCCGAAGTTACGCAGCGACGCACGGATTTTTTTTTTTTTTTTTTTTTTTTTTTATTCACCATAAATCGTAATATTGTGCTAGAGACTTCCAATTTGTTGCAAAATGAAGGTACATGACTGAATATTACTAGAATGTAAGAGTTTTAACTTACAATTGCGTTTTTCGACCATTTCGGTCGAGTTAAAGTTGACCGAAGGTTTAAATTTTGGCACTTATTGTGATTTATTTGGAAATATGTCAAAACTGATTGAAGCTACAACCATGAGTTATTTTCTGTTGTATTCTACATGAAATTGCACACATTTCCATATATAAAACTTTATGTAACGACTAATATAAACCGGTGCAAACATTACGACAAAATGACCAAAGAATTTCTGAAATTTTCAGCCGAGTTACCACGCGGACATAAGGAAAAAGTTTTTTTCAAAAATTCACCATAAATCGAAATATTGTGCTAGAGACTTCCAATTTATTGCAAAATGAAGGTAAATGATTGAATATTACTAGAATGTAAGAGTTTTAGCTTACAATTGCGTTTTTCGACCATTTCGGTCGAGTCAAAGTTGACCGAAGGTTGAAATTTTTTGTAGTCGACGTACGGTACATCCACTCGTCACCCAACAGACAATTTTAGTCGATGTACGATACGTCCAGTCGGCGTTTAAGGGCTAGGCTAACTTCTAAATGAAATTACAGTAACTTTAATTTCATTTAAAAGTTAGTATAATACTGAATTTCCATCTTTTGATATCTAACATAAGAATAACCTCTCTCTCTCTCTCTCTCTCTCTCTCTCTCTCTCTCTCTCTCTCTCTCTCTCTCTCTCTCTCTCTCTCTATAAATGATTTCACTCTTAAGTAAGGACAACCCTTATCTCTCTCTCTCTCTCTCTCTCTCTTTCTCTCTCTTTCATTCTTAGTTAGTGCTCACACATTTTTACAACTTATTATTTCTGTGTACATTTTTACCTGTACAGTAGGTAGTTTAAATTGATCTAATTTTACCCGTACCGTCTACGAAGTATAAATGTTCTAGTGTGGCAAATATGTTTAAAAACATAGAGATATAATAACTAAGAGTTGTATTAATCAAAATAAAGAACACTGTTTGTTCATGAAAAAGCATTTCAAAACAAACGAAAGAGACGCAGAATAAAGAAGTTATTAAAAAGAGGTTGAGAAGACTTCTAAAAATAGATCGGTTGGAAGGGGAGAGAGACAGAAATTCTCTTCCAGCTCTGTATTTTTATGTCAACCATTTATTTATTTTTTTAAGGGTAATGTATTAAGCAAACTTTTAAATAAAAATACAGTAACTTTAATTTCATTTAAAAGTTAGCTTAATAATTTGGGAGTATGATTAGGTCATATTTAGTGTTTGAACTTTAAAAATAAGCATTTATTAGCATTTCTAGAGACCGTGCCAAACGTACACGAAAATTCGCCTTGTGCGAAGGGTTCTGGAACCTAACCTCACTTAAGTTCAGGGTATGACTGTACTCTCTCTCTCTCTCTCTCTCTCTCTCTCTCTCTCTCTCTCTCTCTCTCTCTCTCTCTCTCTCTCTCTCTCTCTCTCTTTCCTCCTCGCCAAGAATGAGGACGTTTCCAAGCCTCGGCCATGCTCGTTCGTTGTTAGGTTATTAGGGGCTTAACAGACATCCTCAGGCCAGAGGAGAAAGAGAGACTTCTTTGTCCTGTGAGAACCTTGAAGTTCTATCTTCAGAGGACAGAAAAGATCAAAGGACCCTCCAACAAGCTTTGGTGCGCAGTGAAGAGCCCTTCACACCCTGTCAAAGAATGTGCCTTCTTTCTTCCTTAGAAGTTCGATTACAGAAGTGCATTCTCAAGTTCAGGAAGCGTTTTATCTTCCCTTACGGTCAAAGCTCGTGAGGTTCGAGCTGTTGCTGTCAGCCAGGAGAGTCCCTCTTTTTCGATTCACTTGGCTCCTGCCTCATCAGTCTTACGTGCTCCACTATTTGGCGCCAACTCCCAGGTGCTTGGCGCCAACTGTGGAGAGTTCAGAGCCAGTACTTGGAAGAGGCGTCAACAGTGGGGCTCTTGGTGCCAAATTCTGCATGCTCGGATCCAACTTTGGGATCCGTGGCTGGCATAGTTGAGAAAGGAACCATAGAGGGCTCTTGGTCCCTCTTCTGTCCCTTCACCTTGTTGTAAGGTTTAGGGAAGCTTGGGGGAATAGTGTACCTGGAGTACCCACCAGTTTTAATGGTTGGGTCAGTGGTTCTTTATTTTAGTTGTAGGTGACAGTGTTGTGTTGATTCTGGTCTATGCCTAGGGCAAGGGCACTATTTTTTTTTTTGTCTTTGTCAGCCATCGGTGAACTTCCATGGCAGCGAAGTACCCACTAAAGTAGAGGCAACTCTTGGCTAATACTGCCACATCCTCTATAGGTTAAGATGAGCACTGACCAGAGGTGGTACCCACGTAAAGCAGCTCTCTTACCAGTTAAGGTACAGCAAGCATTGACCCAATGCTAGCAACCTCTCTAGTTCAGAGTCATTATCTTTATTAATGTTTTGGGTTAGAAGATGTCCATGATTCCCACCTCCTCTCAATGTGGAATCAGCTATGTGATGGCTTGGTAAGTCACTTATATGAAAATAACATTTTTATGATAAAATAAAGTTTTATATATACTTACCAAGCAATTACATAATCAGAGCCCACCCTCCTCCCCGCAATGGACATTTGGGCATCAAACGAATTGAAGCTCTTTGCTGAATTGTACCTATCAGTCCCGAAAGTGGGCAGGACCCTGTCACCTACACTAGGGATGGTAGTGCCACCACAAAAATTTGAATTCTTAAGAATGCCGTGTGGAAAGCTAGTTGCTATGTAATTGTTTGGTAAGTTTATATAAAACTTTATTTTATCATAAAAATGTCATTTTTATGCCCAACTCATGCCACCCCTCAATCTGAAACCTGGGCCGAAAGGCAAACTGGAATGTTTACATCCAGGCAAGCAGGTATTCCCGCCTGCCGGACGGTAGTTACCGCCTAACCACCTTGTTCAAGAGTTTAACAGCCATTTCCAGCTCTGCTGTAAGTAATTAATAATGTAAAGGACCTCAGGTTTGTATAGTTCGGAAAAATACAGTTACTTTAAAAAATTGTGATTTTATTATAAAAATGTCATGTTATTGATTTCTTCCTAGTTCTTCCAAATTCCTTAGATATTATTGCTTATTTTTCTTCACCAAGTGAAAGGACACTTAACTGCCTTATTTATTCTGTTGTAGTCTGTAAGTACACGTTTTCTTTGATTAACTGGTATTTATAGTTACTGGCCTTTTCATTCAGATTAGATTTTTCATAATTTGGTAAATTGTCTCATTTTATATATTGTATTTGAATTTTAATCTTTTTGGTGGGACATAAGTGTAATGTTATAGTTAATACACTTCAGTTTTGATAGTTATTTCTGTTTTGTTTGAAGTTCAATGATCTTGTTTCACTCACCAAAGTAGTTTTGTTTTCAATGTTGGTTTGTGTATAAGTTTACCCATGTCTTTCAGATCCTGTAGGAGTATGCTATCCTTATTTTAGGTTGTTGGTTCAGGTGTTTCTGTACTTGTGTTTCACATTATTATTACATTTATCTCAATTTTTAATGACAGTGACATCTGTATAAAGGTTTTTATAGTGTTACCACAATGATTTTTTTATGGTCTTCATAAATACTTTGCAATAATGTATACAAGTGTTTATACATATTCGGTGCCTCACAATCACAGAATACTGGGACTGATACCCTGCTTTGCCACTGCTGTGTGTGTGTGTGTGTGTGTACAGGACTGCTATGAGATAATGTTTCAAATAATTTGTGATCTCCAGTGTCTTGTTTCATGGCTCTACACATGGCACCATTAGATAGATTCAAGCAGTAGATCCTAATCATGAGAGCAGCCCAGGGGGTGTGTACTTCCTCTCCTTGGGGAAGGATCTTTCTCACACTCAAGGATCAGTTGGGAACAAGGGGTCCCTTACTTCTATATGCCCATTCAAGCAAGTTGGATGACTTTCCATAAGGTCTTACAAAGGTTTGTAGTCTCCTGATGTGCTGTTAAAGAACTGATCCTTGTGCTGATTACAGGTCAGTTTCTGATCACCTGCCAGCATATGAGAAGCAGTTCTGTTTATCTTAGGGTGTGCTTGTTCCTCGAACAGTCCCGCTCCAGAGTAAGACCATCTGCATGTTTCCTGCACTATTTGGATATATATTGGCCTCAGATATATAGATCTGAGGCATTGTGGTATGGGGACTTTTATGGTTATACTGTAATACCTTATATCATTAATTTGTTCCAAGACATGTGACTCGAGTAGAAAAATTACCTAGGTTGAATAAGTCCTTTACAAAAATACCTAGACACCATATAAACCCCTACAAGCAACTTCATAATGTCACTAATACATTTACACCGAACAGTAAGTCATTTAACAGTTAAACTTTTTGCTGTAAATCTATGCATATTTCAATTATAAAGGATGTAAATAAAAGCCAAAAGAAAATTATACGCATGTAGTACTGTACTCTGTATATATGCCTACCTGATTGGTGATGTCGATGTATTCAGTGGGCTTGAAAAGAGAACAAGCTGTGGTGGCAGCAAAGTTTTCACCATGGTTTTATTATATCCCTTATTTTCCAATGGAATGGCATTTGCTTATGAGCACTAGCACTAGAAACTTTCCTCAAAGCCATGGCACTCATTATTCAAGACAAAATTCAATACAAATTAGACATAATACTTATTCTGTAACATGCATGCAAGCTCACATTTGAATTCCTTGCAAAGAATTAATGGTGCCACATGGCCGAATGCTAGAACTAGAACATCATGTACTATGACAAAAATATTTATATTTTGAAACCATGGTTTTTTCTGTGTTTACATTAATGTAAAGGCATATTATGTATGTTTTCGTGTTATTTGGCAATTTTCTATTGATTTTTATATTTTCATGGCTGATGACTGAATGCCGGAACTGTGTAGTTATGCCTTTACAGTACACATAGCCTTATGTCAGCAAATAAGACGATATTTGTAAAATTTTTAAGCTTTTAAATGATTTGTTATATATCTCATTACTGAGTGATATTTTATTTATTTTGTCATTTGCTTTTATGTGATTTGGCATTCTGTTATTGAACTGATTTTTATGCTATTTGAACATTCATTGTAGACCAACATCAAGATGCTTGAATGAATTGTTGGTTGAATTTTGTCTTTCCTTTTAATTTTCAACAAAATCTGCCTAATATTGAAAATGCCTTATGTTGAAATGATTCAACTGGAGACATTACTGTACTATGTGTAGATAAGTGTATCTGTAAAGATGTCTGTACTCCGCTTGTGTTCAGCATAGCTTGTATCGATCTCTGCACAATCTGTGCATTATATGTACAGCTCAGTATTGAGTTCATCAATGCTGCTATCCCGTTTGCTTTGCGTGCCAAATGCCCATTGCTGACTGATTATGTGGCATTACACTCAGTTTTTACCAGATGATGCAGGTCCCCAATATCCCAATACCCTGGTGGAGAGGAGATAACAGAAGTGCAGGTGCTAGAGCAGGGTAGAGTCTTGATCCAAGTCTACTATTTCCAATATGAATGCCAGTTTTTGTTTGGTCTTTATCCCACCTTTTGAGGAGTCTTAGCCTTCCAATAAGTGATCTCCTTTCTTCTCTGCCAATTTGCTTAACCAGTATGGGTCAGAGCTTCCCATGGTTTAACTTGAAAGAGGATTCTTGGTGTGGAGTCCAGGAGAGTGCATTGTTAGCTATTCCTTAAGACTTCATTATCATACACGTAGCTCTTGCTTAAAAGGAATCCCTAGATCCATAAGAGGCTTTACAGAGGTACAGTGCTGCCATTACTTCTTGCCATCATTGTGACTTGTTTTTGTTCCTTGCTACCTGGGGTAGGAAACATTCACACACTTACCCTTCTTTCTTATGATAGCCTTGCTCCTTGCTGAAGGATTTGGGAACTTTTTCCATAATTGTGTGCCCACAGGTATTGGTTTCCTCTTGGGAAGGGAAACCCAGCTTTCCCTTCCCCTGCAAGGAAGCAAGGAGCATTTTTGTTGTCATTTTGCAAGGTGTTGGTACCTATATGACAACTTTGTCCTTCCATTTGGGCTTTCCTTCCTGGGAGTTGATGCCAGTCCTCATGTAATTGTCCTACCTCTTTAGCTCAGCACCAAGAGGTGTCATGATTCCTTTTGTTCTGGTCAACAACTACCAGATTTTAAAGATAATTTGTAATTTGCCTAGCTGTACAAACCAGACCCATTTACCCTAATCCCATCTCAACTAGTAAGCTGAAGGAATAGGTGACAGGGATACCAAGAGCCGAGTCTGTAGTACCCTGTCACACACCTTGCATGCCACCAAATAACCACATTGTTACAAGACTTCAATGACCATTGCGATCTCGTGCCAGGGATGCTATGTTATAAAATGCTGTGATTTGTGTATTATGGAAAAATACAAATGATCTTTAAATATATATTAAGCACACCCCAGCCGGGGCAAACTTTGTTTGACCAATTTTAGAAAAAACACATCAGTGGAAAGAGGAAGATGTGCAAATGCACATGGAATAAGAGAAAAGATAAGTACCGAAATCAGTAACAAGTAACAAATTCTGAGTATATTTATTGTAAAATATTTACAAGATTTACTGAGATGGGGAGATGCAGTACTTTTTTGTGAGGTATACATGTTTTTTCTAATATTTCTTTGCACTTTTCTTTGCAAAATTACAATCATAGCTGACATAGTGTCATAAAAGGTAAGAACTAAAACCAACAGCAATCCCTGGTTATATTTAAGAGCTACTAAATAAAAAGACATCCTGGGATAGAGAGGGGCAGTACATTCCCCCATCAAATCTCAAGGCACACTGATCCCCCTCTGTCCTCTACTGAGCTACTAGAGTTGCCATGAGTCATTTATGGCCCATTGAAGTGATAAGAACATCTTTCCCACTAAATTCATCCAAACCATATGGCGTGTAATATTTATACTCATGAATTAGCCTGGCGTTCACTCAAAACCTGTTATAGTTCCTATGATCATGTCCATCCAGCAAGGGTTAAAATTTGTTATGTTGAGTGAGGTGGGTCATCATTCAGGTGTATACAGTATACAGTAGTCATTTCAGAAGATGAGGCTGCCCAGGTAAGAGTAGTGCTGTGAGATTAGGGCCCTCGTATCTTCCTTAGTCTTTAAGAGGAACATTTTGATTTCAGCCATTTTTAATGCAGGGATGTGGAGGTGTGTGTCAACTTTGACATTTTTTATCTTTCAGATGTTATGCACAAGGGGATAGATTTGTACTTCGGACCATTGTTCTCAGCATGTCACATTTTACCAACAGTGGAAGCTGTAATGCACTCTTATTCCACCTCCTCCTCTTAATCCCAGAGTGGTGTTGCTGGTGACTTCCCATTATGGTGGCCACAGTAAAATTTCCAGTCACTGCTGTGTAGATTTTCACCATTCATACAGCCTTACTGCCTTTATGAGCTATAGTGGTCATATTGTTCTACCTGATGAGTCCTCAGCAGCCTCCAATTGCTTCCCTATGTCCTGCATACATGAGTATGTTAAGTCTTAAGGACATTGTGCAGTAGCACAGTGACCTGTTCCTTGCCTTTGCTGCCCACTGATGACTTTTAAACCTTTTAACCTGTAAACCATGCTCATCCCTCATTCATTCTTGAGAGATGTAGTCTTCTAGGGTCTTGAGCTTATACATTTCATATGAGTGGTTAGCTGATCTTTGCACCAGTTTTGATGTATCAGAACATACTTTGCTGTACTTTTTGGGCTACTCAACTGCTGACAGCATCCCATGAGAATTTCTGTGTGTGGTTCTTGACCTAATCTGTCCTCATATGCTCATTTGGATTCATGGGATCCTTGCAGAATCTGTTACTCTGTTGCGATTCTGGCTCCATTGGATCAATAGGTTTGATATGAACAGATTAACTTTTTATAGTGCAAAACATTTTTCGTGTAAATCCATTAATTATATACTGAATGCACATCTCCCATTTCATTGCTCTCACTAGATCAAATTCCTTTTATGAAAAGCAGTTAGGTGGACATTCACTTGCCACCGATGTGTGCGTGCAATGTCTGTGTGTGAGCAGTTGCTACTAGCTATTCTGTTTCTTTCATCCATAGTACTTCAAAATTGATGTATCTGAGGATATTCAGACCATGAATGACAGCTCTACATGATGTCCTTTTATGAAAATGTGTGATATTTTAAAATCTTGATAATTAATAATAACAACATTACTCACTTTGAAATGATAACAATACCACTTGGTTTGCTTATTGCTGTGCATATTTTATTTCAGTTATGTGTCTGGATTGAAGCAGGTTGGTGTCAGTTTGCAGAACATGCATCTGATAGCAGGAAAATTAGGAATCATAGTGAATTTGCAGATAGGAAAATGCTGATAGCTTTGGCTTTGACCCTAAGTATCTTTCATCCATGCATCCAAAGTTGTTCATTGTAGTTGCCGTAGGATTGAACAGTATTTTCGTTGCTTTTGGTAAGCAACAATGAATGCAATACTGTAATAATTTTTACCTAAGAAAAATTTAGATACCTAAAAGTAAAGTGCTGAAATGGAATTGGGAGAGCCTTATAGCACATAGGGATTTAGAAGTTTTAGGGAAGTAACATGTTTACAGCTAAGATGTGCTTACAGTATTCATTACTGGAAATTAAAAAAGGATGCCAAAATTTTGTACTGTATAGGCAAAATGTCTTAAGTCAAAAGGTTAAAAGTAGTCTTTTTTACAGGTCCTTGGCTTGAAGGAGAAGATTGGACAGAAAAGTTTCGACGTGTAATTACAGAGAGGCTTGGTATTGCCACTGGTGGAGAGCCTTATCATGACATACGTTTTAACCTTATGGCAGTTGTTCCAGATAAGATTACGGCTTATAAAAGGAAGCTGGTTGCTCTTAGAAGGCACAGGTAAGGTAGTTGTAAGGTTTTAACGTAATGGTCAAGAATTATGCGATATTTTGCAGCAACTCATAAACTTTTATGAATAACAAAGTAAAGTGGTGAAGGTACAGCTATGCTTTTAAGTGATACGACGTGATTGCACAGGATTTCGTTCAAAATTCACAAACTGGTTACTAACATGCTCCATATTTTACTCTCATTTCAATGTGAAAACAGAATTATTCCTTACAATAAACAGGTTTTGATGTAGGAAACACCTATTTTTGGTAGTCGCTGTTGAGTCCTCAAAGGAGTTACCTTCCATGGCCTACCAGAGCTCCATGGTGACCAAACTAATATCAAAGAATTCTCTTCTAGTTGGTCTTTTGGCCAGGTATTGTGTCGTAATGATTAACATTATAACACATGATGGAGTATATAATGGACTCAAAGATAAGAGGGCACTTTACTTTCCCTTATCTTCAGCGAAGCTGAACCCAGTTTTTCCAACGTCAGTTAACCTGCAAGAAAGAGAAGTGACTATTGCGCATGCGCATCCACCCTCTTGTTTACAACCAGGCCATTAAAAGACCAAGGAGCCATTACTCTCTGTTGGTCAATGCAGGTTGATCCCTTTGCCCAAATCCCACGCCTTTTCATCAGGGAAGTGGGAGGGTTTTGAGGACTCAACAGCGACTACCAAAAATAGGTTTTTCCTACGTCAAAACTTGTTTTTTGATAGCGTAGTCGCTGTTTCGTCCTTAAAGGAGCTTTACAAAAGAAATTGAGAGGGACGAAAAAAGGACTTAAGCTCTCGCTTTTTAATCCCAACACCCCAAAGGAAATAACATTTCCAGTCCAAGGTCAAGCCAGAGTTCAAGTCCCATTCCTTATTCCAAATACTTTTCAGATTTTGATACCAAGGAACAAGAAACTATGCACGAACTTCCGTTTTAGGATGTAATTCTATAGTGGCTTACCTAAGCATGCTGGGTTTTGTTGTAGTACTGTCACCCATCTCCCAGCGATAAGTTAGCATACTCACCATCAATATGTCCCCTGGCATACTCACCATCAATATGGCCCCTGGTTTTCTGCCGCAGCACCTAGGGGTTAAGACTAATTATATAAATTCTAAAAGTTTAAAACTAAAACTTTCAACTGTTTTGTTAATAGTGAGCACTTATCTTGCTATTTTTGATGTTTCCATAATCCTCAATACTAAAACGGAGAAAAAAGTCGAATTTTTGGGGGGGGCTGGTAATGACTTGAACCGTTCGCTTTGGACCAAACAGAGGTAATGGCTCCTTGGTCTTTTAACGGCCAGGTTGTAAACAAGAGGGCGGATGCGCATGCGCAATAGTCACTTCTCTTTCTTGCAGGTTAATTGACGTTGGAAAAACTGGGTTCAGCTTCGCTGAAGATAAGGGAAAGTGCCCTGTTATCTTTGAGTCCATTATATACTCCATCATGTGTTATAATGTTAATCATTACGACACAATACCTGGCCAAAAGACCAACTAAATTAGAAGAGAATTCTTTGATATTAGTTTGGTCACCATGGAGCTCTGGTAGACCGTGGAAGGTAACTCCTTTGAGGACGAAACAGTGACTACGCTATCAAAAAGTCCACATAATATGTATCATAAGAGTGAAATCTGTCATATGTTTCAAAACTAAAAGAATGTATCACGTGTAGCCAAATTTCAGAAAAACAGTGACAAAACATTTTCAAACAAAGTAAATACAAAATTAGAATGCATCCACCAATATCAACTGGTGAGCGGAGTGTGTGTGAAGCAACCAATATAGTGGCGGCGCAACATGAACCACCTGATGTAACATAGGTCTACAATGAGTAGCAACAGTGAAATGATCTTGAAACCATTTATTTTGTATTTGTTAAAGGAGTATTTGGATTTTCATAAAAATAAAATGATTTAAATTATATTTCTTAACCATTTCAAAATTTATGGCTTACTAGTAAATTGTTCCTTTGCTAAAGCCAAGATTTTGTTCCTAGGCCTGGGTGTGTTAGATTTCTTTGCTTACTAAAAATACATTACACTTAGCATTCACATCTCTGTATTAACAATTTCTGGCCAGAAAGCTTATGAAGTTTTCTACACATTCTTGCACTTCAAGTTACCTTATGAATGAATAAATTATACACCAAAAGTAAGCAGAAAGATTTTTAAGAAAGTAATATTTTAAGCCAGTTAAAAAACAAGTGTTCCATTGGCCTTGACATTAATACTAATAGATATTTCGATTAATAACCATCCTCTCCATATAATTAAAACCATCATCTTGTATTCCTCAAGCCCTTTGTTGGCCGAGTTGGTTGAGCTTCAGACCGTCATTCGATGGGCCGGAGTTCGATTCCCGCCGCCGGCTGATGAAGAGTTAGAGGAATTTATTTCTGGTGATAGAAATTCATTTCTCGCTATAATGTGGTTCGGATTCCACAATAAGCTGTAGGTCCCGTTGCTAAGTAACCAATTGGTTCTTAGCCACGTAAAATAAGTGTAATCCTTCGGGCCAGCCCTAGGAGAGCTGTTAATCAGCTCAGTGGTCTGGTAAAACTAAGCTATACTTACTTACTTACTTGTATTCCTCAAAGAACAGGTAATCTGTGCAAATAAATCTTTAGTAACAGATCACATCTCAGAAGGCTTAGATTATTTTTGTGGGCTGTAAATCATTTTTTATAGCGTAGTCGCTTGTTTCGTCCTCAACGAGTTACCCCCATGGTGTGCCAGCGCTCCATGGTGACTAGACTAGTATCAAAGAAATATTTTTCCAGCCTGGTCTTGTAGCTGGGTATTGTGTCGTAATGAAAACACTGACACGTGATAGAGTATAGTGGACTCAAAGATAAGAGGGCATTTTCCCTCTCAGTGAAGCTGAACCCAGTTTATCTATGTCAAAAAATGCAAGAAGTCTGTCATCTTGTTAATGAGCAGGGCAGGCAAAAGACCAGCACCAGTACCCCCTGCTAGTGGAAGCTGCATGCATGACGGTTCAGTGCTCCTTACAAAATAGCTTTATTTCAAACTGTTTTCATAAGCAAGAATCACAGAAACATCCAAAGCTCCAGTTAAAAATTCTTAGTTTAAACTGTGGAACAAATGTTTTGTATACGGAATCCAGAAACCGGACTTTGTTTTCAGAGTACATGATCATTCAATTTAGAAGTGTAACTAAAGAAATGTTCCATAATTTATTATTAATTTAGATAATCCTTTCAGATAATGATGTCCACAGTAGCGTAGGTGGTAGCCTAAGAAATTCAGTGTGAATAATGTAAATTTAGTAGATGTTGTCCATAGCCTATATCCTAGGATTAAATGTCCGAAAGGTGATTTAAATAATCTGGATTAGGTAGTAGACCAATTTAAGGTAAGTAAGAGCCTTTTAAGACATATTCTTATATGGTCCTAGGCAGCAGCCTAGTTTACACCAAGGATCCTAGAATTTGATAAACAGGAAACCAAAATTTTCCCTCTTTATAGCCTCTATACTTAAGTATGATCTAAAATAATCCAGGACAATCATTTTCCTAGATGGTAATCTAGAACTAGATGAAAATATTAACCTGTGCCAGATGAAATGGTAGCCTAGCCTTAAGGCTTCATACTAAGGCAGTTGTGTTTTATGTAACCATACCCTTGTGAATTAAATAGTCCAGATTAGTCAGTATCCTAAATTAGAGTAAGTGATAACCTGGCTGTAAGATTATATATTGTTGGGTTACTATTTTATGTAATAGACCAAATAGCCTAGGATTGGATACAAACAAGGGAGGTGGTCAGCCTGAGCTAGACAAAAATAGTAGCCTAACTGTGTGTTTACTTATTAGCAAGTTGCTAGTTTTATATAGCCTGTACATTTAAGTGTGGTCCGTAAAAATCTGGATTAGCTAATACCCTATACTAGGCTAAGAAGAACAATAAGCCTAGGAGTACATATAAGCAGTATTTTAGGATTAATAACATTGGTAAGGGAAGCCTAGGAGTACATATAAACAGTATTCTAGGGTCAATAACATTGGTAAGGTCTTGTGAAGCCTGTACCCTTACAGGTGATATAAATGTAGAACAGGTAATAGCTTAACTAGATTAAGTTGAAATCCTTATTAAGGGAATGTTCCTACTGTTAATTTAGAAACAGTGGGGCTGATTATCAGAAAAAGGTAGTCTCGGCTATGAAAAACAAAAAACCAGAATATAAGAGGATTAATTTTTGTGTAGCTTATATCCTTAGGTTTTTAATTAAACCTAGAAAAAGAAACGGCTTAGAATAGGTTGAGCGAGAATCCTCTAAGAGATCTTCTATACTTAGATTAACGTAGATTATACTAGAAGGATTAACCTAAGCCATATAAAACAGTAGCATGGGTTAGTTATTAAACAATTAGTTTATAGAAGATTAGTCCACATGGCATGACAGTTTAAAATTAAAATTTCACATAGCCATTGCAAAAGGACTAACAGTTTAAGCAGTGCAGCCCTATATGCTGTCAGAGTCAACCTAAACCTAAAATGGTTTAAGTTAACTTGGATATTTTATAAAAGGTATTACATTTACACACTAGTAATCAAACTAACCTGAACCTAAAATGGTTTAAGTTAACTTGGATATTTTATAAAAGGTATTACATTTACACACTAGTAATCAAACTAACCTGTAAGATGTAATACGCTAACAGCATGGGTTTACAAAAGTGTCCGTTTTTAAAAACAACTTATACTAATTAGTTTCTAACAACAACTTGGTTCTTTCACTACAGGGCCACCATTATGCAGGACTCTCAGCTCCAGTGTTCTGTAGCAAATTGCTCAGTTCGCTTTTTGCCAGTGGGTACAGCCCATTCCACCTGCAATGAGCATAGTTCTTGCAAAAAACAAGACAGATTTGCTTGGTCGCCAGATGTGTGCAAAATTTGCAGTGTGCTCTTGGCAGCAAGTTTTAGGACGAGACAGCTCGTTTCAAGCTGTCACGATGGGTCCTAGGGTTCAGCAAGGGAGAGGAAGAGGGAGATTATATTTTTCTGGCAGAACTCCGGCAGCAAATATTTGACCCCTTCTCAGAAGATCTATATTTGGGCCAGAACCCAGTAACATCAGTCACCAATACCTCCCAGGTTAACCCTGTAGTGGAAATAGAAGAAGCTCCTCTTGGAGATGGTTACCTTACAAATGAAGTTGATATTGCTACCGAAATGACCTGGCTGAACGCAGAAGGATCAGGGACACTACCTTCAGCTAACCGTGGGGGAAACTTTCCAGAAGGAATTCAATCCCCCATGAAACTCTCGGAAGCTGATCAGGATCCTTCCGCCAAAAGGGATACAAGGATTCAATTAAGCCTTAAACGCCTACTGGACATATCATACGTCGACTAAAATTGTCTGTTGGGTGCCAAGTGGACATACCGTACGTCGACTACAAAAAATTTCAACCTTCGGTCAACTTTGACTCGACCGAAATGGTCAAAAAACGCAATTGTAAGCTAAAACTCTTACATTCTAGTAATATTCAATCATGTACCTTCATTTTGCAACAAATTGGAAGTCTCTACCACAATATTTCGATTTATGGTGAATTTTTGAAAAAGACTTTTTCCTTACGCCCACGCGGTAACTTGGCCGAAAATTTCAGAAATTCTTTCATCATTTTGTCGTAATTTTTGCACTGTTTTATATTAGCCGTTACATAAAGTTTTATATATGAAAATGTGCGCAATTTCATGTAAAATACAGCAAAATACAACCCATGGTTTAGCTTTTATCAGTTTGGAAATATTTTCATATAAACCACGATAACTGCCAAAATTTCAACCTTCGGTCTACTTTGACTCGACCGAAATGGTAAAAAAACGCAATTGTAAACTAAAACTCTTACATTCTAGTAATATTCAATCATTTACCTTCATTTTGCAACAAATTGGAAGTCTCTAGCACAATATTTCGATTTATGGTGAATTTTTGAAAAAAACTTTTTCCTTACGTCTGCGCCAGAAATTCTTTCGTCACGTTGTCGTAATGTTTGCACCGTTTTATATTAGTCGTTACATAAATTTTTATATGTGGAAATATGCGCAATTTCATGTAGAATACAACAGAAAATAAATCATGGTTGTAGCTTTTATCAGTTTTGAAATATTTTCATATAAATCACGATAACTGCCAAAATTTCAACCTTCGGTCTACTTTGACTCGACTGAAATGGTAAAAAAACGCAATTATAAGCTAAAACTCTTACATTCTAGTAATATTCAATCATGTACCTTCATTTTGCAACAAACTGGAAGCCTCTAGCACAAAATTTCGATTTATGGTGAATTTCTGAAAAAAAAACTTTTTCCTTACGCCTGCGCTGTAACTTTCGGCCGAACATCTCAGAAATTCTTCCATCACGTTGTCGTAATGTTTGCATCGTTTTACATTAGTCGTTACATAAACTTTTATATATGAAAATGTGCGCAAATTCATGTAGAATACAACAGCAAATAGCTCATGGTTGTAGCTTTTATCAGTTTTGGAATATTTTCACATAAATCACGATAACTGCCAAAATTTCAACCTTCAGTCAACTTTAACTCGACCGAAATGGTAAAAAAACGCAATTGTAAGCTAAAACTCTTACATTCTAGTAATATTCAATCATTTACCTTCATTTTGCAATAAATTGGAAGTCTCTAGCACAATATTTCGATTTATGGTGAATTTAAAAAAAAAAACATTTTCCTTACATCCGCGCGGTAACTCGGCCGAACATCTCAGAAATTCTTTCGTCACGCTGTCGTAATATTTGCACCGCTTTATATTAGTCGTTACATAAAGTTTTATATATGAAAATGTGCACAATTTCATGTACAATACAACAGAAAATAACTCATGGTTGTAGCTTTATCAGTTTTGAAATATTTTCATATAAATCACGATAACTGCCAAAATTTCAACCTTGGTCTACTTTGACTCGACTGAAATGGTAAAAAAACGCAATTATAAGCTAAAACTCTTACATTCTAGTAATATTCAATCATGTACCTTCATTTTGCAACAAACTGGAAGCCTCTAGCACAAAATTTCGATTTATGGTGAATTTCTGAAAAAAAAAAACTTTTTCCTTACGTCTACGCGTAAAACATCTCAGAAATTCTTCCATCACGTTGTCGTAATGTTTGCATCGTTTTACATTAGTCGTTACATAAACTTTTATATATGAAAATGTGCGCAAATTCATGTAGAATACAACAGCAAATAGCTCATGGTTGTAGCTTTTATCAGTTTTGGAATATTTTCACATAAATCACGATAACTGCCAAAATTTCAACCTTCAGTCAACTTTAACTCGACCGAAATGGTAAAAATATGCAATTGTAAGCTAAAACTCTTACATTCTAGTAATATTCAATCATTTACCTTCATTTTGCAATAAATTGGAAGTCTCTAGCACAATATTTCGATTTATGGTGAATTTAAAAAAAAAACATTTTCCTTACATCCGCTGTAACTGGCCGAACATCTCAGAAATTCTTTCGTCACGCTGTCGTAATATTTGCACCGCTTTTTTATATTAGTCATTACATAAAGTTTTATATATGAAAATGTGCACAATTTCATGTACAATACAACAGAAAATAACTCATGGTTGTAGCTTTTATCAGTTTTGAAATATTTTCATATAAATCACGATAACTGCCAAAATTTCAACCTTCGGTCTACTTTGACTCGACTGAAATGGTAAAAAAACGCAATTATAAGCTAAAACTCTTACATTCTAGTAATATTCAATCATGTACCTTCATTTTGCAACAAACTGGAAGCCTCTAGCACAATATTTTGATTTATGGTGAATTTCTGAAAAAAAAAAAACTTTTCCTTACATCTGTGCTATAAACTTTCGGCGACATCTCAGAAATTTTTTCGTCACATTGTTGTAATGTTTGCATCGTTTTACATTAGTCGTTACATAAACTTTTATATATGAAAATGTGCGCAAATTCTTGTAGAATACAACAGCAAATAGCTCATGGTTGTAGCTTTTATCAGTTTTGAAATATTTTCACATAAATCACGATAACTGCCAAAATTTCAACCTTCGGTCAACTTTAACTCGACCGAAATGGTAAAAAAACGCAAATGTAAGCTAAAACTCTTACATTCTAGTAATATTCAATCATTTACCTTCATTTTGCAATAAATTGGAAGTCTCTAGCACAATATTTCGATTTATGGTGAATTTAAAAAAAAAACATTTTCCTTGCATCCGCGTGGTAACTCGGCCGAACATCTCAGAAATTCTTTCGTCACGTTGTCGTAATATTTGCACCGTTTTATATTAGTCGTTACATAAAGTTTTATATATGAAAATGTGCACAATTTCATGTACAATACAACAGAAAATAACTCATGGTTGTAGCTTTTATCAGTTTTGAAATATATTCATATAAATCACGATAAATATAAAAAATTCGACTTTCGGTCAACTTTAACTCGACCGAAATGGTCGAAAAATGCAATTGTAAGCTAAAACACTTACAGTCTAGTAATATTCAATCAATTAGCTTCATTTTTCAACAAACGGGAAGTCTCTAGCACAATATTTCGATTTATGGTGAATTTAAAAAAAAAAAAAATTTTTTTACGTCTGAGAGTTACGAATTCATGCATCATTTTGTGATAATATTTTCTCTGTGTTGCTTTGATCATTTTACAATTTGTTATATACCAAAATCATCGCAATTTAGTGTACAATACAAAGAAAAACAAAATAACCCATTAGCTTCAACCGTTTTGCTCACAGCGCGATTTGTATAAAATTATATATGAAAAATTTTTTTTGCGCTGTCATATATTTCAATATTTATATATGTTAATGATATTTTTTTTCATTTCTGATGGTTGCAAACTAAACTTCAGGCAATGACAAAAAAATGGAGCCAAAAATTAACTCTTTAATCTTAAAAACTAAGCGTGCTGTGATTTTTTAAAGAAAACTTTTTTTTTCGCTTTGGCGCTAGCTCCCGAACGCCGCCGGCATACGGGAGACGTTTTTGTAAATAGAGGCTCGGCGTTTAAGGGTTAACCCCAATTGAAATGACTACATTTTCGTAGGGGTATAGTAACTCGCCTAGGACCTCTGCCCCCTGGGTAACAGGCAGTCACAGTTCAACTGTGGATGCTTAGTCAGATCATGCAAGCTCCCCCAAAAGGGATACAGTTTGCAGCATTTGATCAGTTCCATAAGGAAATTATGAGTAATATCAAAGATGCCCTTGCCACAGAACGGCAATATATAATGGACATATTGCCTGATTCAGAACAGGAAATTAAAGAAATCAAGTCAGTGATGTACACTCCAAAGTGTAAAAGTACTGCATCCTGCAATCGAAAAGGGAGAGTGGAAACAAACTCTTACCAAACAATCTCCAAGGTTAGAATTCCAACTGGAGCCAACAAAACAGCCAGTTCGAACCATAAACCTTCAGGTCGGAACATAACGGGCTCAGATATTCTCCCCTGATGATACTGATAATTCTTGGCGAGATGCTTCAGTGTGTATTTTCTCTCTTGATAGTAAGTATCTAATTAATGAGAGAAAAACCATGATCAAAGTTGTACATGTGGAGTTTAGAGACAGGGCAGCATTCTGTAATACAGAATGGCGCCTGATACCACGTTTGCTAGATATGGAGAAACCTCAAAAGAAAAAATTTCTCTTATGTGGGACTACAGCATTAAAAGTCAATGGTAGGTGGATTTATACTCCCATTATGAACAAAACCCAACTTGCTCACCAAGTACCCCCAACCTTCTGTCCCTTCACCTTTAAAATAATTAACCATGTGAAGGCAGACCTTCAGAATTATGTAGTAACTAGAAAATGGGAGTCAATGACAGAACTAAAACTATTCGCCACAGTCCTCCTTGTTTCAAAAAATTCCACCAAGGAGTGGGCAACACTTCAACTCCCTCTTGAAAGGAAAAAGCTCCCTTTGGATGTTGCTATTCAGTAGTTTGGGACCCCTATGAGAAGAATCTCAGAAGACAAATCTTCGTCAGAATTCCGTGCTAGGAGTCTTCTCCTTAGTATCTTAACCTCTTCCACCTTGCTAGAAGTTGCCACCAAAAAGCTTCCACGGGATTCCAGGACACTTTTTGCTGTTGGAGCTAAAAGTCTTATGAGAACCCTATGGGAAGCACTCTATAACTTTTTAGAGTGGCACTTAAAAGTGTGAATGGAAATATTGGAAGGCTCCGAGTCACTTCTTAATGTAACTGCTTTATTACAGTCTAACCCCTTTTGTAGGGACCTGTTTGAGGATTCTGTTGTAACTCAAGTCAATGAGCAAGTACGACAAAACCTTATCCAATTAAAAAAAGGCTCACTTTGATAAAAAATCATGTAAGCCCCCAGTCACGTCTAAAACTTTTCCACGTAAACAGGTAGGTAGTCAGAAGGAACAACCCCCTTCTAAAGGACAGCAACAGCCACATCAGCAAGGACATCTTTTTCATAAGGTCCAAAAACCATTTTACAAAGGAAAAGGAAAAGCAACGCCTAGACTGCCTATCAAAGGAAAAGGTAGAGGAAGAGGGGGATATCAGTAGGAATTGTTTGGTCCAGGGTCGGCTCCAAAGACACCACAAGGAATGGAAGTCTTCTCCTTGGGGACACAGCATTGTTCTCAATGGGCTGGGGTGGAAATGGTCTCATCCTCCCCCACCTTTAAAGGGGTTCTTTCAAGCACCAAACCCCTCTCTGGAAGATTACGTGCAGAAGGCCCTGTTAAAAGGTGCCATAGAGAAACATGCATATATTTGCTGCCAAGCACATCCCTTCATTGTCCCCAAAGAAGGATTCCTCCGAACAAAGAGTGATCCTTGACTTGTCAGCATTGAACACGTACATTGTTTACCAAAAGTTTTGGATGACTACCGTTGCACAAGTACAATTAGTCATCCCAAAAGGGAATTGGACAGTTTCTATAGATCTTAAAGACGCATACTGACATGTCCCTATTGCTGCTCCACTTCGCCCCTACCTAGGGTTCCAGTAGGGAAAGACGTACAGGTTCAAAGTCATGCCTTTTGGACCAAACATTGCCCCAAGAATTTTTACAAAATTAGCAGCAGTAGTTTTCCAGGAAGTCAGGAAAGAAGGAATACAACTAATAACTTACCTAGATGACTGGTTAATCTTGGGGGGCCACAAGAAAAGAATGCTTGAAAAACCTAAGAGCAGTGGTCAAGAGACTCCAGTCAAAAGTTTTTATAATAAGTTGGAAAAAATCCCTCCTCACGCCCAGCAGACGCTTTCAGTGGTTGGGCCTGTGTTGGGATACTCTTCAGGGCCTGTTGTCTCTCCCCAACAAAACTCAGAACAGAATAAGGAAAAATCTCAAAGGTTCCTAGAGCAGCCCAGAGTTTCCAGACAGCAGTTAAAACGCATGATGGGTCTTCTGCAATTTGCATCAGTAATACAGTAAACCCTCGCTACTTCGCGGTTCGACTATCGCGGATTCATGACTTAGCGGATTTTTTCCATTACGTATGTATATTATAAGAGAAAATATATAGCGGATTTTCCAGAAATTTAAAAAATAGTCGCGATGTATGAAGACCCAAATATTTCATTAATTCCATTAATAATTATTAATATCTGCTAGTACTGTTGGTTCATTGCATTATGACATATAATTCAGTACAAAATGAAATTAAACAAAAGAGAATGTGATCATACGATAATTCATTATAGTACTAGTAAAATTAAACTGAACATGAAACGCTAATCAGATGCAGTCTGACATTGTCATATTTGAATGGTGTAAGGCTGCTGATGGCTACATATATACTAATTATAAAATACAAATGTAATGAATGTGCATCTTTTCCATGAATCTTTTGTACTGCATCCAATAATATTGTTTGTTGCAAAAATCACATCTCGAATAAACCTATACTACTACAACAAAAAAGCATAAAATAGCGTAAAGTATATTTGAATTTGAAACTAGCATGTAAGATGGGCTGTGATTGGTTCCATTGGTGATAGATGACGAATCAGCTCCCAAGTTTTGTAATCTCGCCTGTGATTGGTGTTTTGACTGTTTCTCCGACCCGCAGCAGCTTCCCTTGTCTCTGACCTGCAGCATCTTCTTCGCGGCCACTTCGTTTCCTGCTCTCTCGGTAGATAGATGCTGTTTACATTACCAGTGCTGTGCGTGACAGTGTGTGTTTGAAGTTGAACTTTTTTTTTAACTTTGTTTAACCCCTAGCGTTCTGCTTCTGCTAAGGTTGGTACCGAGCCTAAACGCCAACGGAAAATGATGACGATTGCTGAGAAGGTGACACTTCTCGATATGTTGAAGGAAGGGAGAAGTTACGCGGCCGTGGCCCCGCCATTTTGGAGTGAACGAATCCACCGTTAAGCTACATTAAGAAGGATGAGGCGAAGATTAGGAAGACGGCTGCCATCACCTTTAGCAAGTCAGCAAAGCGAGTTGTTACGGCTCGTAATAAAACGATCGTCCGTATGGAAGGTGCTTTGTCAATCTGGATTGCCGACTGCCGGAAGAAGAAAATAGCCTTGGATACGAACACCATCCGAACCAAGGCTTTGAGGTTGTATGAGAATTTCGCAGCAAAGGAACCTCAAGATGATGGCGACCACACTGAAGAAGAAGAGGAAGACGACGAAGATGATGTAGATGAACCTCAAGCAGGGACATCCACTGATTCCCAGCCTCAGACACGACGTTTTACCGCCAGCAAAGGATGGTTCGCCAAGTTTCAGAAACGCTTCAGCCTGAAAAGCGTTTCCCTGCATGGCGAGGCTGCTTCCACTGACACGGTCGCTGCTGAAACTTACGCGAATGAGACGTTCAAGAATATTATCGCTGAAGGTGGATACAAGCCCAAACAAGTCTTTAATATGGACGAGACGGGTTTGTTTTGGAAGAGAATGCCATCGCGAACTTTCCTGTTCAAAGAAGAAGCCAAAGCCTCTGGCTTTGAAGCATTCAAAGATCGTGTTACCCTCGTGATGTGTGGCAGTGCTGCGGGATTTTTGCTAAAGTCAGGGCTTATTTATAAGTCGAAAAACCCTCATGCTTTGAAAAATAAAAATAAGAATCTCCTTCCCGTGTATTGGATGCATAATCCAAAAGCATGGATTACGAAGATGCTGACCTCCAACTGGTTCCACCAGTGTTTTATCCCACAAGTCAGTAAATATCTCTTAGAGAAGGGCTTGCCATTTAAGATCCTTCTCCTGTTGGATAACGCTGGTGGACACGCGACTGATCTTTCGCATGAGGGCATTCAGGTTGAGTTCCTGCCACCCAACACAACATCCTTAATTCAACCGATGGACCGGGGGTTATCAGGGTGTTCAAGGCCCTCTACACGAAGAATACCTTGGCGGACCTCGTTGCGTGTGTGGATGCCGCCCAAGAAGATGAGGATGAAACATTCAATTTGAAGGCGTACTGGCGGCAGTACACAATTGCCACGTGCCTTCAGAACATCCAGAAGGCACTGCAAGAAATGAAACCTGCTACCGTTAACGCGAGCTGGAGGAAGTTGTGGTCCGAGATTGTTTACGATGATTTAGGATTTACGCCTGCCGAGATTCAACACTCTGCAGTACGGAAATCTGTGCAGTTGGCTGCGATAATTGGAGGTGACGGGTTTGGCGACATGACGACGGAAGACGTTGACGAGTTGTTGGACTGCCATTCCCAGCCGCTAACTGACGAGACCTCGAAGACCTGACAAAATCAGCCAGTGAGGAAGAAAATGAAACACAGGAAGAGACCCAAGAAGTTGTCAAAGAAACAGGCTTAACATTAGAACGGCTTGCCAAGCTCTGCAACCTAGCGAAGGAGCTGAAAGAATTGTCACAAGAATGGGACGAGGATATGGTTCGTTCTCTGCAGTTCTGCAACAAAATCGATGAAGACATGACTCCCTACAGGATGCTCTTCGATCGAAAAAAAGAAGCAGCGGCAGCAACTTCCGATCACAATGTTCTTCCAGCCTTGCAAAAAGAGCCAGTTCCTCCTGCTACTATGCCTTCAGAAGAAATTGAAGAAGTGTCCCAGGAAGAAGTTGAAGAGGTGTCCCAGGAAAAGACACCTCAGTCTGAAGAGACGTAAAATACAATCATTGGCTGCACAGTAGAAGACATCATCAGCTTCATCATCATCATTTCTACTGTGCAGCAAATTCATCGCCATCATCATTCAAGTTTTTCTTCAACTTCTTTCATGGTGGGTACAGTAACAGTCTTTATTTCTTTATATACTTTAATATTCTAACATTTTAATATTAGTGCCTGTTTTAGATTAGGTACTGTACATGCATTAAGTGTTCTGTACATTAAAGGGTGGTTTGTTAACAGTACATACGAGGAGGGCTTTATTGTAACTTCCAACTCTATCGTGGTGAGTAAAATACTGTACAATTGTACAGTACGCACCATAACAATCTTTCTATTTTTTTATGTTCACTTACTGTTTTATTGCTTATCATTTGTGCCTGTGTACTGTATGTACGTGTATTGTAGATATCTGTACATTACTGTAAAGGATGGTTTGTTAACAGTACTATGTAAAGGGAGGGTTTTAAAAGTCTGAATACATGTTAAATAAATACTGTAAATATGGTGTCCCTACTTCGCGGATTTTCAGCTATCGCGGCCAGTTCTGGAACCTATCTACCGCGATAAACGAGGGTTCACTGTAGATCCAATACTCAGATCGCAATTGAAAAACATGAACAAATTTTGGCTATAGCACACAAGAAAAAAGATGCGAGACCAGTCTCACCAAAAGAATCACAAAGTTGGGGAGATACTTCAGCCTTGGACCCAGAAGGAATCTCTGGGGAAACAGGTCACCCTGACTCCTCCATCTGTAAGAGTGACAATACACACAGATGCCTCGTTGACAGGTCGGGGAGGATCATCAGGTGGCAGGGAGGTGGTCAGCTACTCTGAGGAAGTGTCATATCAATTTCTTGGAACTGATGGCTGTCTTTTTGTCTCTCAAAAAACTCAAACCTCCAGAAGAGACATATTCTGGTGGTTCTAGACAGCATGACTGCAATGTCCTGCATCAAGAGATTGGGATCACATTCACCTCCTCTCATCATGGTAATGCTAGTGCTAGCCATCCTTCGGATGGCACAAGTAAAGAAGTGGCACCTGTCTGCAATTCACTTCACAGGGTCTATCAACGTAATAGCAGACACTCTATCGAGGAAAATGACAGCCTCAGCAGAGTAGATGTTGGACAACCACTCTTTTCAAACAATAGCCAACATGCTTCCACAACCAGAGGTGGACCTGTTCGCCACATACGAGAATGACAAACTCCCAGTATATGTATCTCCGAACTTGGACAGTCAAGCAATAGCAAGAGATGCCTTCCTACAAGACTGGAACAAGTGGAGGACGATATATATTTTTCCTCGATTGTCCCAGATTTCGAAGGTTTTGAGCAAACTCCTAACCTTCAAAGGAACAGCTTGCTTACTAGCCCCAAATTGGCCAATTGATAGGAACCAAATCACTTCAACAATGCGCGAAAAGATCAATTCAATTATCGTCTGCTGTTCTATCCCAGAAAGTAGGAGGGAAAATCGTTTACGCATCCTCGTTTCTGAGCCAAGACCTTCACGTTTGGTTTTTTTTAACATTATCTGCCGTGAAAACTACTCACTCAATATTGCTAGGTCCCTAGTACAAAAATTACAGCTGTCATCTATCCGACAATACCAGTCTGTATGGAAGATATGGTTAGATTATATCCATACTGAGAGCCCAGTTGAAATTTCTATAGAAACAATTTTAAAATTTTCTGATACAGTATATCTTTTTGAAGACAAACGCCTTGTGGTTACAACAATCATGTCATACAAGGCAGCATTAACAGAACCCTTGCTTTACGGATTTGCGATTGACTCCAGCATAGAAGTTGTTACTTCCCTTCTGCGGTCTTTTGCTCTACAAAACCTGCTCCTGAAAGACTCCCAATTGCTTGGTCCCTGAACAAGGTACTTGGACTTCTATCTACCCCTCAATTCAGCAGACCCAATGCAACCGCAACACACAAGCTACAAAAGGTAATCTTTAATGAGGGACACTAAAATTATTCTTAGCCCTTGTAGAGAGAGTAGTTTATTTGTGCTAGGGTGTAGGAAAATCAGGCCTAGTAAAACTTAAATGCTTGAACTGGCCATAATGTTTTGTCTGCTAAATTGAGTTTTCTTATAAGAATAGGAGATTTCCTTCTTAAAAGTCTTCATTCTTGGCCAGGAATGATGGGCCTGGGGACAATAATAATTGATTATCAGCTGTTTGTGTGATGTATCGTCCCCATCTAAGACAACCCAGTTCACTAATACGGGCTCCTGATGCTGTCTTAGATGGGGACGATACATCACACAAACTGCTGATAATCAATTATTATTGTCCCCAGGCCATCATTCCTGGCCAAGAATGAAGACCTTTTAAGAAGGAAATCTCCTATTCTTATAAGAAAACTCAATTTAGCAGACAAAACATTATGCCTAGTTCAAGCACTTAAGTTTTACCTAGAGGCCACGGCAAACATCCCAGAAGGTCCGATTTTCCTACATCCTAGCACGAATAAACTACTCTTTCTACAAGGGCTAAGAATAATTTTAGTGTCCCTCATTAAAAAAGCAAACCCACACAACTTTCCGAGGTCACATGACATTAGGAAAGTAAGTACATTGTTGGCCTTCTTCAGAAATGTCTCTTTCGAAGAAGTCTCCGAAAGTAGGTGGTATGGTTAGTCCTGACCCCATAGGCTGTACAGCAGAAAACCAGGGGTCTTCCTAAGGGGTGAGTATGCTGACTATTGCTTGGGAAGATGCAAAAAGACTGCAACCACACCCAGCATACTTAGGTTAAGTCACTACAGAACTTCACCCTAAAAATGCAAGTTTTTGTTTAAGTTTTTGTTTCTTGTTACCAAAGTCACAAAAGGTTTTTTAGAATAAGGAATGGGACTTGAAACTTGTGGCTTAACCTCAGACCATAAATGTTTTTTCTTTGGGTTTTTTAGGATTAAAATTTTGAGAGTTTAAGCTTTTTGTCACCTGTCAATTTCTTTTGTAAAGCTCATTGAAGATGAAATAAGCGCCTACGCTATCAAAAAGCAGGTTTTGACGTAGGAAAGACCTATATTTGGTAGTCGCTGTTGAGTCCTCAAAACCCTCCCACTTCCCTAACAAAAGGCATGGGATTTGGGCAAGGGATCATCCTATATTGACCAGCAGAGAGAAATGGAGTTGGTCTCTTGCCTGCCCTGGTTGTAAACAAGATGGCAGACGTGCATGTGTAATAGTCACTTCTTGCATTTTTTGACGCAGGAAAAACTTGGTTCAGCTTCGCTGAAGACAGGGGAAAATACCCTCTTATCTTTGAGTCCATTATACTCTATAAACTGTCATAGTGTTTTCATTATAACATAATACCCAGCTACAAGACCAGACTAGAGAAATATTTCTTTGATGATGATACTAGTCTAGCCACCATGGAGCACTGGCACACCATGGGGGGTAAATCCTTGAGGACTCAACAGCGACTACCAAAAATAGGTTTTTCCTACATCAAAACCTGTTTTTACAACATACAGGCAGCTTGAACACAGCCTAAAACTTCATCATTCAAAGAAAACTTGTTGTAATTCATATTTCTGTTTTGAAAATTTTATGACTGTTGAGCTTATTAGGTCTACTGATATAGTGCTGCAGAGATAGTTACATTGACCAGCCCGAGGAGTCGGTTAAGCGCATTGTCATTGATGGCACTACTAATCTTATCACACAGTGCTTTGAGCTAAACAATGTAAAAAATAAAATCAGTTTAAATTATACAGGTTACAAATTATACCAATGTGCAAAAGGGTTCATATTCATAAAACCATAGGGAAGGTAGTGCTAGCTGTGAATTCGCAAACTTGTCGACATGTATGATATTGGAACTAAAAAAAAAAATTGTTCCCACACTATAAACAAACCATCGGTCCTTTACATTAGGAATTACTTTCAGCGAAGCTGGAAATGGCTGTTGAACTTTGGAACAAGGTGGTTAGGCAGTTAACTACCGTCCGGTAGGCAGGAGTCCTGCCTGCCCAGATGTAAACATTCAAATGTGCTTTCGGCCGTCATGTGTTACATCGTGTTTCTTTGCTCTCTGCCCTGACTCCGTTGAGCTGTTTTCCCGGTGGGAGCTTTTCTTTTTCTTGTTTGCCTTGTGTTTTCCTTTCATAATCATGCAAGCTCATGAAGGAAGTAAACCTCGTAAGCCCGCCACGGAAGAAATGTAATAGTTTCAGATCAAAAATTGATGTGGACCCACACGCCCTTTGCTCTTCTTGGAGGGGGCATGTGTGTTCATGGCAATCTCCTTGACTGAAGTACCAGAGGAAGCCTCCCAAGGCATCATCTGGCTGCCTCTCCTTTGGGGGAGGACTCCTCTTCGTCTCCTTCGCTCGCTTCGTCAAGCATGGAATAATGTAAGGTAGCGGACGATCAGGACAGCCTCTTCTTGGGGGCCTCTCCTCGACCCAGGGGGGAATTTTTCCCCCCCTGGAGCGAGTGAAGTCTCCTTCCCCTAACCCAACACTGTCTTCAGGTATGGCGGTAGAGGCTTTCTCGGGGGGCAGGCTTCAGATCTCAACTCAACCTGGCTCCACCTAGGTCTTCCTGGTGTACCGTCACCGGAGTGTCTCCTGGCTCATCTCTCTGATGCCCTAGTAGTGACCCACGCCGCAGCTACTGATACAACCAGCACCGTTACAATGACTGCTTTTGCTAAGATGCCGGTGACTGTCTCTTCTCACCTGGGTACCCAGATGACCGCTGCACCGGCATCCCATCAAGCAGTGCTGCTGCTGCCTGGCTTCCTGACCCCACTTTCCCAGCCAGGACCCTGCACGAGGTGACTTCATCTGTGCCCCATGTTTTGGTCCCTGCTCCTGCTGTTCCTGGTGTTGCTGGCTCCTGGGCTTTCATGGCTATTCTGGTTGCCCCAGTCCTGGCTCCTGGCTTACCTGGCTCTCGGCCCGTCCTGGCTTCTCCACCTACCCAGGCTGTTCCAGTCACCCTAGTTGCTGCTCCTTGCTTTCCTGGCTCCCAGGCTGTACTTGCTGCCCCGGTTGCCCCGGTCTCCTCTGTTGATGATTCTACTGCCTGGGTCGCTCCTGCTACCCTGACTACTCCAGCTGCTCCTGTGACTTCTGCTGTTCCCTCCTGGTTGGGGGACTTGACCACCATTCTGAAGATGACAAAGAAGTCGAAGAAGAGGTCTAGGAAGGTGTCTTCGTCTTCATTGTTGTCGTCTGCTACCTCCTCCCCTTCTTCTGATTGAAAGCGTTCTTTGGACCTGGGTTGCCATCATCACCACGGGTTGATGACCGCTCTCAGCCTGCTCTTCCTGCTGGTTCTGCCAGCAGGCCCAACAGGGATGCTTGATCCTCCTTGCCTGTTCCCTCAACTTCATGGGGTTTTCCTGGGAAGTGCAAGTCAGACAGGAGGAACTCTTTAGATTCCTCTCCCCAGAGTTTGACTGCAAAGGCATATGTTCCTGGCTCGGTCCTTAAATCGACTAGGTCGTACGCCGTGTAGTGCAGGAAGGATCCAAGGGGTCTGCCGAGATTCTCCCTCCTGTCAGGAGAGTAGATCGGGAGGACTGCACCCTGGAAGGACCCAAGGGTCCTCTCCCCCCAGGATGTGGACATCCCTGAAATACAGAGGACTTTTGCAGAGGTCATTGCGCTGATACGTCAGCACAACGACCTTGGGGAAGGGACTATGGCCTTGTCTGTGGATCGTCCTTCGCACCTCGAATCCTTGTGGGGCCCGGAAAAGGAACCAAAGGTTTCAGTGGGGCTGCCATGGTCCACACTTGCCAAGGGGGTTCTCAATCAAGTGAATAAGCTTGTTTCTAGGTAAGATAACTCACTTCGTTCGAACCACTCAGACAAGCTGTTTCCTCCTCCTCTGCCTCGACAGAAGTGCTTTTATATGCCCACAGAGAGGGCATTGCTGACTAAGCAGGTTTACCCAGACCTGGTGCGTCTAGGCCTGGGTCTCTCGCTGCAGCAGCTTACTGCGGAAGGAATCTCCCTCTCACAGCAAGAAGCAGTGACCCTGGACTGCTATGGGTGCTTTCCAGGCAGTCTCCTGGTTGGATCTGTGGTCTTTCACGGTATCCAAAGTGGCTGCCTCCTTGGGCGCTGTCGTGCCTGGGGAGAACTCTGCTTTCGGGAGGCTGTGCCAGTCTGGAGGTAGAGCTATCTCTTAACTTGCCCACCACACAGCAAATCTGGGGGTGAACCTGGTGCTTAAGAGAAGAGACGCTGTCCTTTCTTGCTTCGCCAGGTCTGTAGGTTCTGAGTCGGCAATGACCCTACAGAACAGACTGTTGCTGGGTTCTGCCTCTCTCTCTTCCCTAAAGAGCTGGTAGATGCTGCAGTGGACAAGTGTGGGGCTGAAGACAGTGACCACCTTGTCCACCAGACCTCTGGGTCTTCTGCTCCACTGCGGCTCGGCTTTTGGGCCCTAAGAAGTCCCATTCGAAGTGTTCCCACGGGAACACCTAGCCTTCGTCTTCCACCAGAAGGGCGGGCAGTCACACCCCTTAGCCCTCTTTCCAGTCCGGTAAAGGGGGCAAGGTGAAGAAGAATAAGGGGAAACACTGTGGGCAGTTCCCCTCCAGCTGCTGCCAATGGTGGGGGGTTGTCTATCGAGCCGTTGGGCAACGTGGCCAGCGATGCGTAGCCAAGACCCGTGTAGTGGATGTCCTTCAGGAAGGATATCCACTCCCCTTCGAGTCTCAGCAGCCACCCCCCACCAACTCTCCGGTCCGTCTCCGTAGCTACGTTCCTGGTTCAACAAAGGATCTCACACTCGTGCAAGAAGTGCAAGCCATGCTGAGCAAGGGTGCTATGGAAGTCGTGTCAGATCGGTCCCCAGGCTTTTACAGCCGTGTCTTTCTTGTGGAGAAAGCTTCAAGATGGCTGGAGACTGGTCATAGACCTTTCTCCCCTAAACCGATTTGTTCGCCAGACTCGGTTCATGATGGAGATGGCTTGTTCTGTGCTCGCCTCCATCAGGGAGAATGACTTCATGCTTGTGGTGGATCTGAAGGATGCGTATTTTCAAATACCCATCCATCCGTCCTCCTGCAAGTACCCTCACTTTATCCTTGGGGAGATGGTGTTCCAATTCAGGGCACTCTGTTTCGGGCTCTCGACCACTTCCCAGGTGTTCACACAAGTGTTCCCCCTAGAGTCAGCTTGGGTCCATTTGTGTGGGATATGTCTATTTAGGTATCTCAGTGATTAGCTGGTCCTGGCAAGCTCCCGCTCGCAGTTGCTTCAGGAAAGGGATCGGCTCCTAGAAGTTTTTCCATGATCTAGGGATTGTGATAAACCTTAAGAAGTGAGATCTCACCCCCAAGCAGAGGATCAAGTACTGGGCATGCTGATAGGTACAGTAGCAGCAAGAGTCTTCCCCTTGGACTCTCATATCAGCAGGTTCAGGAAGGCAGCACAGCCGTTCGTGTCTCGATAGGAGCAGCCAGCTCGGCAGTGGCAAGTCAAGTCATCACTGGTCACCTGTCGTCACTGGAGAAGCTGGTCCCTCATGGGCGTACACCTTCGGTCCCTGCAGTAGTGACTGAAGGAGTACTGGTCCCAGTCTCGAGACCCCCTGTCCTTTTCTCATCCCTCTTTCAGGGGAGGTGAGAGAGGACCTAGACTGGTGGATGGACAACAGGAACCTCGTAATAGGAGTACAGTAAACCCCCCCGTATTCGCAGGGGATGTGTTCCAGACCCCCTCCCACGAATAGTTAAAATCTGCGAATACTTGCTACTCCCCCCCCTCCTCTAAAAATGCTTGTAACTGCCTATCTTGAAAGTTCAGATACCAGATATATACTTGAAGTATCATCCTACATCAAGAATACCTTAAATTATTATCCTAGTACTGTATTAATCCTTGAAATTATTAATATTTCAAAGTCATCATAAACTTTAGTACCCTTAAAAATATATACATACGTACTTCTAAGCTTTCCAGCCAAAGCAGAGAGAAAGAGTTACCTCTACAACTTATATTCAACAAGGCTGGCTGGGGCAAAAGAAGAAAGAAAGAGAGAGAGGAAAGTTTATCTCTAATCTCTCTGACAACAAAAAAATTTGTTTGTTTTTTTGTCTTCCAAAGATGTATCACCTTTACTACACATTTTTAAAACACTATGAACACACACAATCAGTACCTTTTCCTGAGAGAGAGAGAGAGAGAGAGAGGAGAATAACTCCTTACAATATCAAAAGATTGAAATCCATGAGCTTACAATATCAAAAGATTGAAATCCATGAGCTTCTGAGGGCAACACTTCTCACTTCTTCCCCCTCTGGCCAATATGTCAAACTGTCAAGTAAATTAACATTTTCCCTTCCCCCTCCTTCTCAAGTTGAGCATAAAAAACTTGGGAATCGATGTGTTGGTGTAAAATGTTAAATAATTTACTAAACAAATGCATGGAAAATATTGTATTATATTATTACTATTATTATTATTGTTATTATTATTATTATATAATCTTATTAATATTTGAAAATTAGTACTTATTAGGTAAGTCATTTATTTATCATACAAAATAAATAAATAAGCCCTTTGTTGGCCGAATCGCTTGAGCTTCAGACTGTCACTC
The DNA here is from genome assembly GCF_040412425.1 of Macrobrachium rosenbergii. Classification (NCBI taxonomy): domain Eukaryota; kingdom Metazoa; phylum Arthropoda; class Malacostraca; order Decapoda; family Palaemonidae; genus Macrobrachium; species Macrobrachium rosenbergii. Next base: position 15,470,640 of record NC_089798.1, read on the forward strand.
GATGGGCCGGAGTTCAATTCCCGCGGCCGGCTGATGAAGAGTTAGAGGAATGTATTTCTGGTGATAGAAATTCATTTCTCGCTATAATGTGGTTCGGATTCCACAATAAGCTGTAGGTCCCGTTGCTAAGTAACCAATTGGTTCTTAGCCACGTAAAATAAGTCTAATCCTTTGGGCCAGCCCTAGGAGAGCTGTTAATCAGCTCAGTGGTCTGGTAAAACTAAGGTATACTTACTTACAAAATAAATATACATATTACATGTCAGAAAAAATCTCACCAAAATAAAAGAGAGAGTGAGAGAGAATTATTATTTTTGTTATTCAGTGTTAATATTTAATCTTATTAAATTTATTATTAATATTTGAAAATTAGTGTTGTAAATCATTATTTCATCATAAAATGTACCCTAAAAGTGGTTATACTATCATCCTGAAACATATATATCAATTTAATATAATTTCGATAGTACTTTAATATAATTTTAATATTTCAATACTGTAGTATCAATTCTGAGCTTGTATCTTCACTTTAATGAGGTCCGGGTCCCCTGAATGGAGTAGAGGAAAACCAGTTTTTCTCTCTCTTTGAGTTACATATTATTTATTCTTACAGTACAGTCATACCCTGAACTTGCGCGATTCGAGTTGCATGAATTCACAGACACAAGAATTTTTCATTGGAAGCTAACTAATGGTCATACACAAGATTTTCACAGACACACAAACATTTGCAAACACTGAGAAACCCTGCAGAAGTGTTTATGTTTAATTTTTTATGTACTGTAATTTATAAGTTTTCAAGTCTTTAGTGTAAATTAAATAACATTAAATATTATTAAAAGTAATAATTTCTCTCTTTTAGTGTGATGAGAGAATTTTTATGGTGCATGTATACAGGTATGTTTATTTGTATGATAAAGTTTTTACCTAATAATAAGTACTAATTTTCAAATATTAATAAGATTAATAAAATTAAATAATAATAATAATAATAATAATAATAATAATAATAATAATAATAATAAAACTGTAATTACAAAATTTGTGTTATTTTTAACAAACAAATTCTTCCCTCGTCTTTTGTAAAGAAGGTCGAAGGCAAAAGCTGTCTGACGTCATTTAACATGACAAGAAGGGGAGTGTTACTGATCAGTGGTCAAATGTTTCTTGTAATTCTCTCTCTCTCTCTCTCTCTCTCTCTCTCTCTCTCTCTCTCTCTCTCTCTCTCTCTCTCTCTCTCTCTCTCTCTCTGTAATAATTCATAAAAATTTCACTCTTAAGTAAGGACAACTGTTATCTCTCTCTCTCTCTCTCTCTCTCTCTCTCTCTCTCTCTCTCTCTCTCTCTCTCTCTCTCTCTCTCTCTCTCTCGTTGAAAGTTAGCCAACCTCACGTATTACAGTACTGTTTCTCTGTATGTCTTTAACTGTATTATTATTCTTTATTGACAAAACATTACATAATTCCATATTTACATTTAGTTTGCACAAAACAGTGTATTTTTTTTTTTTAGTTTATAACAATAACTCATCTGTCCCATACATTATAAAATATTTTGTCCATAAAAAGGAAAAATTTTTCTCATTCACAATATCCAGCTACCAATCTAACACCACAAGAAGTCCCTCACGTACCAACACCAAAATAGAAAATAACCCTTATTTGATTTGTCTAATTGTTTATTTATTTATTCATTCATTCATTTATCTGTTTAAGCTCAGTCATTTATTCATCGTAAATCTTTAATACTTCAAATATATACTGACACAGGTCAATTAAGTTATTTTCCTCTCGAAACAGTGCGTCAGTGTTCGCATAATTTAGATTTCTAAATTTTTGCCGCTTCGATCTTGACCTTGGACATTGAATTAAAACATGTGCTTCACTCTGCACAGTCTGTGAGTCACAATTACAGACTCGTAACTCCCTTGGCGTTCTACTCCACCGTCCTGTCTCTATCCGTAGATCGTGGGACATTGTACGTACTCTTGTGAAGGCAATTCGTAAATAGTCCGGTATGTAAACATTCGCACTGTACACACTATGAATTTGTAACGATCTATTTAAAATCTCTCAATATGTATAATATTTTGTTGCTGTTTCAGGTTTATTACGTATTTCATCCTTTATTTGGTCAAGACTTGATCCCACAATGGCATTAGTTATACAAGAGTTCAAAAATCTATAACCTGGCGTACTTTCCCTTCTGCAAATATCATATATGTAGTGGAAAGGTTCTTCTATATCAATGTCCGCTAATTTCTTTTCTAGGAAACGTTTTCTTCTTATTTGTACTTCATGAGTAAAAGACTCAAGACCACTCTCCACCAAGCACACTGCTATAGGTGTATTAGTTCGGACTCCTAATAAGCATCTAACGGCTTGGTTATACACCCTTTCCATGCGAGTTAGGTTTGTTGTGAGCCAACTCTGCGCTATATAGGAGTGAGGCTCCTAAAGCTGCTTTAAAAACGTTTACTTTATATGCATATGGCATAGTTGTATTGTTATTACAAAATATTGAAAATTTGTTAATGGTGTTTGCATTCTCAATTTCATGTTGCTTAAGCACTGATTGCATCTTGACATCACCCGTAAACCATGCACCGAGATACAGATATTTATCACAATGGTCTATCTTGACATTATTTATGACTAAAGACTCTTTATCTCTTGCATTTCCATTAACTACAAAAAACTTAGTCTTTTTTTCATTAACAATCATCCCGTACGAGTTACAGTAATCCAATACAATCCCTATTTTCTCCAAACACTTTTCTCTTGATGTACTTAAAATAACTGTGTCATCCATCATTAATAGCATATGCATTGTCCCTAAAAACCCATCTCTGCCAATTCCCTCCTTTATCATTCTAACCATTTTATATAGATAAATTACAAATAACAGACAGCTTGCTGGGGCACACTGACGTATCCCAATAGTTGATATAATCATAGCTGATTTCAACACGCTCATTGTACATACATAGATCTTATGTATGGTCATTAACATAATCTTTCCACAACCTTTCTCTTTAAGACACTCAATTAACTTATCTCTTGGCACATGGTCGTATGCTTTACTAAAATCTACAAATAGAACATACAGTTTCTTTTTCTTAAAGAGAGCATAGTCCATCACAAGCCTTAAGGACAAGATTTGCTCAATACACCCTCTACCTTTTTGGGCCCCAGCATGACATTTATCTATGCTAACCCACAGATTTAATCATCTCATTAACAACGCATCGTAAATTTTTGCCAAAGTGTTCATTATGCTGATGCCATTGTAGTTCCCACAATCCATTCTATTACCTGATTTGAAGAGTACAACCAGCCTATTATGGCACCAAGCAAAAGGGTACGCAAAGTTACAAAATAAAAAGTTGAAAATGGTAAGGAAAAAAGTTAACCAAGTCAGTGGCAATAGCAAAAATATACCTGGGCATAAACCAATATAGCTTTTCCCTTTATTCAAGCTCCTCACTGCCATGTTGACCTCTTGATGAGTGAAAGGATCATCCAATATAGGAATGTTGGGAGACAAAGTTATATCAGGTGGTTAGTTGTTATTCATGTAACTAGGATCAGCATCAAGAAGCCTTTCAAAATGTAACTTGAATTGAACACCATCTGGCTGATTATTGCTATCATCGTTTATTACATTCCCCTTCCAGTTAATTGATTTCCAAATAATTTTTGGATTACCCCTTTCAAAGATCCTTTTCCACCTTGGGTGATTCTGATCCCACTCATGTTGATCCTGCCCTCTCCCATTACCCAATTTACATTCTTTTGCCACCCTATTGATTATCATGGTAGCCGATTCCAATCCAGTACACACTGACTCCACATCAACTACATCCAAATTGGGAGGTACTGACTCCTCTATGGCTACTTTAAACCTGTTCACATCCACTTGCTTGTAAGCAAGGCTCCTCGTCATGCGACTGTAATCTGCACTATCCGAGTCGAAGTGAGACCTGCCCAAATCCCTCGCACGCTCAGTCAATGCTGATAGGGGCACACCCAGCACACGAGCGAGATCAAGCCTCACCATCATCGGGGCATGGTCAGATATTTGCATGTTTTGATTTATTTCTACAGACTTCAAGTGATGAAGCATTTTTTTGTGAAACAATACACAAGTCAATTTCCGATACCCATTCTGACCCCCTTCTGAAAGTTAAGCCGCCTCCAAAAGTGTGTTCTTCATAAACAAGGTGGTTACCAATTACCATATTATTACTCTGGCACACATTCAACAACCGCCTGCCACTACCATTCACATTCAAATCAATCACCCCACTGTATATATATGGTTCAAAGCTCTCGTTACAAAGATGAGGGTTGCCTACACGGGCATTATAATCCCCAAATGCCACTACATTTTCATATTCATTCATAACAGCTCCTAGGTTACCAAAACATGTTGGCACAAAATAAGGCGAATCACTTGGTGGTATATAAATACCCCCAAACATACAACCAGGATAGCACGATAACTCAACCCAAATTTGGCCTTCTGCATTCATATTCACAAATTTAATGAAGTTCCATAATGAATATTTTACCAGCATTGCCACTCCGCTTCTCTTCCCACAATACATGGACGGGTTGTGGTATGTATAAAAACCTGGTACATTTATTTTAGCTGTTGTTTTTATCTCTAAGAGCCAAACAATATGGAAATTCAGAACAAAAGATAACATTTCTTGATTATTCATCTTATCTTTAACCCCTGCAATATTCCAACAACACACATTTATTTCATTTGGACAACTACTGTTTTGTGCACTTCCTGAAAATACGACGGTGCATATCTATCAATCACAAGTCCGTCACGCAACAAGACACGTTGTTGTTTGTCATAGAAAATATTTACTCCCTGGTTTTCAGGCCTCTCTTTTTTGTCTCTTTCACGCTTCCTCAGTCTTCCTAACTCCTTTCTCACTGCTGGGTGAACATCCTTTTTGATGTAGATAGATGATAATGGTTCAGGTTTTCCCTTCAGGTTTTTGGCCTTATCCAAGATATTATTCCTTTGTCTCTGGTCGCCGACAACGACCAATATTGGTCTCTTCCTCCTGTCATTCTCCTGACCAAGCCTTCGAATTTCCCAATCCGCTGGGTCAAGAGCTTCATCGTATCCCACTTCATCTAGAATTCGCCTTATTTTTGACTGATCATCCCTTCCTAAGTTGTCTGATGCTTCCGAAACTCCAGTAATGATGATTTTTCTTTGGCGATCCCTTGCATCCAGTGATTCCAGGAACATCTGTTGTTGGTTAATAACACTAAAAGCTTGTTTTAACTCTGATGACAATTTTGCAACTTCGTTTCTTATTTGTTTCATTTGCTCTATTTCTTTTGTCAGCTTCCTTATTTCCTGCAGCAATATTGTGTTTGAAGGCTCCTCACTATTATTTGCATTAAGGACTGTCCCCAGTGCCTCCTTCAATTGTGCGTTTGTTAGCTTATTTATTTGAGTTTGAGACAATTTCCTAACACCTTCAACAGTGTCCAAGTTAAGCATCTTGTTAAGTATCCCCTCGTACTGTGTCTCAAATAATAGAAAACTTTGTATAAACAAACCCCGTTACCATGGCAACCAGGGAAAAAAAACTTTGTGGGCCCTGGAAGAATGTAAATATTCCCTTATAATGTATAAGTTACACCATTTAAAGCCCCTATAACACTGTCCCTTCAATCACAAGTGCTTCACACAGTCACACACTTCATCAAAATAATTCGCAGTCTGTGTAATTGCAGGAAAAATTGGAATAGTTCAGAGCGGCACTGTTGTGGTGTTTCTCTATTCTTCTTCTTCTTCGTATAGTAGATAATTTTAAATTCATCTAATTTTACCTGTACTGTTTACAAACTGTAAATATGCCATTCTAAGACATAGAGACATAGAGCATTTCAGAACAAAGAGAAAGAGACAGAATAAAGATTTTTTAAAAACAAGGTTGAGAAGACTTCTAAAAATACATCGGTGGAATGGGGGAGAGTCACACACTCCTATATTCTTACGTTAACCATTTATTTCTTTTTTTAAGGTAGTGTATTAACCCTTTAATGCCAAAGCCCTATTTACAAAAACGTCTCCCGTATGCCGGCGGCGTTCGGTGAGTTAGCGCCGAAGCAGAAAAAAGTTTTTTCAAAAATCACAGCACGCTTAGTTTTAAGATTAAGAGTTCATTTTTGGCTCATTTTTTTGTCATTGCCTGAAGTTTAGTATGCAACCATCAGAAATGAAAAAATATCATTATCATATATAAATATTGGAACATATGACAGAAAAAAAAAAAACTCGTATATAATTGTATACAAATCGCTGTAAGCAAAACGGTTAAAGCTAATGACTTAATTTTTTTAGTTGTATTGTACACTAAATTGCAATGATTTTGGTATATAACAAATTTTAAAATGATCAAAGCAACACAGAGAAAATATTATCACAAAATGATGCATGAATTCGTAACGTGCGGACATAAAAATTTTTTTTTTTCAAAAATTCACCATAAATAGAAATATTGTGCTAGAGACTTCCCGTTTGTTGAAAAATGAAGCTAATTGATTGAATATTACTAGACTGTAAGCGTTTTAGCTTACAATTGCAGTTTTCGACCATTTCGGTTGAGTTAAAGTTGACCGAAAGTCGAATTTTTTCTATTTATCGTGATTTATATGGAAATATTTCAAAACCGATAAAAGATAAAACCATGACTTATTTTTTGTTGTATTGTACATGAAATTGCGCACATTTTCATATATAAAACTTTATGTAAAGACTAATATAAAGCGGTGCAAATATTACGACAACGAGACGAAAGAATTTCTGAGATGTTCGGCCGAGTTACAGCATGAGCGTAAGGAAAATGTTTTTTTAAAAATTCACCATAAATCAAAATATTGTGCTAGAGACTTCCAATTTATTGCAAAATGAAGGTACATGATTGAATATTACTAGAATGTAAGAGTTTTAGCTTACAATTGCGTTTTTTTACCATTTCGGTCAAGTTAAAGTTGACTGAAGGTTGAAATTTTGGCAGTTATCGTGATTTATGTGAAAATATTTCAAAACTGATAAAAGCTACAACCATGAGCTAATTTCTGTTGTATTCTACATGAAATTGCACACATTTTCATATATAAAACTTTATGTAACGACTAATGTAAAACGATGCAAACATTACGACAACATGACGAAAGAATTTCTGAGATGTTAGAAGCCCAAGTTACAGCGTGCAGACGTAATGAAAAAAAATATTTTTTCAGAAATTCGCCATAAATCGAAATATTGTGCTAGAGACTTCCAGTTTGTTGCAAAATGAAGGTACATGATTGAATATTACTAGAATGTAAGAGTTTTAGCTTATAATTGTGTTTTTTTACCATTTCGGTCGAGTTAAAGTTGACCGAAGCTTGAAATTTTGGCAGTTATCATGATTTATATGAAAATATTTCAAAACTGATAAATGCTACAGCCATGAGTTATTTTTTGTTGTATTCTACATGAAATTGCGCACATTTCCATATATAAAACTTTATGTAACGACTAATATAAAACAGTGCAAACATTACGACAACGTGATTTAAAGAATTTCTGGCGCGGAGGTAAGGAAAAAGTTTTTTTCAAAAATTCACCATAAATCGAAATATTGTGCTAGAGACTTCCAGTTTGTTGCAAAATGAAGGTAAATGATTGAATATTACTAGAATGTAAGAGTTTCAGCTTACAATTGCGTTTTTCGACCATTTCGGTCGAGTCAAAGTTGACCGAAGGTTGAAATTTTGGCAGTTATCGTGATTTATATGAAATTATTTCAAAACTGATAAAAGCTACAACCATGAGTTATTTTCTGTTGTATTGTACATGAAATTGCGCACATTTTCATATATAAAATTTTATGTAACGGCTAATATAGAACAGTGCAAAAATTACGACAAAATGACGAAAGAATTTCTGAAATTTTTCGGCCGAGTTACATAGCGGGCGTAAGAAAAAAGTTTTTTTTCAAAAATTCACCATAAATCGAAATATTGTGGTAGAGACTTCCAATTTGTTGCAAAATGAAGGTACATGATTGAATATTACTAGAATGTAAGAGTTTTAGCTTACAATTGCTTTTTTCGACCATTTCGGTCGAGTCAAAGTTGACCGAAGGTTGAAATTTTTTGTAGTCGACGTTTGCTACGTCCACTCGGCATTCAACAGACAATTTTAGTCAACGTTTGCTACGTCCAACAGGCGTTTAAGGGTTAAGCTAACTTTTAAGTGAAAATATTGTAACTTTAATTTCATTTAAAAGTTAGTTTAATACTGAATTTCCATCTTTGGATATCTAACGTAAGAGTAACTCTCTCTCCCTCTCTCTCTCTCTCGTGTGTTATTCTCTCAGTCTCCTTAATAATTGATAAATAATTTCACTCTCTTAACCCTCACAATCCGGGCTAAAATACGCTTATGTAACCTCTGAGACCAGGCTAAAATTGACCATTGCAAATTGGAGAAAAATACATATCTATGGAAAGGTAATAGCATGCACATGAACGTGGAACAAAAAAAAAAATCTAAAAAAAATTTTTTTACTTACCAGAGCGAGTTGATTATAAAGTGCTATAAGATGGATGAGCGGGGAGACAGCTGACTGAAAAGAATTGGCCCGGGCGCGGGCCTTTTCGCCGACACGCTAACAAACAATACCACACAAAATAATGAATTCTAAAAGTTTGCACTTGTATACAACAAATATAATACAATAAAAGTTATTTACATGTAAGTTATTACCCGTAAAATGCAATGAAAATGAAACATACCCATAAATGTAAAAAAAAAAGTATATAAAAAGTAATACTCGGGAAAAAAGTTATCGAAAGCCTTATATTTCTGCTCTTATCGTATGAAAAATATTAGTATTTATGAAAGACCCGTAATGTAATATGAAAACCCGTAATGTAGAGTAAAAGTTATTGAAAGTGAACAATACCCATCAAGTTATACCCGTAAAATGCCATGAAATTGAAATATATATCGTCAATGTATGCCAACACATTTCTCGACTCAATGAAAAGCTCTCAGCTCTCTCTCTCTCTCTCTCTCTCTCTCTCTCTCTCTCTCTCTCTCTCTCTCTCTCTCTCTCTCTCTCTCTCTCTCTCTCTCTCTCTCTCTCTCTCTCTCTCTCTCTCTCTCTCAAGTGAATAATATACCCGTAAAAGAAAAAGTAAATTACCAGGTAAATAAAAAACAAAGTTTACCGATATAAAAAAAAAGTTATAATTACTTCTCTCTCTCTCTCTCTCTCTCTCTCTTTCAATAAAAATATATTTTATTTACCCTGAAATATGTTCATAAACTCATAAATGTAAAGTAAAAGTTATAAAAAATGAAAATGAACAATACCCATTTTACCGTAAAATGACCTGAAAGTGAAATATATCGGTAAATGTAAAACAAAGTTTACTTGAAATAAAAAGTTATAAATTATTACCTGTAAAATGCAATGAAAATGAAACATACCCATAAATGTAAAAAAAAAAGTATATAAAAAGTAATACTCGGGAAAAAAGTTATCAAAAGCCTTATATTTCTGCCCTTATCGTATGAAAAATATTAGTATTTATGAAAGACCCGTAATGTAATATGAAAACCCGTAATGTAAAGTAAAAGTTATTGAAAGTGAACAATACCCATCAAGTTATACCCGTAAAATGCCATGAAATTGAAATATATATCGTCAATGTATGCCAACACATTTCTCGACTCAATGAAAAGCTATCCATCTCTCTCTCTCTCTCTCTCTCTCTCTCTCTCTCTCTCTCTCTCTCTCTCTCTCTCTCTCTCTCTCTCTCTCTCTCTCTCTCTCTCTCTCATATAAAAGACTGTCAAGTGAATAATATACCCATAAAAGAAAAAGTGAATTACCAGGTAAATAAAAAACAAAGTTTACTTGAAATAAAAAGTTATGATAACATGTATTTTACTTGTATTTTACTCTTTTCTCTCTCTCTCTCTCTCTCTCTCTCTCTCTCTCTCTCTCTCTCTCTCTCTCTCTCTCTCTCTCTCTCTCTCTCTCTCTCTCCTAAATTCATTGTAGCTGTGGTATATTTTGAAGCATGGCAAACATAGACCGACGCCACATGTTGGGCACCAGGTTGTGACCAACTTCCTCCGTCTTTCCTCAATGTTCTTTGTGTTAGCACATACGTGGCAGGTCCTCTGGCTCAGTTTTCCCTTTTGGGTTTCGGGAAGGCGGTCAAGAAGTGGGTCTGGCACCATTGTCTGGGTGCCAGACGAGACGTTTCTGGTTGCTCAACAAATTTTCCCTTGGCTGTTCTCTGGAATTGGCCATATTTCGTCAAGAGCTGTTTACACGTTGAGTGAAAAGTAGCGCAGAGAAATTGACTGTTTTGTATGGAATTTGTACAGGTTATACGCATTCAGCATACAAACGTCTATGATGTGGAATAGGGCTTTCTTGTACCACTTCATTGTTCTCCGAGTGCATGCCACGTATCCAATTTGCATATCAGATTTATCTACAAGACGCATGTTTTTCACGTAGTCCACAATCACATCTGGTTTGTAAATGGTTTCACGTGTTCTGTAGTCCTGTTTCCCAGTGGATATCATTTGCCCAGTGTGAATCCCCGACAACAGATTGAATTCCTTTCGGTCCTTCCATTTCACAAGGAGATGATGAGCTTTCTTTCTGAAAACAGCCTCACCTCGTTTTGATACCCTTTGGGAATTTGGGCATTCCTTTTCTATTGTCTCTGACCGTCCCAACCAACCCGGTGTTGTTGTCGTGGAGATAAGTACTTAGCCCGGGCTGGTGTAGTAGTTATCAGTATACAGGATATGGCCTGCATTCCAATAGGGATCCATTAGCGTCTTCACAACGGCCCTGAATGCCCCAAGAGATCATTAGCTGGGATGTCTACGTCTGTCCCTGTATAAATGACAATGTCAAGAACATATCCCGTTTTACAGTCACAAATAACATATATTTTTATCCCAAAACAATGTCTTTTTGTTCTTATGTATTGCTTGAATATCAGTCTACCCTTGAATAACACTAAACTTTCATCCACAACAAGTTTTTGGAAGGGATAAAAATATTTTTTGAATCTTTCCCTTACCATTTCCAAGACATCTCTTATTTTCCACAGTTTATCATTACTATTTCTATCCCTCATCTCATTGTCTGTGAAATGCAAGAACCGATATATATTCTGATATCTGTCACGTGGCATGAAATTTCCATATATCGGCGTATATATGTATGCATCTGTTGCCCAGTAATCCCTCATACAATGCTTCGATGTATGAGGTATTAGTAACGTGAGAGCCAGGAACACTATCATTTCTTGGAGACAAACATCCACCCATTTCTTCATCTTCGATGTACCAGGAGGCCTGTCACGTGTGAGGAGCGAGTGATACCGATTGGTTTCATCGACCATGACTTTCTCTATATCATCGTCGATGAATTTCCGAAAATAATCGGATTCTTCACTCATATTAGGGTCGAGGTCAAAATCTAGCGTCACTCCTGCTGAACCACCAAAAACATAATCATGAGAACGAAATTACGCCCATCAGTCCAACCGTCATCTTCTGTAGCCGCAGCCGACCCATGTGTTCGAACACCACGGCGCTTCCCCTTCCCCGATGAACTGCGAGAGGAAGAGGATCCCACCCTCCCCCGTTGCCTGCGGCGTCGGCGAACGGACCCTCTGCCTCAGAGAATGTCTTCTTCATCATCAATTATTTCGGCTTGATAAGCATCACTATCATCACTACTACTATCAGTTTCTTGCTGACGATATGTAGGATAATTCAGTTCCTCATCACCACTTTCATCAGCCCATCCCAAGCCTTCAAGAACGTCGTTCTCGTAATCAGACTCGCTCCCATAGCTATCACTATCGTGGAATTCTTCCAACAATTTCAAAGTTTCACTGATTTCTTTGGTCGTTAGGGGCCTCTTTTTACTACTAATTTTTTTCTTACTAGTAGAAGGATCACTGACAAAAGTATCACTATCATCCGAGACGCGTGGGCGCGCACCAAGACCGCGCGAAGTGCTTGGTTGGGGGTCAGAAGAAAATGATCCGCGACCCTCCATAGCCAATGCTTGGGGACTACTGATCGCTCTCATTCAGCTCTCAGAGGTGGTGTATGGTGATCTATGGGTTGCCAATTTGTCAAAAATACTCTAGAGGTGTCGCAGCAGAAAAATTGCGCCAATTCCATTCAAAACATTTGGCGGGCGATTGAAATCTTTCAGGAAAGATACCCGGACTCCGCCACAGAGTTAATTTAAATCTTTCAGGAAAGATACCCGGACTGTGGGGGTTAAGTAAGGACAATCTCTCTCTCTCTCTCTCTCTCTCTCTCTCTCTCTCTCTCTCTCTCTCTCTCTCTCTCTCTCTCTCTCTCTCTCTCTCTCATTTTTACAACTTATTAATTCTCTGTATGTCTTTACCTGTACAGTAGAAAGTTTAAATTGATCTAATTTGACCTGTACCATCTACGAAGTGTAAATGCGCTAGTGTTGCAAATATGTTCTAAAACATAGGGACATAATAACTAAGAGTTGTGCTAGTCAAGATAAAAAACACTGTTTGTTTATGAAAAAGCATTTCAGAACAAAGAGAAAGAGACGCAGAATAAAGAAGTTATTAAAAAGAGGTTGAGACAACTTCTAAAAATAGATCGGTTGGAAGGGGAGAGAGACAGAAATTCTCTTCCAACTCTCAATTTTTTAGTCAACCATTTATTTCTTTTTTTAAGGATAATGTGTTAGGCTAACTTTTAAATGAAATTACAGTAACTTTAATTTCATTTAAAAGTTAACTTAATAATTTGGGAGCATGATAAGGGTCATATTTAGTGTTTAAACTTTAGAAATAAGCATGTATTAGCATTTTTAGAGACCGTGCCAAACTTATGCGAAAATTCACCCTGCGCGAGGGGTTCTGAAACCTAGCCTCACGTAAGTTCGGGGTATGACTGTATTATTAATTTTATTATTATTATTATTATTATTATTATTATTATTATTATTTAATCTTAGTGATCTTAATAATATTTGAAAATTAGTAAATAATTTTTTTATCATAAAAAATGTATTTAGTCATGAAAATAAAATCAAAATACACTAATTAGTGGATATTTCTCAACAAAACAGTCCGAGAAGTGCCAAATTTTTCGCTAATAATTTATAGATATGTTCCACAGAAAATCCCGCAAATCAGTTAGTCCACGAATCATGAGAACGCGAATGGAGGAGTTGCTGACTTCGGGAGTGTGGCATCAAGACGACAAGCACCTTCACATCAGCATCCTGGAACTCAAGGCAGCCTTCCTGGCCCTCCAAGAGTTTCAGGATTAAGTGATGGGACACTCTGTGGTGTTGATGAGCAACATCACAGTAGTGGCATACATCAACAAGCATGGGGCCCTGGTAGAGCTGTCAGCCAGGTACATTCCATGCAAGAGAAATGTAGTGGCAGACAAGCTCAGCCACCAGAATCAGGTGATAGGGACAGAGTGGTCCATTCACCCAGACATTGTGGAGAGGTTGTTCGATCTGTGGGGCCGTCCAGTCATAGATTTGTTTGCCACCCAGCACAACAGGAAACTTCAGGTCTTCTGTTTGTCTATGCCAGACCCATGGGCCACTGCGGAGGGCTCGTTCCAACACCCATGGGACAACCTTGACGTCTATGCCTTTCCTCCGTTTTGTCTGATTCGCAGGGTGATCAGCCAAGTGATGATCACCCCAAATCTCAGGATGATTCTAGTGGCTCCCAAATGGCCCCAGGCTGTTTGGCATCTCAACCTGTTAGCTCTTCTTTCCGAGGCACCGAGAGAGATTCCTCCCTGGCCCAACCTGCTGTGTCAACCCCACGTAGAGTGGTACCGCCAGGCAGTGCAGTCCTTCTTTCTTCACGGCTGGCAGTTATCCTGCATCTCCTGTGAGCGAAAGGCTTTTCATGTCGCGCAGCAATGGAGATGGCTGAACACCTCAGGCAGTCCTCTGCAGTGGTGTTGTAGACAGGGTATCTCACTGGTCGGAGGTACTGTTCAGCAAGTCTCGGGCTTCCTCATCTTTCTTCACCGAGAGAAGCTTCTCTCCATTTCAGCCGTAAAAGGCTACAGAACCGCACTCAGCCTAGTCTTGCGGCTGAAGGGGGTAGATATCTCCTCTTCTTTCGAGATTTCTCTACTGATGAGAAGCTTCGAGAGGTGTTGCCCACCCAGGGACCTCAGGCCCCCTGCGTGGGACGTGACTCTCATTCCAAGGAGCCTGACTTGTTCACCGTACGAGCCTTTACAAGAGTTGTCAGACAGGGATCTGAACCTCAAGACTGTCTTCCTGCTTGCCCTGGCATCAGCAAAGAGAGTAGAACTTCCTGGACTTTCCTTCAATGTTAAACACTCAAGGAGCTGGGGATCAGTTACACTTGATTTCATCCCAAACTTCGTAGTGAAGACTCAGAACCCATCAGTCCCTGACGCTAGGTTTGAGTCCTTCACGATCCCCTCCCTAGAGGACTTCGTTGGTAATTACCCAGACGAGATGCAGCTGTGTCCTGTTAGAGTACTGCGGTGCTATCTGAAGAGAGCTTAGCCATCTCCGGCCTGAGTGTCAACGACTCTTTGTTACTGCTGGCTTGACCAAGAAAGAGGTGTCCAAGAACATGATTTCTTTCTGGCTTCATGAGACGATTAGGAGAGCTTACAGGTAGTCCCCGGTTATTGGCGATCCGGTTTTATGGTGCTTGTCTAGTGACGATGATAACCGGATTTTCAACACCAATCTCCAGTTATCAGCACCTATCCCCAGTTATTGGCGGCAATAACCAGGGAACAGCACTATTATTGCCAATTTTCAGTTATCGTCACACTGTCGGGAATGGAGCCCCCGCCAATAACCAGGACTGCCTGTACTCTACTGCTGGAGAAGACGACACCAGTACCTTCTGCCCGAGAGCTCACAAAGTCCTGAGCATTGGTCCGACCCTTGCGTTCCAGAAGATCCTGTTGGCTCCTCAGGTATTGAAAGTGGGGGTGTGATCTCAGCAGACCGCTTTCGCTTCTTACTGCCTTTGGGATATTGCCCACAAGTCCTTGGACATCTTTTCCTTGGGACCTGTGGTGGCTGCTCAACAATTTGTGTAGTTTACCCAGCTCCTCTGACAGGACAGGGTTGCGTCTCGCCTAAGATGTGTGGTTGTGGATGTGAGAATGAGTGTGGAAGTGACTGGCGTCTCCTTCTTCTCTTCCCCTAGCTCTCTTCCTGCGGGCAGAGAGCAGACCTGCCATTACATACTGGATCTGGCGGTCGATGCAGGTAAGCATACACTTCGAGCTTCCGTTTTATTTCCTTTCAGGATCATAGAAGCAAACCCACTCCTTCCTCGAGCAAGGGAGGAAGGAGACCATGACAATAAGACAAACCCAATTCTTGTATTTGCCTTATTATCACCGACTTTTTAAGGTTCATCCTAGTAGAAGTCTGACAGTTGATCTCGCGTTCCCTACAACCCGATCACTTTGTCAGAGGCAGGTTTTCCCTTCCTCGCTCTGTCAACCAGGAAGGGAACCCAAGGTGCAGCGAACTCCAGTCAGTTCATAGACTCACTCAGATTCCTCCCTCAAACTGGTGAGTCTTCCTAATATTAGTAAAGGACCGATAGTTTGTATATCGTGTCGGAACAAATCACAATTTTTTAAAGTAAATTGTATTTTTCCTAACTATACAAACCTGAGGTCCTATAAATTACATTTTCATGTGCACCTCGTGCCACCCTTCAATCTGACACCTGGGTCAAAAGGCAAATAGGAATGTTTACATCTGGGCAGGTGGGACTCCCACCTACCAGTGGGTAGTTAACTGCCTAACCACTTTGTTCGAAAGTTCAACGGCCTTTTCCAGTTTTGCTGAAAGTAATTCCTAATAATATTGTAAAGGACATCAGGTTTGTATAGTTAGGATAGTTTTACTTTTAAAAATTGGAAAAATACAATTTACTTTCTAAGATTTCGGAAAAAAAGAATTGTGATTTTAAGCTGTACTATAGAGAATCTTCTGTCCAGAATCATAAGGGTCAACAGTGTTACAGATAACTGGTTTGCTAAGATTTGCCTTTTATATAGGAATGTCCTACATTGAGAGCTGGAATTGATCATTGAAAACTTGGTGACAAGGTAGGTAGTAGGTGGAAAAGGGGAGTAAGTGGGGGAGTATCTTTCACTCACCAACCATCACATTCACTCTTCTTTTGGTTACCATAGAGAACAGACATACTGCACTTTTCTGTACCTACTTGGTTGTTGAGAAGTTTTAGTGAATAGTTACTCATTGCAGTTTGTGTGTGCTTGTTCTTGTTTTCTATTGCCTTGCTTCTGTTTTTTATCCTTAAGGAGAGAAAACATGAGTAACATAATTGCTAAGGATGTGGCTGCCCTTGTGGGTGGCTTATGTTACCAGGTGACCCAGAATCAGGGTGAAAGTTGTTAATTTAATTAGTTATTAGTGTTGAACATCAAGACCTTTCCAAATACAGTTTACTTGAAAGTCCTCCTGCTTGATTTTGATTTATCATTGATTCATAAGGTTAACTTGAAGTGCAGGGGATGTGTGGCAAACTTCATGTGTTTTCCTGCCATAAATTGTTAGTAAAGAAATGTGAATGTTAAGTGTAATGTAATTTTAGCGAGCAAAGAAGATTAACACGCCTATCCCTAGGAACAAAATTTTGGTTGTGTCACACACACAGGCCACGGCCACCCATTACTGTACAGGCAGTCCCCGGTTATCGGCAGCCTCGGTTACTGGCGATCCGGTTTTACGGCGCTTGTCTAGCGACGACAATAACCAGATTTTCGTCGCTGATAACCGGTTATTGGCGCTGATCGCCTCTTATTGGCGGCGCCACTAACCGGTTATCGGCACCGCTAACCGGGGATTAGTGCTATTATCGCCGATTTTCGGTTGTCGTCACGCTGTTGGGAACGGAACCCCGCCAATAACAGGGGACTGCCTGTACTGTAATGTCAATGTATGTGTTTTTGTTTCAGGAAAACTTTCCTATGTAATATTTTTTTTAGTATGGAGATGTAAAAATAATAAGATAATACTGTTTGAAATTTCATGGTTGCAATTCAAGCAATATCTCAATGTTATGAAAACTTTCTGATCTTTTCTATTTTAAAATTTGAACCTGGTTTTGATAAAGGCATTTTGACTGTCAAATGCATCAGCGCTGGATGAATGAAAGTTTTGGAAATGTTTGTCACTGTTTTTTCTGAAATTTGGCCATACACTATGTCATATTTTATTACAATTATGATACTGTATACAGTAAACTCCCTGGATTCACGGTCTCACGATTCGCCGGCTAACTATTCGCAGATTTCTCAACGGAACACATATAAGCATTATTCGCTGAAAATCCTCCCATTCATGGTATTTTTCACTGAGAAATATTCACTAATTACTGTATTTTCATCTCATTTTCATGACTAAATGCACTTTTTGTGATAAAACTATTAAAATACCCAGCTAGTGCTCGAGTTACGATAGTTCACCTTACGATAATTCGATTTTGCAATGGAGTAAGCAATTAATACCGATACGGCAATATTTTGAAAATATTTTTAAATTTCGCGCAGCCGCAGGCAGCAGCGTACAATCAGGCAGCGAGAGAGACCAAATTACAATAGACCAACTTCTTTTCCTCCAACTCTTTATCTCATCTTCTAGTTAAAAAAGTAACAGAGAATGATAAAAGTATTGTTAGCAACATTATACTCTTGCGTAAATGCTTACAGCCATAAACAACTGACCGAGAAACTGTTGTTTTGTTTATCACTGAATCTGATAACAGCAGCCCTTTTGCTTGTATTTCAACCATTGTACGGTAATACACAGTTACCGTAGGTTATGGCACAAATGATGTTAAGTAGAATAGGACTGATATATTTTTACATTATACCCTTATTCGGTATGAATAAATGATCGGCAAGGAAATATACTGCTAAATTTATGCTGCAAGTTGTAGCTGAAGCTGAGAAAACAATGTTCAAGCTGCTAATGACTATAAATTATCATGCATCGGCAACATGGATGAAACTCGACTGTAATTAAGATTGGAGAGAAAGTATTTTAATCAAAACTACTGGGTATGAAAGAACACATTACTGCTATTTTTACGCCGATAAACGATAAATATGTAAAGCTCGTATTATGATGAAATCAAGTGAAAAAAGCGAACGGAATCTTGATTTTTTTAACACAAAACAAACACCCCCAAACGGCCAACATAATCTATTAACAAAAACAGCTAAATTAATTTCACAGCGAGACATATTTAAGTTATATTTCGACTTGAAAACACTTTGTATAGTATAACAAAAAATAACCTTGTCCTATATAAATAAAGTATCTAGAGATTCATTTACACTAACTAGAAGCAAGAAAGCGCTCTGAATTGAGTTAAATGCGGCGAAACAAACACCGCATAAACAATTTTCAAACCAAACATTGATTGCTATGATTGCAATTTATAATACAAAAGCAATATAAGAATATATATACAATATTATGGGACACAGTGAATTAAGGCATAACATTTTAAAGGATTGATGGAAAAGATGCATATTCGTTATGTTGATGTTTGTATAATATGATATATGAATATAGAGTACAGTATAATGTAGGCTATGCTACTGTATACATGCAGTCCCCAGTTATCGGCAGGGGTTTCGTTCTGAGGGTGTGATGATAACCGAAAATTGGCAATTTTCAGCACGTTTTCGGCGATTTTCGTGGCTTATCTGCGCTGATTCAGCACCGATTTTTGGTTATCGTTGCCTCTGTTAGGTATGTATCGGCGCCAGTACCCAATTACAGGCACCAATAAGCAGAAACCGGCGATTTTCGGCACTGAAAATTGCAGATTTTTGGCACTGAAAATTGCAGATTTTCGTCACTAGACAAGCCCTGTAAACCGGATCGCTGTTAACCGAGCCCGCCATTAACTGCGGATGCCTGTATGTATACGATATAACATAGTGTAGGCTAAGCTAATTCTTGTTTGTTATTCAATTTCTCTTTGTATGGAAATATCATAAGTCACTCTGCATGAACCTCCAGAATTAGCTGATATTAATAATTACTATACTGTGTATGTAGAGAGTATATTTTATAGTGTAGGCTAGACTACCATATAGCCTATGTGTACGTAGTATCAAATACACTAGTGCAGTCTAGGCTATATTCAAGATACGTTTTTTCCAACAAACGATGTTTTTTTTGGAATCCGACCCCATCAAATGATAACACCTGTATAAGCATTTTTAGTTTTTTTGTGTGTCTGAACTCTCAAAATAGTTCTAAGTGTTTTTAGAAGGGTTCTTTTTTCCTAACAAGGGGGAGGGGTGTTTTTTGGATAGATCACACTATAATGAAGCATGTATAACATTTTCTAAAATGAATGTGTTTTTGCATTCAAAGAAGAGATAAATATGTTGTATGTTTGGTTGCCAGTCAGTGACTTTTGAACAAAATCTTGGAGTGTCACTTTTGATCACAGGTGCACAAACCCATTACTGTACTGTACATGTGTAATCAGAATGCCCACCTTCTGACCCAGCTGACTTCTTAAACTAAATTGCCAGACTACAAAAAACTAGGATATTGGCTGCTGAGGATGTAAGGATCCAAAATCACATGCACAGGGCTGTTGTCCAATCCTGCTTTATTTATTTTACTATGGAGGACCGGTATATCTTGAATATCATTAATAGATGAAATGCCTATGTTATTTATAAGGGGTTTGTATGATAAAATAATTTGTTTCAAATTTCACCAGTATTTTTGTATGTGGACAAAAGCTTGCCAGTGTGTGTTACTGGATTATATATGATTGTGTAAAAACAAGATACTGACTCTGATTTGCCTGAGATCTAGTAGCAGTACTGTAGCAGAAGTCAATTATTTTTGTGCTCGTGATTATAAATTGTCTAAGTACACCAATCCAGTTAAAGAAGTGTGTCAACCCTATCTTTTCTATTATTATTATTATTATTATTATTATTATTATTATTATTATTATTATTATAAGTATTATTATTATTATTATTTATTATTATTATTATTATTTAGTAGATGAAACCTATTCATATGGAACAAGCCCACAGGAGCTATTGACTTGAAATTCAAGCTTCCAAAGGATGTGGTGATCATTGGGAAGAAGTAAGAGGAAGTAAAGGGAAATACAGAAAGAAAAATGAAGCAACAATGTTATTTTCAAATCAGTAGAACTTTTTTCCTTGTATTGTTTAGCCTTTTTAATAAAAGTGCATCAGTGACCATTTCTTCAAAATCACAAATGCATTTATTCACCACGAGTGTAATTTGTGTTGTCTGGTTTTTGATGCCACAACAATAGCAGGATGTTATCCCTTCAGATGCCAAAGCATTAGTTGTGACATTTTGTTTAAAATCCATAGAGTATGGATCCAGGCATTCATTAAACATCTGTACAGAATGTGAAGATCCTGAGACTGCTATGTCTCAGTGTGAAAATTTGGTTAGCGTTGCTGCAATGGACCAAATATAGAATATTATCATAAATGGTTTGATAACTTAAAGGTACTGTTATTACAGCAATATTATATTTCCAGGGAAACCATTTTGGAAGCCTTGCACCAGTTTGTTAGGCAGAAGTATCCAGATTATATTGGAAAAGAAAAGTTAGGGGCAGTTCACCCTTCTCACATAGAAGACGATATTGGTAAGCAAAGTATAGTATTAAAATTTCATCAAAACTTGCATTCATTCATAGATTTTAGTAGCATATGTAAAATTTTCTGTTTTTCTAGTGATTATGAATTTACTGAGCAAGGTACCTTATCATTTTGAAAAATTTATTTACAAAGTCTTTGTATCCCCATTCTAACTTGTAAGTGATGACATATTAAGGTTGTGTTTTATAATATTATGTTTTATTTGGTAATGATTTTGTAAACATGCACTGAAAATAATGCAATGGCAAAAGATGAGACAGATGATAGAAGTAAAATTGAATTGAAATTAACAACTGCCAGTAAGTAATTCCACCTCTGCCATGTTGACCGTGTAGTGCATTTATCGCACGCAGCCATATTATGACTTTTTATCACATCACCGTGATTCATATACAGTCAGTAAGCTACAAACGTCCTTTAATATCCAATTCGCTCTACCTCGGAAATAATATATTTTCATATATGTTACCGAAGGGGAATTTTTTAGTTGATAATAAGTTCGTCGTCCCGTGGGCTGGAACCAGCGAAGACAAGAACTCAGGACTACAGTGGACGCATTAACCCACACAGCCAGCAAGTGAGGTATAAGTGGATATCGACTCGCATCTACAAATCCCCGTCGAACTCAGGTGTTTGTATTTAGAGATGATATCCACCCACCTCTGCCATGTTGACCGTGTATATGAATCACTGTGATGTGATAAAAAGTCATAATATGGCTGCGTGCGACAACGCACTACACGGTCAACATGGCAGAGGTGGGTGGATATCGTCTCTAAATACAAACACCTGAGTTCGACGGGGATTTGTAGATGCGAGCCGATATCCACTTATACCTCACTTGCTGGCCGTGTGGGTTAATGCGCCCACTGTAGTCCTGAGTTCTTGTCCTTCGCTGGTTCGAGCCCACAGGATGACGAACTTATTATCAACTAAAAAATTCCCCTTCGGTAACATATATGAAAATATATTATTTCCGAGGTAGAGCGAGTGGATATTAAAGGACGTTTGTAGCTTACTGATTGTATATGAATCATGGTGATGTGATAAAAGTCATAATATGGCTGCGTCGACAAACGCACTACACGGTCAACATGGCAGAGGTGGTGGATATCGTCTCTAAATACAAACACCTGAGTTCGATGGGGATTTGTAGATGTGAGCCGATATCCACTTATACCTCACTTGCTGGCAGTGTGGGTTAATGCGTCCACTGTAGTCCTGAGTTCTTTTCCTTCGCTGGTTCGAGCCCACAGGATGACGAACTTATTATCAACTGAAAAATTCCCCTTCGGTAACATATATTCCGAGGTAGAGCGAATTGGATATTAAAGGACGTTTGTAGCTTACTGATTGTATATGAATCATGGTGATGTGATAAAAAGTCATATATATATATATATATATATATATATATATATATATATATATATATATATATACACACACATATATATATATATATATATATATATACACACACACACACACACAATTTAAATGTGGTGTGATTATGAGAATAGTACATCGAAACTGTCATATATTAAATTTCCAAAGCACAAGGGTAAGGAAAAATGCTTAAGCTTATCATGCATGGGTAGCCTGGACTGCCGAGGGCCATGCATGGAGAAGAAAAGAAGTTGTTACTCTATTGGACCTGTAGTTGGCACGTGACCGGAAGTACTGTAATGTTTACGTGTGCCAATAGTCTTGTGACCGTTTATTTATTTTTAGGCTGCGCAAGTCAATGAATGATGCAGGCAGGTGGGGGAACCCTTGACCTCTTGTCTGTCATATGTCTGGGCAAATTTTCCCACACTTGGGGGATTCCTCGCAGTAATGAAAGGAAGGGAGGGACATACTGATATATTCTTCAATTAATAAATTTACTGGAATACTGCAGGCTCACTGAGGAATATCCGACTCAGTTAAAGGATTTAAAATTTTATTCTCAAAAGTCAGTTAGCTGCATGGACGTATGGATAAAATTAGCTAGTGAAAGAAAGGAATTTATACATGAGCACTGTGCGTAAAAGTGGAATTTTTAATGGAACTCAGAATTAAATATGGTGGACGGTTAGGGGTGGGGGCCATGTGGCTTGGAATTGAAGATTCCAGGTTGGAATTTACTATTTTCTTGACTTGTTCCTATATACTTCCCAACTTTATCTATCCATCAAGTGAGAGAGGGAGAATAAATCCAGTGAGACGAAAATGGCTGGCGTCAGGCCTTTGTTGGCCACCTGCACAATGTGCCTATCTAGGAATTCAGGACTTTCAAATTGTCCTTATCACATGGACAAAGGAATAAGGGCACTATTCCTTTTATTAACTCTTCGACTGAATTCACTTCGTAGCTTTTCTATTCTTGAAACATGCAGGCTAACATGCATTAGCACCAAAATCTCATGGAATGGTTTGTACTCTCTCTCTCTTCTCATGAACTAAATTGGCCATGCATGTGGTCTATCAGTTACCTAACACTGATTTCAGTCACTTTTCACACCTAGCATAAACCTAAACAAAATATATCAATACTTGTACAGTTACCTAACACTGATTTCAGTCACTTTTCACACCTAGCATAAACCTAAACAAAATATATCAACACTTATACTTACACTGTGGAACTGGCTCTTCTCGTGTGCTTAAAAGAGAGGGGTATGCTTCCAGGGTCGTCTCTAATCATGCCATCAGCCTAGCAATCGCTATTCTGCTGATAGTTGCGAATGCAGCATGCATACTCAGCAAGGGTCACCAATGCAACGGATGTGCCTTAGATAATTACTGGATTCTGGGCTACAATGGATGATCACAGGGAGTTCTTATACATTACCAAGAAACTACCATATTTTATAAAAAAATCTGACTTATAATACTGGTTAAGACAGATCTGTAGATGAATAAATCAAAAGGAAATGCTGGCTCAGGGCCTTCTTCATGTGAAGGAAGAAGAGGTAAACTCATGGGGTTCTCCTAATTAATTATATTTACATAACATACACAGATCAAAAGAATGAATGATGAATTATGGGGCAAGTAATAATAAGGTGCTGCTAAATGGATGAATGCTACACAGGAGAAATATTCTACGCCGATGATGTCTTCATACAGGAACATCGCAGAGGGGTAGAATAAGGGATGGCATAAGGCTACTGCACATGGGATACAGCTGAGATTTGGGTTCCACAGCCAAGGCTGATCTGCAATGAGGTGCGAGATGGTTACTTGCAAAAAATTATAACACACTCAAAGGGAACTGAGGGCAGCAAAGATGGTGCAAAACAACTCCGTTCAAAACACCAAGTACACAATTACCTAACACTTAACACTTCAACACAAATTTACTGAAGGTGACCGCACAATGAAATAGAAAATAAATCAGACAGAGAAACAACAGAAGTGTGACTGACCAAAGAAACCTTATTCTGGTACATTACCTTTGTCAGGATGACGGTGTCCTTCTTCAAGGGCGCCGGTGGTGGAGGGAGGAAAATGAAGTGATGCCACTTACGAAAGTGTACTGGTCCAAGCCTCAAGGTTAGACACATGGAGGGAGTGCAAGGGACAGGCAGCGAGGACTACTCTCCTATGTGAAGATCTGATTACTTCTCTGTTGAACTGCTGTGTCATGGCCCATATATATCTTCGGGGTGTTACGCCTAGGCATCGTTGTAGATAGCGTTGAAGTCAATGTCTGCCATGTTCCTTACAGGATCATGCACATGGGGTCCGTACCGGCTATCATGGCGGCTGGCACGTGTTCTGGAACTAGTGGCCGGGCACTTTCTCTTTTGTCTCCTCCTTTGCCAGTTGTGTGCCGCCAGCGAGGATTTGCATCTTCGATGGCTGCACCTAGAAATAAGGAGCTTAGGCAGTCACTTTGAATAGGAAGGTATTAAGGGCTTAACCAAATAGGGAAAGAGGGAGAGAATTGGTGAAGGGGCAAATGAAACCCACAGTTCTTTTATTTAAAATTAGTAAAATGAGTTTTATTCTTTTATCTTACATTGTTATTATAAAAAGCTGGTGAGGGTGCTTGGAAAGAAGGTTCCTTCGTTGCACTTCCCCAACCAAGTTGCATTCACGCCCTAGATTGGGTGAGAATGGTTACCAGCAACCAAACTCACTTCAAGACTTTATTTCTCTCTCATTTCCCATTGGTGCCCTATGTTCTAACTTAAATATCTGCATCCCCCTCGATGTGGGACCACCTTGACGTGGTGAGGGGTCTCTTGAATCCCAGGAATTTGTTTCCCGGGTTTGAGTCCAAGAGTCTCATATATGATGATATATTTGTTTGGATTAACTTATGTGGAATTTTCCACTTTTGCTCAAATTTATTGGACCTGCTAAATAGGAAAAGATATCATAGAAGCCACAACAAAAAACCAGTCTGAAGACTATTTGTCCATAAAAAGTATCGACAGTATGAATGTAAAAGTAAAGAAGCATGACACTATGAACAGCATTCAGTGTACTGTTGTACTTCCTAAAATTAATGATGAACCGGTTGATAAGAATATGCTGTTGGACACTCTTAAAATGAGATATACCAAAGTCAAAGATTGTCAGGTATATATAATACCAAGTAAACAGAATAGTGAAGTATTAAGGAGTGCAAAAATAGAATTTGAGGGTCAAGATCTACCTCAAAAAATAAAAATTTTGGGCCTAAATAGAGAACTGAGACCTTATGTTCCAAAGCCACTACAATGTCAAAATTGTAGTAAATATGGACACATGAAGAAAAAACTGTCGAAATGAACCTATATGTGCTTATGAAGAAAAAACTGTCGAAATGAACCTTTATGTGCTTATTGTGGTTCTGATGAACATGCCACTCAATTGAAATGTAGTGAGCCGAAACGTGTTAACTGTGGATAAGATCATCATGCAAGGTCCAAAGAATGCATGTACTATATATTCAATACAGAATTGAAAATGTTACAAGAAAGAACAGGGATGTCTATAAAAGAGGCTAAGTTGGAATTAAAAGTCAGATGAATTCAAGATCCATCTAAGAAACGTACATATTCTTCAGTAACAGGAACCAATAATGAAACAAAAGTGCATGGGAATACTGTAGAAGTAACGGAGCACAGAAACCAGCAATTATTAGAGAAACATCGGTGAAACCAAAGACAAAATATATGAAAAAAGAACAAAAACAAAAACAAGTTAAGAATATACCATTATCTCCTAAAATAATAGTTAAACCTATGGACCGTGATATCCAAAGCACTGAAATGGGAGAGAACTGTACCATAGATAACAATGACTGTGTCAAGGGAGAAGAGATTACTCCATCACCAATAACTAGTACAACAAGAACAAATAAAGAAAGAAATATACATGATAGCATATGTGGATGTAATAATTGTTTCATTGCATTGTGCAATAATAACAAAAACATACAAAAGATAGTTTAACAAACATTATAAGAAATTTTATGAAATAGAGAAAAAAAAGAAACCATTGATTTAAACACCCATGAAAAAGGTCGCATGTTCATTGAGCACTTAATATATTATTAAGATAAACAAATGAATGTCGTGAAACTATTAGAAAAAAATCAAGTTGACAGTATAAAAAAAGAGAGTAAAACTCGACCGCTATGACAAAACATTTTCAATAGCTATATTATACATTGGAGTGGACTACAGACCAGATTACGCCTAGAGAAGTACAACGCTTATTAAAAGAATATAACCCAATGATATTATGTTTACAACAAAACTGTCAACAATAGGTAAATATATCTTAGCATCAACATCACCAGAGGAAGTAGGAAATTTTGGTACAGCCATATATGTACATAGCAAAGTAGTTTCTGACAATATACCTGTAAACATTGCTGACTTGCAAATATCAGGTATTAAAATTTGAATAAAAAATGATAATTGTGTAATGTACAATTTATACAACCAACCTAATAAAAATTACGACATTGACAAACTCAAAGAATTACTTAATAATGCTAAGAACCTACATTAATAGTAGGTGATTTTAATGCTCACAACCCGATGTGGGACTGTAATTGTACAGCCTCAAATAGAGCAGGAAGTAAAATAGAAGAATTCATAGATTCATATGACATGTGCTGTATAAATGATAATGAAATCAGCACATATTTTTCTAAAACCCATGGAACATTTTCCTCAATCGACTTAACAAACAGTAGACAGATTGGATTGGAATACAGCTGATGACTAGCATACAAGTGATCATTTCCCAGTATTAATTTCATTATTACAAAATAATCCGGCCAAGCATGTCCCTCAATATAACATTTATAAAGCAGATTGGGAGCATTATGAATTCCACACTAGGAATATCCCATCATTTGAATATTTAATAGACCTTAATGAAACTAATAAATTTATTGTTGATTTCATTAAAAATGCTGTGATAAATCCATACCAAAATCAAAATCTCATCCAACAAAACACAGTCCCATGGTGGTCTGAAAAACTAACAGAATTAATAAAAATAAAACACCAAATTGGAAGACAATTAGATAATTTGAACAGAAAGTTCAGTAAAATAAACAAAACATATTTTGCTGTGTTTACATAATATTAGTATTTTAAAATTAGTAAATCATTATTGTAAGTGCCTTAGGGGTGTATATACTTTAGGGTAACAGTTTTAGGAGGATAGCCTAAGATGGCTTTGGGTGTTTTGGGATGATGGTTTGGGGTGTATTTTTGTTTGAGCTGATATTAAATTGTTTTAGTATGATAATTTACGGTATATTTTTGTTTGAACAATTACATTAGGCATTAGGCAGTGAACTATTAAAATAAGCAGTTATAAGCATTTTACAGTAGTTTAAGGGGTACAGGGTGTAAATATACCTGTACTTTATGGCAAAATCATGCATTCACATACATATGTACAACAATATATCAAAGTTTCTTTTATAGCAGGGTGGGCTCGGACGCTTTAATCTGTTATCTCAGTGAGCTACTGTACAGGCAGTTCCTGGTTAACTGCGGGCAGTGGCGTTGTGAGGGTTGCTGGCGCCCGAGGGCAAAGTTTTATGGTACCCCCAAAGGGGAGTGTGCTAATCTTGGCAGGAAATGTTTGCCTTCATTATTTTAGATATATTGTGTTGAAAACAAAACATTCTAATTTGCATAATAATATTCTGGATTGATAGAACACAAACTGAATTTGCAAACTGAAATAGATTATTTTACATTCTAATTTGCATAATGATATTCTGGAATGATAGAACACAAACCGAATTTGCAAAGTGAAATAGTTTATTTTACATATAATAGATATACTGTAATTTATTCATCGTTAGCCCTCATAAATAAAATCCAAAGTGTTGATAAGATATACTAAAATGTAGATTACAGGCAGTCCTTGGTTATCGGCGGGGGTTCCGTTCTGGGGCTGTGATGATAACCAAAAATCGGTGATTTCCGGCGCTTTTTCCGCGATTTTCGGGCTTATCGGCCCCAAAAAGTGTAGAATTTCGGTTATCGGTGCCTCTGTTAGGTATGTATTGACGCCAACACTCAATTATCAGTGCCGATAAGCGGAAATTGGCGATTTTTGGTGCTGAAAATTGCAGATTTTCGTTGCTAGACAAGCGCCATAAAACCGGAACGCCATTAACCAAGCCCTCTGTTAACCAGGGACTGCCTGTATAGTAAAGCATCACAGTAACCAGTAACTCTTAATAGCCAAAGACAAATGGCAAATTAAATAAATTTGACTAAAAAATGAGTTAAACATTAGGGAATACAGGGGGCTAAGAAAATCATGAAAATGTACAATTTGTTGCCAGCATAGAAGTTAATACTAGAAAAAAATAGATTTTGTGGTAAAGACTGAATAGTTATAATGCCTGAAAAGAAAACTGATAAGAACAAAAATGAACTAGTTCACTAACTATAAACCTTACTTCTCTTTAAAGAATGTTTAACAGGCATCAAAATAATGAAAACAAAAAGATTAAAGTGAAGGATGCTTAGGATCAACCATATGCAAGGAAATAAAATGGTATAAAGCTATTAGAATGTAAAGATAATTAGATATGATAACAGAAAACCTAAACAATGAAAAATATTGACAATGAATTGTAGGACATTAATTATTGATGCACGATACAGTGTGTTTACAGTTTTATCTTTTTAACTTTTACAGCCGCAAATTTGTCTATCACGTCATCAAAGTTTATTTTGTATGCGATCTCTTGCTCTACACATATTAGAGTTAAAGCTGACAATCTCTCTTGCCCCATAGATGTTCGCAGATGCGACAAGATAAGTTTCAACTTACTAAATGATCGCTCACAACTAGCAATTGATACTGCAGTGGTCAGCAGTATCTGAAGGGCAACTCAAAGGTTTGGGAAAACACTTTCATCCCCATATTGTACAATGGAACAAAGTAATTCCTGTGGGTTAGTGATCAGAACATCATCTTGTGTTGTGAACAACATTCTACATTCTACAATTTCGCTGAACAGTTCCAAGCCATCTAAGTCAGTGTCATAGAAACTTGCCACATTAATGCACCTTTCTTTGATGTATGCTTCATTAGTTGTAGATAGCAACTCCTTAATATCCAAAAGAAAGCCAAACTTTGAATCCAAGTTATGCGATCTGATAAACCGTTCGCCCATTTCATTATGCATTCTGTCAATAGTACCTTTTAGCAGACGTTGCATCTCATTTTCTGCTGAGAGGCCTGCGTCATCTCCAGTTTCACCAGGCATTTTTTTCTCCACTCTACATTGTCTGGCAATTCTCACATCCCAAGCATGACAGAGCTCCTTTGTTTTTTTGATAGATGTCTGGCAGATATCCTCCTGATTGGCCAGGAAATAAAATTGCAACGCCTGGATATCTTGTGCTGACTCATAGAAATTCATTTTTGGATCCTGCAGCTGCTTCTGGACTCTCACTGAGGGATTATCTATATAGCCCTTAGAAAAATTTGTCTTTCTTTTTAAATTCTATTACAATGTACTAAGTTTTATCAGTACTGTATGCATATACAGGAAATCAAATTAACTCACTTTTTCTTTTGTTGTTTATACATGTATATATTCATGGAAAATTATGGAGACTTTGTTTATGCAGTATATCATAATTATGCCAGTCTGAGCATGCTGAGATGATGGTTGATGGAATACCAGGTGCTGTGCTCACGCAAAACTTACCGTTGTAACAGCCGCTTAAGACTAACAAGCAGTCACTAACTAGTCTAGTATAGTAAAATTGATTTAGTCTACCTCTGGGGCTTGGGCTCTGTGGCTACCGTCTGTGCTAACTTTTTCATACTTTGGTTCTCACGGCGTGTATAAAGTTGTGAAGTTGTGTTGACAACTTGACAGTGTTGTGACTGACATCTTTCTCATTTGATAATGAAAAAAGTTGCATAAATTAAAATTTCTTACTATATTTTTTGTTGCAAAAGATAAATAAGTAAAATACTTTATGTATTGATTAGATTGATGGGGGTAACTATCCAATATCTTTGCACTGACTCACAGTCACTGAACCACTTATTTTATAAGTACGTAATAAAATTTGATAGTGTATAGTATTAACACATAATGATTACATTTATATATAATGAACTTAAAGGAAGTCAATCTTCATTAAATATAAAATATGGACTGAAAACTCATAAAAGCTTGAAGATTCTAAGTTACTGGTTTCATCACCCCATTTCCCCCAAAATAGATGTCTTCCCAACTTCAGTTTGGTGCCCCCTTAATGCTGCACCCAGGGACATATGTCCCCCCACCCCCTTACCGCGCCTCTGATGGTGGGCTCGGTTAACGGCGATCCGGTTTACTGTGCTTGTCTAGCGACGAAAATCGGCACTTTCTGGCACCAAAAATTGCCGATTTCTGCTTATCGGCACCGATAATGAGGGATTGATGCTGATACATACCTAACAGAGGTGTCGATAACCGAAAATCGGCGCTTTTCGGTGCAGATAAACCCGAAAATCGCAGAAAAGGCACTAAAAATCGCTGATTTTCGTTTAGCGGCGATTTGCAGTTATCACACCCTCAGAACGGAACTGTTGCTGATAACTGGGGACTGCCAGTATATATATACAGTATATACTTATATATATGAATATATAAATATAAAAGTGAATGTTTGTATGTTTGTGCTCTATATAAATCCAAACCGCTTGACTAATCTAGACAAAATTTGGCATGTAGGCATCATCTGAACCAACTTTGATAATAGGGTAGGTTTCAAACACATACCCCCTTCCACTTCCCCTTTCCACTTCCCTTTGTAACTTATGTTATAACCACTTGACCAATCTAGACAAAATTTGGCATGTGGCCATCATTTGGCCCAACTTAGATGATAGGGTAGGTTTCAGACCTGTACCCTTCCCATTCTCCAATAGGTGTCCCACATGGACCTATACAATCGTCCATCTTATCTGGCTGTCCGAACTGATACCCTGTGGGCATCCGCTCCTCACAACAAGCATCTCCAGACATATCTGCCAAGCACATGTATATAAGAAACACAGCCAACACCATACATCCTTTTTTTGTATACTGTCATTCATAATAATGTCATGTTAAATGTATCAATCCTAACAGAGGCAATACAACATCAGCTTTCCAGATATATTTATCAGAACTATGTTCACTACTTGTATATAGAATTATGAACCATTCTCCATTCTCAAATATACACAGTTGACTGTATATCAATCTCTGTATTGTTTGCCTTGTGTCAGGCACTACATTTCCACTCGCAAGAGCCCTTGACCTTTCTGTTTGTTGTTTTAAATACTTTAGTAAGTTTGTAGACACTGCCTCGTTACTCACGCCTTTTCTACATTGATGACCATGGAGATCGCCGCCTCCATACGTCTGTCCCCCTTTCACGCGCCACAGCCCAGAAGCTTGGTTCTTCAGGGCAGAGACAATCTTCTGGTCAAAGAAAATCACCTCCTCAGCACGCAATGCAGACGCCATCCTCGAATTCCTGCTAGATGACGTTTTCAAGCAAGTCACAGAATGGCTTGCAGAACTTAAAACCCGTCACCTATGAATCATTGAAGGACCAGCTGAAGTCATCCTTCAGCTTGCCACCTGCCCTAAGAGCCCAGAGGTTCCTGGATGATGGGGGGGCAGCCATAGTAGATGAGCGGCCATTGCACAATTACAAGCAATTGCGGCAGCTGGTAACACTACCCGCTGCAAACGGCCAACCTGGGTCAACCCTGGACCTTGTGAGAGAGGTCTTTTTCACATAACTGCCCCGCCAAGCAGTGGCGACCATGCCCTACGCCTCCACCATGCCCATCGAAGAATTCCTAAGTTTGATCGATCTAGTACACATGGCCCACAAAAAGTGGAGCCCACCCAGCCACCCATAGCAGCAGCAGGGAGAGAATTGGTAAAGGGGTGAATGAAACCCACAGTTCTTTTATTTAAAATGAGTAAAATGAGCTTTATTCTTTTTTCTCTTACATTATTGTTATAAAAAGCTTGTGAGGGTGCTTGGAAAGAAGGTTCATTATATATATATATATATATATATATATATATATATATATATATATATATATATATATATATATATATATATATATATATATATATATATATATATATAATGTGTGTGTGTGTGTGTGTCAATACAGCATGAAGGAACTGTGTATATATATATATATATATATATATATATATATATATATATATATATATATATACCTATAGTAAACCCCGATATTCAAGCGTTCTCACAATTCACAGAATTTTCTACTGTGAACCTATTGGTAAATTATTCGTGGGAAACTCACTCATTTGCATATTTTTTCATAGAGCAGTATTCAGTATTTTCATATTATTTCCATGACTAAATACTGTACTGTATCTGCATATATATTTTATGATGAAATAATGATTTACAATACTAATTTTCAAATATTAATATTAAATTTAATATCAGATTAAATAATTAAAAAAATTAAAATGATAATTCTCTCTCTCTCTCTCTCTCTCTCTCTCTCTCTCTCTCTCTCTCTCTCTCCATACTGAGATGTGTTTATTTGTTTTGTATGGTAAATAAATGATTTACTAATTTTCAAATGTTAATATTAATGTGAACAGCAATATCAATTCAGTAAAGAAAAATACTATAGTGAATCAGTAAGATTTTAGTTTAGAAATTAATGAATTATGTAAAATTTTAAAGGAATACATATCGACCCCTAATCTTTTGCTGAAAGACTTGGAGAGAGCAGGAAGGGTGAACCCGTCAGGTATGTTAAGTAACCTGACAGCAAGGGTTAGGTGGTCAGTGTTGCTGACTTAGTGGGTTGGTGTTGTTGACTTACTGGTCAAATACCACTACACTGAAAAATCTCTCTCTCTCTCTCTCTCTCTCTCTCTCTCTCTCTCTCTCTCTCTCTCTCTCTCTCTCTCTCTCTCTCTCAGGAAAAGATAGAATTTTATAGTATGTTTATTTGTTTTGTGTGATAAATAAATGATTTACCTAATAATAAGTACTAATTTTCAAATGTTAATACAGTAAACCCCCTGGATTCTCGTTCTCACGATTCGCGGACTCACATATTCATGGATTTCTCTTTGGAAGGTATCTACCCATTATTTATGGAAAATTCACCCATTCATGGTATTTATCATTGAGAAATATTCACTAAATACTTTAAGCAGTTAATACTGATACCACAATATTATTTGTAAAATATTTTTAAATTTCGTGCTGGTACAGGCAGCAGCATAATCAGGCAGTGAGAGAGACTAAATTACAATAGACAACTTTTCTTCCATCT
This sequence comes from Macrobrachium rosenbergii, assembly GCF_040412425.1. NCBI lineage: Eukaryota > Metazoa > Arthropoda > Malacostraca > Decapoda > Palaemonidae > Macrobrachium > Macrobrachium rosenbergii. The sequence goes on from NC_089798.1 coordinate 15,504,282, forward strand.
CTTCACCTCATCTTCTACTTAAAAAAGTAAAAGAGAATGATAAAAGTATTGTTAATAACGTTGTACTCTTGCGTAAATGCGTACAGCCATAAATAACCAACCAAGAAACTGTTGTTTTGCTTATAACCGAATCGGATAACAACAGCCGTTTACCTGGTATTTCAACCATCGTACAGTAATAAACAATTTCCGTATGTTATGGCACAAATGACGTTAAGTAGAATAGGACTGATATATATTTATATTATACCCTTATTCGGTATGGATAAAAGATTGGCAAGGAAATATACTGCTAAACTTAAGCTGCAAGTTGTAGCTGAAGCTAAGAAAATAATGTTCAAGCTGCTAAAGTCTATACTGTAAATTATTGTGCATCGGCAACATGGATGAAACTCGATTGTAATTAAAATTGGAAAGTATTTTAATCAAAACTACTGGGCATGAAAGAACACATTACTGTTATTTCTGGGTTATACGACCTGTGTCACCCAGTGAAATAACCATTCAGCACTTATTTCTAGGCAAATCCATTGCTAAATATACCAGAGAAAAAAGCTAAATGCAAAGCTGGAGTTACTACCCCAGTGCGAGCTCCATAAAATGGAGTCGTGTATATGAAAGGGTGAGATTGTCACAATCACAGGCCTCCACCCTGTAGACATTCCCAATGTCAAATCACCCAGAGCGAGGTGCCGATACAACGCCCGCACTTTCCCGGACTATCAACAAACCAGCGCCACCTGCATTCCATTTTAGCACGCGTCCTTTTCCGTTGTGTTTTGGTTGGTGCGCTATTTTTGCCTTTTCTTGTTTTCGTATGTCTTCCTCTCAGGATTTATCATCCCTAAGTTGAGTACCATCTCTTTCTTTTATTTTAGGCAGTTGGGGCTCCTTATTTCCTCCTAATTTTATAATTGGGGGGGACATATAACGCCCGCCTCGGCCGCCTTCCTCCCGACCTCATGTGACCTTCAGTCTTGGTGCAGGGTTTTTGCTGGGGCTTCGCTCCCCTTCCGTTTATTTATGTTCTTATGTTTTTATGTATATCCTACATAATTCATATTGGTTTAATTATTTTAGTTTTCTTTTCCCTTCCTTGGGGTCCCTTGTCGCTTAGGCTACGAGTTTCCCCTTGGCCTATCCGTTTTTAATCAGTCTTATTTGATTTTATTTAGGACCCTCACCTCCTCCAGCTCTTGGGTATTTTATTTGAGATGGTACAGTGTTGCCTGTTAGTTTCATTTTCTGCATTTGCACGGATGATTTAGATATTTTTGGATTTTGTTTGTTTATTTTTAATGAAGGTCGGCCATTTTCCCATCCGCGCTCATATCGCGTTGAGTTTGGTTCACCCTTTTATATGTGTCATTTATAATTTGATCATTTTTACTTTGATTACGTTATGTTTGTGAGGTTAACTTTTATGTTTCTAGTCTGTTAGATATGCGTGTTTTCTCCTGAGCTAACCTCCCTGGCCGCTGGTGGCTTTGTTAGGTTAGCCTAGGAGTTAGGCTATTATCTTAATCTGTTTCTCCCCCTTTTGAGAGGAAGGTTAGGTGTGTAGGAGGGTCTCATGTTCTGCGCTTCCTGATGTTTGTTGCTTGGATGGAGTGTGTTTAGGCCTCGTTGACCTCCCTCTCCCTGTTTCGGCCTTTCTGTTGGGCTCTTGAGTCCTCAGTAAGGTTAAGCTGAAATAGAGAGGGTCTCTCTTATCGTAGCCTATCCCTTGTCCAAGCCACAGCCTTCGGGGCAGCATTCCAGCTTCCTGTGGTTTCCCCTCCTCCCTCCCCTGCTCCCTCCCCCTTGGTTGTTTTTATATTTTGTTAACATGCCAAGGTTGAGAGCTCTTAGCCTTGATCCTTCCCCTGTTAATAGCCTAACATTCCTTACCCCTTCCCGCATTAATTGGTTCTCCCTTGTTCTCTCTACCCAGGGCTTCCAATCTTAACCGATCGGCACCCTGTCGAGAACTTGTCTGGTGTCTGGGGTGCCTCCCCACTCCTGGCCACCATTCCTTGTTACCATTCCTTGCGCTCTTTGGCCTTTGAGGGTCCCCAGTCCTCTCTTCTTCCGTGTTAGTCGTTCTTTACATGTTCGGCCCCTCGGAGAGAGAAGGGGTGGGCCTCATGGCGTCCGGGGGTGCTCTCTCACTCCCTGGCTGCCACTGGACTGGTCCCCCTCCATTGGCCTGTCCCCACCCTTCCCTAGCATCAGTGTGAATGTTTTTCCCAGCCAGGGTGTCGTTCTCTTTGACCGTCACCCGTGGAGAAAAATATTGCACATAAGCCAGTTAGTGTTTTCCACCTGACTGTCTTCTGTCTCATTTCACATGTCCGCTAGTGTTTATCCTCTGTTCTATTCATTTAGAACTTTGTTCCTTACCAGGTATCTATCTTTCCTTGACTAGTTTATTTATGTGTTTTCCGCTAGGTAGTCGGGTCTCTCGTTACCCTCCTGTTTTTGTATACCACTCTGGTGGGTATGGTGTGTGGTCGGATCGGTGCTCACCACACCTCCTCCGCCATCACTGTATCGTGTGGTGTATTGATTCTCCAGCGCCAAGCGGAATTTTTGATTTTTAATCTTAAGTTAACCATTCACTGTATTTACTTGTTATTTACTGACGCATGTTATTGGCGGGACCTCTTGTTTCTCCGGATTAACTCCAGCGGTCCCCCCTGTTTTATTTTAATTTTATTTGTCATGTATAAGCTAGTTGGACCTCATCATCGTACTGGAATTTTCCGGCGGGGTCTGACCGGTCTTTTTGCATGCCCAGTCAATCTTTATTATCCTAAGACGCTACTCCGGCACCCTACTCCGGCGTGCCTTATTAGCATACTCCTGTACCCATCCACTTACAGGTGGTGCGTTGTCAGGAGCAGGGTTGCGGTGGTCCTCCAACAGGCTTGTGGGCACGAGGTCTGTAGGTCCCACTCTGGCTGTGCAGTTACATGTGGAGGATCTGATCGTCTGGCACCCTGATGATTGTGAGGTGTGCTACGCTCTTTATGAGCGGGTTCTGGATGAATTGGTAAGCTACGGAATTTTCAGTTCCAGTTCATAGTTCCCTTCTGAGTTACGTCTCTTGTGGATAATTGGAAGATATCTTTTACAGTAGGAGATTTCGTTAGTGACATTCTCCTTCTTTCAGGTTGACCGCAACTCCCGTGACTCTTACTGTAAATCTTGACCCTCAAGACCTGGGTCAGTGGCTTTGGGAGGAACGTTAGGATGGGAAGCCTTATGTCCTTTTCCCAGGAAATCTGCAGTGTTCTCTTCCCGGTGCCTGGATCTCAGCGTCAGTTTTGACGAAGTGGCCGCCCCTTGATTGCTGGGATCCGGGAGATGACCCAACCCTCCCAGGAAGAAGTGGCCATTTATGGAGAGGTTACGGAAGATGTTGCGGCAATTAACCTCAATTTGGAGCCCATGAGCGTGGACCTGGATCTCCAAGCAGGTAAGGGGGTAAGTGAGGCAGGTGATTACTTGTTCAGCTCTCCTTCTTCTGCTTCCTCTTTCAGAGGTTTGTGAAATCCTCTTGCCTTATGGACAGTGCAAGGTCTACTGTCCCTAAGGTAAAATCAATAAAAAAAAGACCTAGAAAACCTTCAGAAAGTCCGCTCTCTCCTCGAAGACGCCACGGGCTCCTAGTCCCGTGCCGTCTCTGACGCAAGGCCACCTACCTCTGGGAAGGGATCAAGAGCCAAACAGAGTAAGGAGGTTCCCCTCCTTCCTTTGATGCAGAAGCTTTTGCCGGAGCTTGTTATGCAGAAGCTAGACAAGAGAGTTGATGATAAGCTGTCACAACTCTCTTCTCAGCTGTCATCCTCCAACGCCTCCATGTTTCCCTGTCACTGAGCAGGTTAAATCCCAGGAGACTTGATCTCTGGGTTCATGCGTGGGCGGAGTGGCCGCTCAGATCCTTTTCTGTCCCGGACACCTCCAGCCTTCCCCCTTCGATAAGGGGAAACCCTGGCGCCTAACCCTTTATGCTCCCAGCATGAAGGTACCCTTACCATTGAGGGCCTAGGCACCCGCAGGTTGGAGAAACTTGAGTTCTTCCTCCTGGTCTGGAGCCTCCCTTACCCAGGTTACGCCAGACTTACAGAGGAGGCCTGGATTCAGTCCGACAAGGTCCCAAAGGAGACTGTCATCTTCCCGAGGACCAGGCTCAGTCCTCTCTGTTGCGTGCTCTGACAGAGTGGCAAGCAGAGAACACTAAACTTACCCCCAGCCAAGGGTATGTTCACAGTGTTCTCTTTGGGGAGGCTCTCCCTACCCCTTGCACTACAAAGGTGGCCTTGCTCACTAGTCAAACGAGCATGGAGGGCAAACCCCTTCCTCATCTCCGGGAGACAGATCCCACCTCTCTAGTCTTCCCGGAGATTCTGAGTTCTGGGAGGGAGCTCCGGCCACCTTCACGGTAACTAGGCTGGACCCGGACTGCGCCTCTAACCTTTTCAGCAAGCAACTCCCTAAGATCCCGGATTCGCTCCTGAAGGCTGAAGCGAGACTAAGGACAGACTTAGCAGGTCCTAAATTCTCTGACTCTGGCTGAGGCAACTTCGGTGGTATATAGCGAAGGACGCTCTATTTCAGGTCCTGACAAAATCTCTCTTGGCAGGTTTTCAGCAGGACCTTTGCGATTTCTTCACGGCCCGGATGAACTGCCGGAAGCACATCTTTTCAGGAGCTTCTATCCGTCATGAGCCTAACAGGCTTATGAAGAGCTCCATCTGGGGCTAATCTCTTCCCCAAGAAGAGGTAGATGCGGTCCTGGCCATAAATTTTCCCAATCAAAGTCTCCGCTCCCGTTGGGGCCTTCCACTATAAGCGGAAACAATGGAGTCCGCCAGACCTCATCCCAAATCTGGGAAGAGGTTTAAGAAGTTTCAACGGCTCCCAACTCAGACTATCTTGCAGGCTGTCCAGGTCCCCCAGCTGGTCAGCCTTCAACCTCCTATGCCCAACCTCAGCCTCAGTACGTGCTGGTTCACCCAGCTCATCAGTCCCTTGCTGCCCCCCCTCATATGTCTCTTCCCCGGCTTTCAATGCTTCATCTGAAAGTCACGGGGCATTTTACGGGCAATCATCCAAAATGCAAGCAGGAAACCAGGGCCAGAGGATACTTCAGAGGGAGGCAGACCATCTCATCTCCCCCAGTGAGATTCTCAGGTAGGTGGGAGGTTGTATCCATTTTCGGGACCAATGGAGTTTCAGTCCATGGGCCCAGAGCATAGTCTCCAAAGGCCTGGGGTGGAGTTGGAGCAGAGGTCCTCCCCTAGTCAGGTTTCATCAATCACCATCCAAAGCCCTAAAGGACTTTGTGAAGGATCTACTACAAAAGAGGGCAATAAAGAAAGCGAGACATTTGAAGTTTCAAGGGCAGACTGTTCAGTGTTCCAAAGAAAGGTTCCAGTCAACAAAGAGTAATTCTAGACTTGTCCTCGTCTAAATTCTTACATTCAATGTGACAAATTTCAATGCTTACAATCTTGCAGGTTCGGACCCTACTGCCCTGTGGAGCCGTAACCACCTCTATAGATCTTTCAGACGCCTATTATCATGTCCTGATTGCGAGAAGGTTCTTTCCTTATCTGGGGTTCAGACTGGGAAAACAAGCATACTCGTTCAGGGTCATGCCATTCGGTCTCAATATAGCCCCAGAATTTTCACCAAACTGGCTGATACGGTAGTTCAGCAACTACGGTCTCAAGGGATCATGCTGGCCGCATACCTGGGAGATTGGATAATTTGGGCACCCAACGCCAGCGAATGCCGGAAAGCAACAGCCATAGTAATCGGTTTTCTGGAATCTCTAGGCTTCCAAATAAACAGGAGAAATCCGCCTAGTTCCGAGAGTCGCTTTTCAATGGTTAGGGATCCAGTGGGACCTACGTTCACACAAACTATCTCTTCCGCCGGCCAAATGGAGAGAAATAGCCAAAGCAACCAGACAGTTCCTCAAGAACAAGAAAGCTTCCCGCCGTACCCAAGAAAGAGTCTTAGGTTCTCTTCAGTTTGCTTCAATAACGGATCTGCTTCTGAAAACCAAACTGAAGGATATAAACAGGGTATGGCGGGCGTGCCAACGTCAGGTTCAGAGACAAGGTGTCTCTAATTCCGCAAATTTTGAAAAAGAGACTCGGCCTTGGACAACAGTCAAGAGCTTATCAAAGTCAGTGCCACTCCAGTTTCCCCCTCCGGCATTAGTGTTTCACACCGATGTGCTTCTCTAATCGGGTGGGGGGATACTCTCAACACAAGAAAGTTCAGGGACATGGTCCACTTTGTTCCGCCAGTTCCATATCAATGTTCTGGAAGCAATGGCAGTCTTTCTAACCTTGAAGAAGCTATTTCCAAACAGTCTGATCCATATCAGACTGGTCCTGGACAGCGCAGTGGTGGTGCATTGTATAAACAGGGGAGGTTCCAAGTCGAGCTGGATCAACCAGGTTATGATAGCAATATTCTCCTTAGCAAACAAACACTGGTGGCATCTGTCAGCTACCCATCTGGCAGGAGTTCGAATGTCATTGCAGATTCCCTATCCAGGACAACTCCGCTGGAGTCAGAATGGTCCTTGGACAAAACATCATTCCAATGGATTTGCAGTCAGGTCCCAGGTCTCAAGTAGATCTCTTTGCAACAGAATGCAACCACAAACTTCCCTGTTATGTGGCTCCCAACCTGGACCCTCTGGCTCACTCCACAGATGCAATGTCTATAGATTGGAACAAGTGGCGGAGGATCTAACTGTTCCTCCAGTAAACCTGTTAATGAAAGTCTTGCACAAGCTCAGGACATTCAAAGGTCAGGTGGCTCTGGTAGCTCCCAACTGGCCAAAGAGCAACTGGTTTCCTCTTCTTCTAGAGCTGAAGCTTCAGGTGCATACAGATCCCCAAACCAAAACTGACGCAAATAGTACAAACTCAGACTGTGTCAGCTTCCTCAAGAGTTCAGAATGCCTTGGCATTATGGATTTCATGAAGTTTGCAGCTCAGAAAGATGCTAATATTGATCCTATTAACACTTTGTTCCTAGAATCAGACAAAAGGGAATCCACTCTCAGACAATATGACTCAGCAGTTAAGAAATTAGCACTCTTCTTAAAAGAATCTGAAGCAACTAGTAATGACCACGAACCTAGCAATCTCATTTTTAAGGTCATTATTTGAAAAGGTCTTGCCTCTAGTACCATTACTACAGCCAAATCAGCTTTAAAAAAGATATTTTTACATGGTTTTAATATTAACTTAACAGATTCTTATTTTTCATCAATTCCTAGAGCATGTGATGCTTGAGACCAACAACCCGTCCACACACAGTTTCCTGGTTCTTAAATGACGTCCTTAAATTAGCATCAGAAACACTGATAATCAGAATTGTTCATTCTTAAGTCTGCTAAGAAGACCTTATTCTTAATTAGTTTAGCTTCAGATGCTAGAATTTCTGAACTGTCTGCTCCTGTCTAGAGAGCCCAATCATATTGATTTCCTTCCATCAGGTGAAGTTTGCTAGCCCCTCATCTTAAGTTTCTAGCTAAGAATGAAGATCCTCGAGATAGATGGTCTCCCTGGAAGGTTGTTCCCCTCCCACAAGACCTATCATTATGTCCGGTCTTTACTTTAAAGGCTTATTTAGACAGGACCTCTCAAATAACTTTATCCTCTGTTTTTGTGAGGGAAGGTGGAGGAACTATTTCTAAGACAACAGATCTTATATTTTATTAAACAAGCTTACCCAGACTCAGTTCCAAAGGTCCATGACATTAGAGCGGTGGCCACCTTTGCCAGAGAATTATTTTCATCATATGAATTTTGAGGATCTTAAAATATACAGGGTGGAAATCTCCCTGGTTTTCAAGGGCCTCTATATGAAATCCTTATTCTGAAATTCACCACAGTGGCGGCAGGAAGCATTGTTCCTCCCTCTAATTAATTCCTTTATATCTCTTTTAACCTCGGTCACTTTTCCTCCCACCTACCTGCCTCATTTATTCCCTTTACCATCACCTCCGGGTCAAGCATACTTCACAGCCTGTCTCCTGACCATGTTGCATTTTGTCTTTGTCCCCTGTTATTAGTGAGGTTAAGTACGTTTTTGAAAATGTTCTAATGTTCTCTTGTCTTCTGATGGGACATAGTTCCCCCACCTTATTATAGTTTATGTCTTTATATATAATTTTCAACTTGGATAATTAAAAATCTTTTGGAATTATAGTTTTATTTATTTTTCAGGATGGTATTTTGATTCTCTGTTATTATTTCAAAGCCAGGTGACAAAACACATAACACCAGAAAAGGATTTTGACAAGGAAAAATCTATTTCTGGGGTCAGACCCCGTGTGTCACCCGGTGACAAGACCTTACAAACTTCTTCCTTTCCCCAGTTAAAAATACCATTCTTAGGTGGTGGGTGCTAACATGGAATGCAGGTGGCGCTGGTTTTAGATAGTCCAGCGAGCGGTGCGAAAAACAGACTGATCGGCACCAGACTTTTGACTTTTGACATTGGGAATGTTTACAGGACTAAGGCCTGTGATTGTGATTATCTCACCTGCAATTGCATTCCAGCACTCCATTTTAAAAATGGAGCTACAACTGAAAGTAACTCCAGCTTTGCATTTAGCTTTTTCTCTGTATATTTAGTCAATGGTTTAATAGAAATAAGTGCTGAATGGTTATTTCACTGGTGACAAGGTCTTACCTGAAATAGATTTTTCCTGTCAAAATCCTTTTTTTACGGGCAGAAACGATAAATACATAAAGCTTGTATTGTGATGAAATCAAGTCAAAATAGCTGCACGGCTTCTTGAATTTTTTTCACAAAACAAATGCCCCTAACAGCAATTGTCATCCTATAAACAAAGCAAGAATAATAAATTAATTTAAAAAAAGGTCCTCTTATAAACAGCTGGTCTTCTTCAGTATGCTGCCTAAAACACTTTGTATAATGAAAAATAACTTTGCCCATATAAAGAAATTTCTAGAGATTTTATGATGACTAGAACTCTTAATAATTATGCACTCTGAACTGAATTAAACATCATCATCATTCATGACTTTCATTTCCAAACCAAAAGCAATATAAGAATATATACAATCATTATTGGTATAGATTAATTAAGGTATAACATTTTGAAAGATTAGATGGAAAAGATGCATATTCATTATGTTGATGTTTGTGAAAATCATATATGGAATGAGAGGAGAGGATAATGCTACCTATAGCACCTGATGTTACAACATACTTAGTGTATGCTAAGTTAATTCTTGTTTGTTATGAATTTCTCTTTGTATTGAATTATCATAATTATTCAGCATGGACCTCCAGAATTAGCTGATATTAAAATTACTATACTGTGTATTAAAAGCTATATTTTATAGTGTAGGCTAATGAAAATTTTATAGTGTAAGACTAATGATTTTATATGTTACATGGTAATACTACCCTTTAGGCAAAAGCTGTTCTTCAATAGATGTTTGGTACTTCTTTCGTTTTTGCAGAAGATCATTATTTTGGTAACTTCCATCATTTCCATAAGATTTCAATTGTAAAGCATTTTTAGTTTGTTTTGTGTGTGTTTGAACTTATCAAATAGGCAGTTCTAAGAGCTTTTAGAAAACTTCTATGTATTCGCATGGTTTTAGCTTGTTATATCTTAAGAGGACTCTGGGGGACATATACAATTCACAGGAGGTTTACTGAATGATAATTTGCATTTCTATATTAAGTTATGAAAACCAAACACAAATTTCAAACTGGTTAACCCCAATCTTTTCCTGAGTCTTTGAGCACAAAAGGAAGGGGCAAACGTCTGACAAACCTGTGTCAAATTACTGGACATTTCTGACCAAGGGTCTAGATGTTGCCAAACCCTTCAATCCTCTCCACCTTTTCAGAAGCACAAAGGGTAAATTTTAAATAAATTTTATAATAGATAAATATGATATCTTGAGATTAAAACAACTCTCTCTCTAAAACTATAAATCTCTCTCTTAGAAACCAAATCTCTCTCTCTCTCTCTCTCACAGTAAAGATACTAATAATTTGTTTATCCTGTTTTAAAATGTGTAGTTAATATCACGGGTACAGATTAAACAAATAAGGGATTTTGACAAAGGAAAATCTATTTCTGAGGAAGGTCCCGTGTCACCCGGTGAAATTCCATTACAGCACGAATTTCTAGGTATAACAATGCTAGATATACCAGAGAAAAAGAGCTTTCAGGAAAGCTGGGGTTACTACCCCAGTCGAGCGCCTTCTAGGAAGACGTCGGTATAAGGAAGGGTGAGTGAAATACCACTACCACGGAAACATACTTGAAAGATCTCTCCTTATCAAAACCCCGGAACAGAGCGGTGAGCCGTTACAGCCCCCACACCAAACACCCGCCAGGACGGCGACACCAGCGCCACCTACCTCATTCCATGCTAGCACTAACCCCAGACTTGGCATGTGCAAGAGGGGGAGAGTACTAGGTGATTCAGGGAGGGTCACCGGGTGACACGGGACCTTCCTCAGAAATAGATTTTCCTTTGTCAAAATCCCTTTTCTGAGTCCAGTCCCGTGTCAGCCGGTGAAATCGTGATAGAGAATCATGCCAAGGCTGCAACTACCAGGAAAAAGAAATGGGGGTAATCTGAAGAAAAAGGCAAAAGTTTTACCAAAATAATTTTAATTAAGCAATCTCTTCCATGTAGCAAGAATATTAAGACTAAGGCATACTAAATCTAAGGCACATCAAAAACTTAATACTATGAAACATGGGGAGGTCCCCGCACGACGGAGAAGAAGCCCCAAAAACCTTAAAATTACTTAAAGCAAATTGAAACATGAAAAATGTGCATAAAATAAATGCAAATATAACCTTAAAACTATACACGTAAACTTAGGCTAAACAGGTAAGAGACAAAATCAATGAAAAATAACATTAAGAACATATACATATATCTGGGGTACATGGAGCCAAATAAAAACTGTCCAGTACCCCACAAGAAAAAAACAATCATGGCATGTCAGATTACACTTTTTCCATCAACAGAGACAAGAAACATCAATATGAGGAGCCAGGCAGTGAGGTATAATCAACCAGGAGAATAAGCAGAGAAGTAAATGAGGCAGGCGGGCGGGGGGAAAGGAAAGGATAAGGATATGATTAATTAAGGTGGGGAGATGACACTTCCCACAGCTATGGTAGAAAATTTCAGGGCTTGAGCGATTTTTAAATAGTGGCGTTTAAACACTAGAGGTGATTTCAACCCGTAAATTTAGATAACTCTGAAAAGTCCATATTATGAAAGTAATTAATGGAAGTAGCAACTGCTCGAATATCATGAACCTTAGGAACTGAATCTGGGTTGGCCTGTTTAATGAAATATAGAATTTGTTGTCTTATAGCATTTAGTGAAAGAGTACCACCTTTCTCCCTGATAAAAAGAGGACCCGACTTACTCTGTGGAGTTCTTAAAAGGTAAGATTTAAGTGTATAAACTGGACATAAAGACTGGTCTTGAGGAAGGGGCACCACCTTCCAAGGAGACCACCTGTCCTGTGGGTCTTCGTTCTTAGCTAAAAATCTAGGGTCAGGGGAAAGGAGGACCTCTCCAGATGGGGAGGAAGTTCACAAAATTATCACCTCTAGTGAGAGCCGATAGCTCTGAGATTCTAGCACCTGAAGCCAAGCTAATCAAAATAAAGTCTTCCTTAACAGATCCTGATAAGAGCAATGAAAGTTATCCATCTCTGATGCTAACTTAAGGACGTCATTGAGAAACCACGTAACAGACTGTGGGCGTGATACTGGTCTCAGACGAGCGCATGCTCTGGGGATAGATGAAAATAGGAATCTGTAAGGTCGATTTTAAAGCCGTAAAAAATACTTTCTTTAATGCTGACTTGACTGTGGTAATAGTGGCCGGAGCAAGGCCTTTCTCAAACAATGATCTAAAGAAGGAAACTCCTAAATTAGCTGTCATGATTTTGGCTTCAGATGCTTTTAGGAAGGAGGCTAATTTTTTGACTGCTGAGTCATACTGTCTAATAGTAGAATCTCTTTTATCTGATTCTAAAAACAGAGTGTTGACAGGGTCAATGTTCGCTCCTTTTTGGGCTGCGAATTTTATAAAGTCCATAAAACTAGGGCATTCTGAATTCTTGAGGAAGCTGACACAGTCTTGGTTTGTACTGTCTGAGTCAGAATGGGCTTGGGAATCCGAAGACTCCGTAATCCCAGTTCCTGAAGAAGAGGGAACCAATTGCTCTTCGGCCAATAGGGGCTACTAGGGCTGGTTGACCTTTGAATGTCCTGAGTTTGTGTAAAACTTTCAGCAGTAAATTTATTGGGGGAAAAGATAAATCTTCTCCCAATTGTTCCAATCTACTGTCATTGCGTCTGTGGCGTGCGCCTGAGGGTCCAGGTTGGGAGCCACATAACAGGGGAGCTTGAAGTTGCTCTCCGTTGCGAACAGATCCACTTGGAGGCCCGGAACCCGGCGGCAAATCCATTTGAAAGATTCCACGTCCAGGGACCACTCCGTCTCCAACGGAGTAGCCCTGGACAGGGAATCCGCCACCACGTTCCGTACCCCCGCTAGGTGGGTGGCTGACAGGTGCCAGCCGTGCTTGTTCGCCAGGGAGAAGATAGCAACCATTACTTGGTTTACTCGGCCTGATTTGGAGCCGCCCCTGTTGATGCAATGAACTACCACTGCGCTGTCCAATACCAACCTGATATGAATCCGGTTGGGGGCGGATTTTCTTCAGAGTTAGAAAGACCGCCATAGCTTCCAGGGTATTTATATGGAACTGCTGAAACATTGTGGACCACGTTCCTTGTACTTTTTGTTTTGGTGAATATCCCCCCAGCCGCTTAGGGAAGCGTCTGTGTGAACAACTAGTGCCGGAGGGGGAAATTGAAGCGGAACTGTTTTGGACAGGCCTCTGACTGTGGTCCAAGGTCGCAATCTTGTCTTTAAGATTTGAGGAATAGAGGAGACCTTGTCTCTGAGCTTGACATTGGCTCGACTCCGCCACACTCTGTTTATGTCTTTTAATTTCGCTTTTAAGAGCAGGTCTGTCACTGAGGCAAACTGAAGAGACCCAAGGACCCTTTCTTGGGATCGGCGGGATGCTGATGGATTTTTGAGAAATCTCCTGGTGAGAGATGCTATCTCTTTCCTCTTGGGAGGCGGAAGGACAGCGTGTGAGATGACAGATCCCACTGGAGACCCAACCACTGAAACCGGGACTCCGGAGTCAGGCGGGACTTCTCTCTGTTCAGTTGAAAACCTAGCGACTCCAGGAAATTGATGACTATGGACGTAGCTTTCTGACACTCCGGAACTGTTGGTGCCCAAATTATCCAATCGTCCAAATATGCTGCTAGGGATATCCCTCGAGACCGGAGTTGCTGTACTACCGTGTCCGCCAGCTTTGTGAATATCCTGGGCACAATGTTCAGACCGAAGGCATGACCCTGAAGGAGTAGGCTTGATTCCCGAGTCTGAAACCGAGGAACTGAGAGAAGTTCCGCGCAACTGGGGCGTGATAATAAGCGTCTGAAAGATCGATAGAGGTGGTGACGGCTCCACGCGAAGTAGAGTCCGTACCTGAGCTACCGTAAGCATGCGAAATTTGTCGCATTTTATGTAGAGATTTAGACGCGACAGATCCAGGATCACTCTTTGCTGATCGGAGTCTTTTTGGGAACAGTGAATAACCTGCCTTGAAACTTTAGGTGCCTTACTTTCTTTATTGCTTGTTTGTTGAGCAATTCTGTCACGTAATCCTGTAGGATTGATGTGGGTGGCTGGTAAAACCTGGTTAGAGGAGGAGGGTTCTTGATCCAGCTCCATCCTAGTCCTTTGGACACAATGCTGTGTGCCCAAGGGCTGAAGGTCCATTGGTCCCTGAACCAAAACAGGCGACCACCTACCTGTGTTCTCTCAGTGGGAGGGAGCGGGTTTATTCCCTCTACCACGTCCAGGTCTTCCCCTTGGGGTGGTGTTGAGCTTTCCTCTGATGAGGGCTTTGCCTCTTCCTCCCCTTGCAACCCTGTTAAGGCCGTGAAAGTATCCACGGCCCTCATATGTGGGGTTGTATGCGCTGTGAAGCCACATATGAGGGTGCAGCTGGTTGGACCAGCACATACTGTTGGGGGTGAGCCTTGGAGGTGGAAGGCTGTGCCACTGCCGAGACCGGGACGGCTTGGACTACCGCCTGATGGTGGGGCCTCTTATGCCTCCTGAAACGTTTGCCTCCTCTCGATTGGGGGCCGGCCGATTCTGGGGTCTTACGCTTGTAGGCAGAAATGCCCCAGCGAGAGCGAAGACTCTGGTTGGCCCTTGTAGCCTCAGCCATAACATTTGTGACCTCCTCTTCAGGGAAGAGGTTAGGTCCCCAGATCGAGCTTTTAACAAGCTTGTTAGGCTCGTGGCGGATAGTGGCATCGGCGAAGATGAACTTCCTGCATTCCAGTCTGGCCATGATGAATTCAAACAAGTCAGACTGAAAGCCAGCCAGCAAGGACTTTAGCCAAAACCTGAAAGAATGGCTCGTCCGAGCAGGAGACGGCAGTAGCTTCAGTAAGGCAGACGGAGTTCAAGGACCGGGCTAACTTAACCCGGGCATCAAACTCCGCTTTCAACAAAGATTCCGGCAGCTTGGGGAGCTGCTCACTGAATTGCGTGGAAGCGCAGAAGGGGTCCAGCTTCCCGACCGTGAAAGTGGACGGGCGTCTGTCCAGAACTCATCACTTCCTGGGAATACCAGGGAAGTAGGGTCTGTCTCCCTTAGCTGAGGTAACGGATTACCTTCAAAGCACGCTCGGGCCGTAGCCAGAGCGACTTTGTCCAAACAAGGGGTGGGCAGGTTGTCTCCCAGGGCGAACATGGTGAAGTTGCCCTTGAAAGGAGTCAACTTCGTGTTTTCTGCCTGCCACTCCGTCAGAGTGCGCAGGAGAGCCGACTGAGCTTGGTCCCTAGGGACAATGACAGTCTCCTAGGAACCTTGTCTGACCGAATCCAGGCTTCCTCCGTGAGTCTCACGAAGCCTGGGTAAGGGGGCAAGAGATCGGGGGAAGAACTCCAATTCCTCCAACCGTCTCGTGCCAAGACCATCAAGAGTCAGCTTGCCATCATGTTGGATGGCCCGGAGTCTGAACCGCCAAGGGTTACCGACATCGAACGGGCGGGAGGTCCGCTGTGTCGGGATAACATACTGTGGTTCGGCTGGGGTGGGTGAGCCATTCCCGCCAGTATGTTATCATGACTGGCCAACTTCTCAGAGATTTTACTGAATCTCGAATCTAGGTCCTCCGTGAAACCGCTTTATAAAGCTGGTTGGCAAAGGCCTCTGCATCGAAAGCAGGCTGGCGAGGAGGGCTTGGTTTTGCAGCCCTCTTACTCGCGCCTTTGCTGGAGGAACCAGACTTGCTCCCGGAGGCTACAGGTCCTGAGACCTTAGCCTTCGACGGGGAAGGGCGATGCCTTCTTGGAAGACGAGGACTTGAAGCCCTTCGCCTTCCATGAAGTCTTCAACTTCAACTTGGGGATAGCAGATGGAGCTCTATCACCCAAGGAGGAAGACTTCACAAAACCTGCAAGGAAGAAACAGATGAAGCAGGGGAGTCAAAAAAGGGGGCCCGCCCCAACAACCTCACCTACCTCACCACTTACCACCTGGTCCTGCTCTACAGTTCATCGGTTCCAGGTCTAAGATCCAATGGCGGCTACATCCTCCGAGACCTCAGCGTAGAGGATATCCACTTGGGGTGGCTGGGTCTCATCCCGGATCTGCTGGATGATGGGGGTGGCAAGATCTTCAGGCACTGCGGCCGCCACCCGTGCGCCGGGGTAGAGCAAGTCCCTCAACCTGGCGTCGAGGACGTGGGGCTTCCCGACGGAACGTTCCTTCCAAACCCAGCCACCCAGGCCCGGAGGGATTCAAGGCAGACTTCTTGGAAGACTTCGTCCGCCTGTAAGAAAACCAACAATTAGCTAAGAACGAAAAAACAGTCCGGGAACCTCATAAACAATATACAATATACAATATGAGGAGCATAAAGCAACGAGAATGTAAAGACTGTCACTTACCGACTCATCCTGGACAGTTGTGCAGAGAGCAAAGCAAACCTCACAACCATCAGGGTGCCAAACAACCAGGTCATCCAGTCGGACCGCACAACCAGCGTGGGTCCGGCAAACTACGTGACCGTAGGGTTGTTGGAGGAGGCGGTACACCCTGCTCCTCACAGCGAACAGTCTGTAAGTAGAAAAGTACATGAACCTCCCACCCTAAGCAAACTAAAGCTGGCAAGGCCGGGAAACTCAACTACAACCGGAATACTCCGGCGGAGAAGAACTCCCTTATCATAAACTGGGCCAATAAGCTCTAAATTACACAGAGTGGAAGGTAAAAGCTTCCAGACCCCGGAGTACTCCGGGGAATGAAGGAAAGAGAAACCAGGAACTAACCATAAGGGCTGCCAGTAAAATAACGGCGGAGCCCCTGGTATAGGACCGGACTCACGTATATAAATAATAATAAATAAAGGAGAGTACTCCTGTTAGATAAACAGACTTATCTAAAAATCAAAAAAATAATAACAATAAACAAGTGATGGTAAAAACTCAAGAGACCGGAGGGATCCGCTCCTATATAATGAAAAACCTTCCCACACTTACTTCCCGCCGGAGAAACAAGACGGGCAAGATGCTCAGTATGTTCATAACATAGGCTGAAGCAATTATATTTTACCCTATCTCACGTAACCCGACGGGGAGACGAGAGGTGCGGGATAGTGACTCGAACACGTTCGAGTAAACAAACCACCAACCCCAATACAGCGATGCTGGGGACAATATGGGAGGGAGCGAATCCTCAACCAACAGGAGAAGTCCCTGAACTCGGAGAAAACGCCATCTAGCGTCACCCGCACGAGTAGAGCAAGGCTGGAGGGGAGGAGGGGGGGGTAAGGGAGAGGAGGGTAGGCTACCAGGAAGGAACAGGAGACAGGGGAGAAACTCACCCGCTCAACTGCACCATACCTCCCAGAATATGAATCTTGGGAGGGTAGCCTACTACTGGAAGCAACCAACCCGAAGCCCGACTCCTACCTAGGCGAAGCCTAATATGGACCTAACCTAGTATAGGCTAGGAAAAGGGAGGAGTGTAAAGGGAGGAGGAAGCAACAGGGAGAGAAATTTTGTGCCGAGAACCAACCGGGATCGAGAATGGGGGCAAGGAGGCGACTAGCCTAGAGGAAACACATCCAAAGAACTCTATTCCCCAAATGGAGGAAGAGAACTAAGGGGCTCACTCTGCCCACCAAAAACGATCCCGGAGGAAACAGCAACAAAAACTCCCTCAACCTGATGATCTCCACACCCAGGGCAAGGGGATGGAAGCAAAACAAGCCTACTCCACAAATAACCATCACACATAAAAAAACTAAAATGTGCTCAACAGAGAGCGTAGCCTACCACGGGGAAGCGGTTAGATCTGAGGCTGCCGCCACACACAAGGTAAACCACAAACAAAATAAAAAAAAATAAAATAAAAAATAAAACTAAAAGAGAGCACCATCTTCAAGAATAAAATAATTAGCCTAGTAAGACCAAAATAAAAGGAACCCAACCTGGGGGGGTACCTGGACGGGCATCACTCCCCAAAGGCCAGTAGGCCAATGAAACGTAATTTCATAAACAAAGGGGAGCCACCGCAAGGAACCACCAGGAAGGGAACCAAGGGGCAAAAATCTATCTATAACGACGAGGAGACAACTCCAACCGAAAAGAACAGAAGGAGTCGCCTCGCGGTCGACATGGCTGGCGGGGGACGCCGTGGCGTCATGAAAAGATCTCAATATTTATGAAAATACGAGACCATAACAGCCAAAAAATAGAACAAAACCCCACAAGAAGATGGTACTTAACTTGGAGATGGTAAAGCTGCTCGATGCCATCGTTGATGAAAAAAATCCAAAAAATGAAGACGAGCACACAAAAGAAATGGACGCAATCACGTGCTAGAAAATGGAATGAGGTAGGTGGCGCTGGTGTCGCCGTCCTGGCGGGTGTTGAGTGTGGGGGGCTGTAACGCTCACCGCTCTGTTCCGGGGTTTTGATAAGGAGAGATCTTTCGAGTATGTTTCGTGGTAGTGGTATTTCACTCACCCTTCCTTATACCGACGTCTTCCTAGAAGACGCTCGACTGGGGGTAGTAACCCCAGCTTTCCTGAAAGCTCTTTTTCTCTGGTATATCTAGCATTATTATACCTAGAAATTCGTGCTGTAATGGAATTTCACCGGCTGACACGGGACTGAACTCAGAAATATAGATTTTGTAAAGAGAAATGGATTAACATTCCTCAAAGATTAAAGAGATAAAAACTCTCTCTTTTGCCCTGCCAGTACAAGGCTGGCTGAAGTTGTTGTATGGTATCTCTCTCTCTCTCTCTCTCTCTCTCTGTAAGAATCTCTCTCTCTCTCTCTCTCTCTAATAATTTTTGCTGGAAGGGTGTATGTAATTTATATATTTTTAAGGGTACTAATGTTTAAGATGAATTTGAAATTATATTAATAATATAATTTCAAGATTAATACAATAATAGGATAATAATTTAAGGTATATTTGATGTAGGATGATACTTTAAGTAAGCATTTGGTATTTGAACTTTCAAGATAGGCAGTTATAATCATTTTTGGAAGGGGGTTCTAAGTATTCACGGATTTTAATTATTCGCGGGGACTCTGGAATGCATCCCTCACAAATATGGGGAGTTTACTGTACGCATTTGCGCAACAAGTATAACGTTACTAACAATACTTTTATCATTCTCTTTTACGGTTTTAACTTATTTAACTAGGAGATGGGATAAAGAGAGGGAGGAAAAGAAGTTAGTCTATTGTAATTTGGTCTCTCTTGCTGCCTGATCGTACACTGCTGCCTGTGCCTGTCACACGCAAAACTTAAAAATATTTTCAAAACATTGTTGTATCGGTATTAATTGCTAACCCCATTGCAAAATCATGTTATTGCAAGGCGAATTATCGTAACTCATGCACTACCTGTATACAGTTTGAGAATGGAGAATAGTACATAATTTTGTATACAATTTGCGAACAGAGTTCTGATGAATATATCTGAAAAGCTGATGTTGTATTGCCTCTATTAGGAATGATGCATTTGATGTGACATCATTATGAACGACTATGCATAAAAGGATGCATTGTGTTGGCTGTGTTTCTTATGTGCATGTGCTTGGCTCATATGTCAAGAGATGCTTGTTGTGAGGAGCAGATGACCATAGGGTTTGAGTTCAGATGGCCAGATAAGATGGATGACTGTGTAGGTCTGTGTGGGACTCTACAGGACTCTCTCTCTCTCTCTCTCTCTCTCTCTTCTCTTCTCTCTCTCTCTCTCTAATATCTCTCCCTCCAAGAAGATAGTGAGAGAGAGAGGCCTATGATAATAGGTCAGTGTCTGGGAGGTATGCTGGTTTGAGGTGATTGATGGAGACCCACAGTCCTGCCATCAACTGTCATCTGGTAGGCCTTGTCTCTTCTTTGAATGACCCAGTATGATCTGGAGTAGTCTGGGGAGAGGGTGGGCTCTGTGTGCGTCTACTCGTATGAATGCGTATTTTACGTTGTGCAGTTCTTTGGGATGTACACTTTCCTGGCCATGTTGTAAGTCGTCTTTGCTGGCATTGTCCGTTCTAATGCTTTACGGATGTTAGATGGGGATGTCAGGCTCGTTGGATGTTGAAAGATGTCTGCTGGCAATGTTAATGCTTGGCCATACAGGGCTTCTGCTGGAGATGCACTGAATGCCGTGTATGGCATTCTCAGGCTCAGTAGGACCCAATGTAACTCCTTTCCTCTAACTCCTGTCTTGATATCTTGAGGAAACTCCACTTTTGGAAGGAGGCGGCCAGTTCCTTTGGGCCGCTGTTGGATTCCATGTCGGTTGACTTCTGGGACTCTCGTGCTGCTGCTGCTATGGGTGGCTAGGTGGGCTCCACTGTTTTGTGGGCCATGTGTACTGGATTGACCAAACTTTGGAATTCTTTGATGGGCATGGTGGAGGCGTAGGGCATGGTATTTGCTTGTAGTTATGTGAAATGGACCTCTCTCACAAGGTCCAGGGTTGACTCAGGTTGGCCGGTTGCAGCAGGTAGTGTTACCAGCTGCAGCAATTGCCTGTAGACGTGCAGTGGCCGCTCATCTCCTATGGCTGCCCCCACATCATCCAGGAACTTCTGGGCTCTTAGGGCAGGTGGCAAGCTGAAGGATGACTTCAGCTGGTCCTTCAGTGATTCATAGGTGACGGGTTTTAAGTTCTGCGAGCCATTCTGTGACTTGCTTGAAAACGTCACCAAGCAGAAATTCGAGGATGGAGTAGGCATTGCGTGCTGAGGTGATTTTCTTTGACCAGAAGATTGTCTCTGCCTTGAAGAACCAAGCTTCTGGGTTGTGGGACGTGAAAGGGGGACAGACTTATGGAGGTGGCGAGGACAGTGTTGCTGGAGAGGTTGGCATCATTGGGGCTAGCTGGGCTGGTCATCTCCATGGTCACCAATGTAGCAAATGCGCGAGTAAGAGGTAGTGTCTGAACAAGGTCAAGGGCTCTTGTGAGTGGAAATGCAGTGCCTGACACGGGGCGAGCAAAATAGATATTGATATACAGTCAGCTGTGTTTGTTTGAGAATGGAGAATGGTACATAATTCTATATACAAGTTGCAAACACAGTTCTGATAAATATATCTGGAAAGCTGACGTTGTATTGCCTCTGTTAGGATTGATACATTTAACATGACATTATTATGAATGACAGTATACAAAAAAAGGATGTATGGTGTTGGCTGTGTTTCTTTATATACATGTGCTTGCACGATGTCAAAGATGCTTGTTGTTGAGGAGCGGATGCCCACAGGGTATCAGTTCGGACGGCCAGATAAGATGGACGTTGTATAGGTCCATGTACACCTATTGGAGAATGGGAAGGGTTCGTCTGAAACCTACCTATTATCTAAGTTGGGCCAAAATGATGGCCACATGCCAAATTTTGTCTAGATTGGTCAAAAATGGTTATAACATAAGTTACAAAGGGAAGGGAAATGGAAGGGGTATATGTTTGAATCCTACCCTATTATATCAAAGTTGGTTCAGATGATGCCTACATGCCAAATTTTGTCTAGATTAGTCGAAATTTGGATTTATATAGAGCACAAGCATACAAACATTCACTTTTATATATATATATATAATATATATATATATATATATATATATATATATATTATATTTTTTTTTTTAGTATGTATATGTATATATACTGACAGTCCCCAGTTATCGGTGACAGTTCTGTTCTGAGGGTGTGATATAACATAAAATAACTTCTTGCGGTGATTTTCAGTGGTTTTATTTTTGGGGCTTATCAACGCCAATTTTTTACTTTATCGACGCCTCTGTTAGGTTTAAGTATCGTTCAATACCTCATTTCTGATGGCTTGACCTGTGTCACCCAGTGAAATAGTCCATTAGCACTGATTTCTAGGTATAAGTATTGCTAAAATACCAGAGAAAAAGCTAACCATAATGCCAGGGTTACGACCCCCGGATCGAACACCATTAGATGGTGTCGGTATACACAAAGGGTGAGTGGTTGCCACTACCACAGGTCTCCGTCCTTATAGATCTCTCCAATCTCAAAACCCCGAAAAGTGAGGGGCCGTTCTAAACCTCATCCCTCCGCTCCCAGCCAACCACCACCCCAGCCGCCATCTTATATACATTCCAATTTAGCACGCCTTTTCAGATCATACCGTGTTTTTTTTGGTGTTGTGTTTTTGGTTTTTTACTGATTTCATCATGTCTTCCACCAGAATTCCCACCATCTAAGTTGAGTACCATTTCCTTTTGGTTTTTTTTTACAGAGGCATATTATTTGACTGTTACGTATATTGTTTACCAGGTTAAATAGTGCCTCGCAGGATGGCGTGGGCTGTGTCTGCCTCTGCATGCTTGACCCTCAGTCTTCGCATGTTATTAGCAGGAACGTTCTGCTAGTTTTTATCCATGCTCCATTCCATTGGAGCCTTATTTGTAGAAATTACCATTTCACTGGTAGGAGGCTAGGGAGCCCTTTATCTGACTGATCTAGGCTAGGGATGGAGGTATTCCCCTCCCTTTTTCTGATCATAAATTTCTCCCTTTTCCCTGGTTTCCTTCCTCCACCAGCGAGTTGGTACCTTCTCCATGGTGGTATTGTTATGCTCATGATCATAACTGATGTGTGTACGAGGATGGATGACATGTCTATTCTTGGATTAGTTTTATATGTGATTCGGCATCAGAGGCGGCCATCTTGGGTATCCCCGCTTCCCGCATAACGGTTGTTGTTTGGCCCTCTCTGCCGCTGAGTCATTTTTGTATTCATAAGTATATATTTTTAAGTATATATAATTTTAAACTTCTCACATCGAATGGTCCCCTTTTTTATGTTAGTACTCTTGACGTCAGGTAGTTTTATTCGATTAGGTATATCCTAGCCTAGCCTACTCGACCGTACCGTAATCGGTTTCGGAGAGTTAGGCTGGACAGGATAGGCGCTTTTCACGATGCTCATACTACCTAGCCCCCTGACTAGGCCGTTTTGAGGTTTTGGAGGGAGTTGTTAGGTTTGTGAGGGAGTTCCTCGTTCTCTCTTGGTCCACCTGACCAGGCTGTTAGGTTTTGGATGGTGAGTTTAGGCTAGTGAGGGAGTTACTCTTCCCCCTTAGCCCACCTGACCAGGCCGTGAGGTTTTGGAGGGTGAGGTTAGAATAGTGAAGGGTCTCCTCAATTCATAGTCTTCCACCTGACCAGGCTGTCGGTTTTGGAGGGTGTGGCCAGGTTATGCGAGGTTCCTCTTCCCCCCCCCTCACCTGTAGCGCTCATTCTGGCCTTCCTGACCAAGCCAAAAAGTTTTGGTTTTGGAGGGTAGGCTGGGATCAAAGGTTGCACAGGTTATTTCGTGTATGTAGCCTAGTCCTTCTTTAACTGATCAGTTAGCTTTTGGCGAGCGACCTAGGCATCTTCCTAGCAGAGGGAAACCGATCGCTTATGTTCGGCACCCGTGGGGGTTTTCATTCGGCTTCCAGAGGGTGCTACCCACCCGTCTGGTCGCCATTGGCACCAATGTTTCCGCCACTCTGCTACCTTTCCCCAGTTATCGGGTGGTGTTTCGTTTGCTCGCTTTCCACAGTTATAGCTGGAGCGTCGAACACTGTCCCAGGATGCAATCATGAGTTCCGCTATGTTCAGTCTCCGCCAGGTTAGTCAGATCTTTACGTTGTTATCGTCCATGTTACCACTCCGGTGGGTATGGTTTTCAGTTAGTTGGCGTTTCCACTATGTGGTTCCCTGCCCTGGGCGATTGAGAGTTAGGGCATATCACGAAACACTCCTTTCCGCCACCTTACGCCATTTCCATAATATGTAACATAATGAGATTTCCGTGGCAAATCATGGCGGAGTATCATAGCATTCTATCTTAGAGTACTTATGTTTACATGGTTAGTAGTTGGCCATTCTGTAGCATAACCTATGTTTATTATTCTGTACTGCCGATTCAATTCCGGCAGGTTTTACCTGATGACACGCATGTTTCATCACCCATAAATCTGTGTAATAGTCTTGTACTACCGGATTCAATTCCGGCGGGTTTTGCCTGATGACACGCATGTTTCATCACCCATAATCTATGTTAAGGTAGCCCATTACCGCCTTAGGACCTACTCTCGGCGGGACTTGCCTTGACGTTACTCATGTACCATCATTCCACTTACAGATGGTACGCTGTCAGGAGCCAGGGTGCACAGCGGTTCTCCAACAACCCTGTGGACACGAGGTGTGCCGGTCGCACTCCAGCTGCTCGGTCCACGTTGGGGACCTGTTCGTCTGGCACCCAGATGGCTGTGAAGTCTGCTACGCTCTGTACGAGCTAGTGGTGGATGAGTCGGTAAGTTTTAAGAGACCGCTAACCTTTAGTCTCTTTTTGACTTTAATGATTTATATAGACATATACGGGTGACTGGAGAATATTCTCAGTAAATCCTGCCCTTTCTTACAGTCTGACCGAATCATCCGTGACTCTTCGCTGTCGACCCTGAAGATCTGGGTCGGCGGATTTGGGAGGAACGTTGCATCTGGCAAACCTTACGTCCTGTCGGAGGAGATTTGCAATCTCCTCTACCCCGGAGCCCGGATCTCTGCTGCAGTGCCGGCAGAATTGGCCGCCCCTATCATCGAGAGGATCCGGGAAGAGACGCAACCTCCCAAGAAGACAACCTGTGCGGAGAGGTGAGGGAAGAGGTGGCGGCCATCAACATCCACCTCGAACCGATGAGCATGGACTTGGACCACCAGGTAGAAGGTAAGGTGGTAAGTGAGGCAGGGGAGAGAGTTTTGGTAGTCCCCTTTTTCTTTTCTTCCTTCTTCTTCTTCCTTTCAAGGGTTTCCCAAACCAGCTATCCTTGAGGACAGATCTAGGTCCGTTGTCCCCAAGGTGAAATCCTTGAAAAAGAAGGACTTACCAAAGTCCTCTAGACCTCAAAGGTCTAATCCGCCAGCTCCCTTATGGTCGTCACTGGCTCTTAAACCAGTGGCGTCCACTAGTAAGGCTACTCCCCCATCCAAAGGGTCGAGATCCAGGGTGTCCAAGGCTAATCCTCCACAGCCTAACTTTGACCCTGAGGCCTTTGCCGAACTTCTGATGCAGAAGTTAGACTCTAGGGTTGAAGCTAGGATTCAAGACCTTTCTTCCCAGCTTGCTTCAAGCTTGGAGACCTCTGGTCAGTCAGTGCTGTCATTGGCACAAAGGATGCAGGCCCAGGAAAGCTTGCTCTCCGGATTTATCCAATCCAGAGCAGTACAGCACTCTCATGTTGTTCTGGATGCCTCCAGACTGCCCCCCTTTGATAAGGGGAACCCGTGGCGGCTGGCTCTTCATGCCCCCCTGCATAATGATACCCTGACCATCGAGGGTTTGGCACTCGTCGGTCTGGAAGAACTGGAGTTCTTTCCACCCAACCTAGTGCCTCCCTACCCAGGCTATGCCAGGCTAACAGAGGAAGCCTGGATTAGATCAGACAAGGTCCCGAAGGAAACAGTTATCTTTCCCAGGGACCAAGCCCAATCCACCCTGATGCGCTCTCACTGACTGGGAGTGCGAGAATACAAAGCTTACTCCCTTTAAAGGGAGTTTTTACGATGTTCTCTGTAGGTGACTCCATCCCTACCCCCTGCACAACTAAGGTCGCATTGTTGACTAGTCAGGCGGGAATAGAGGGCAAACCGCTGCCTCAACTCCGGGAGACAGATCCCACCTCCCTTCTTATCCCCGGGATTGGAATTCTGGTCGGGAGCTCGGCTTACATTCACGGTGGGTAAACTCGACCCAGTGTGCCTCCACCTTGTTCAGTGAGCAGCTTCCCAGGATTCCGGAGGCCCTTCTGAAGGCGGAGTTTGAGGCTAAGTGCAGGTTGAGTCGCTCCCTGCATTCCATCACCATTACAGAGGTAACAGCGATAACTTAGGCTGACGAACCTCTGTTCCAGGTCCTGACGAAATCACTGTTAGCGTCATTTCAATCGGACCTGTATGACTTTGTAGTGGCGAGACAAAACTGCCGGAAGCATATCTTCGCAGACGCCACTATCAGACATGAGCCCAATAGACTCATGAAGAGTTCTATCTGGGGACCTAACATCTTCCCTGAGGATGAGGTCAATAATGTTCTGGCGGAGGCAACCAGAGCAAATCAAAGTCTTCGCTCCCGCTGGGGTCTCCCTTTTAAAAGGAAATCCACCGAGACCTTCGGACCTCAATCCAGGGAAAAGAAGAGGTTCAGGAGATATAGGAAACCCCAGGCTCAAACTATGCTTCAGGCTGTACCGGTCTCTCAGATCGGACAGCCCTCCACTTCCAAAGATCAGCCTCAGCAGCAGTTCGTACTGATGCAGCCGGCTCAGCAAACCCCTGCTCCGCCAGCCTTCATAGCGTCCCCAGCCTTCAACGCCCGTTTGAAAGCCAAGGGGCGTTTTGAGGCTTTAACATGAATGCGAGGGGAGCAGAGCCAGAGCCCGCCTTCAGAGGTAGGACTGCAACTAGACCTCTCTCCCGTGGAAGAGGGAGGCCGAGGGAGGCAGAGGAAGTAAGTCCTCTTCCATCCAATGAGTCTCCTCAGGTAGGCAGGAGGTTATATCTTCCAGGGACCATTGGACCTTCAGTCCGTGGGCCCACAGCATGGTTTCAAAAGGTCTGGGATGGAGCTGGAGCAGAGGGCCTCCTCCGCCAGTCAGATTCCATCAACCTCCATCCAAAGACTTACTGGACTTTGTAAAAGACCTTCTTCAAAAGAAGGCAATAAAGAAAGTGAGACACCTGAAATTTCAGGGCCGTCTGTTCAGTGTCCGACAAGTTTCTAGACGCTTCAATTTATAATTCAATGCGTGTTTCGATGTTACAATCTACGCAGGTGCGGACCCTACTTCCCGTGGGGCCGTCACCACCTCTATAGATCTTTCAGACGCATATTATCACGTCCCGATTATGGAAACTTCTCTCTTTACCTAGGGTTCAGACTAGGGAAACAAGCATACTCGTTCAGAGTCATGCCATTCGGGCTCAACATAGCGCCCAGAATTTTTACCAAATTGGCAGAGACAGTAGTCCAACAGCTACGGGCCCAAGGGATTATGTTAGCCGCATACCTGGACGATTGGATAATTTGGGCATCCAATGCCAAGGAATGTCGAAAAGCAACATTCATAGTGATCAGCTTCCTGGAATCCTTAGGTTTTCAAATAAACAGGAAGAAATCCCGTCTAGTTCGGAGGCTCAGTTTCAGTGGTTAGGAATCCAATGGGATCTAAACACACAAACTGTCACTTCTGCCAGCCAAAAGGAGAGAAATAGCCAAAGCTACCAGGCAGTTCCTCAAAAACAAAAGAGCCTCTCGTCGTGCCCAGGAAAGAGTCCTGGGTTCTCTTCAGTTCGCGTCAGTGACAGATTTGCTGCTGAAAGCCAAACTGAAAGATATAAACAGAGTATGGCGGAGACGAGCCAACAGCAGGAACAGAGACAAGATGTCTCTAATTCCGCGCAGTGTTGAGAAGAGACTTCGACCGTGGTCAACAGTCAAGAGTTTGTCAAGGTCAGTGCCTCTTCAATTTCCCCCTCCATCATTAGTGATCCATACGGATGCTTCCCTGAAGCGGTTGGGGAGGATACTCCCAACACAAAAAGTTCAAGGAACATGGTCAACTCTATTCTGCCAGTTCCATATCAACATTCTAGAAGCAATGGCAGTATTTCTAACACTAAAGAAACTCGTCCAACCAGACAGATTCATATCAGACTGGTACTGGACAGTGCAGTAGTTGTGCATTGTATAAACAGAGGGGGCTCCAAGTCGAGCCATATCAATCAGGTAATGATTGCAATTTTCTCTCTGGCAAGGAAACATCTTTGGCACCTGTCAGCTACCCATCTGGCAGGTGTTGAATGTCATTGCAGATTCACTATCCAGGACAACTCCGCTGGAGTCAGAATGGTCATTGGACAAAGCATCATTCAGTGGATTTGTCTTCAGGTACCAGGTCTCCAGGTGGACCTGTTTGCCACAGAGAGCAACCACAAGCTTCCATGTTACGTTGCTCCCAATCTAGACCCTCTAGCTCACTCCACGGATGCGATGTCAATAGACTGGAACTGTGGTGGAATTCACACCCACAAACAACACAACACGCAACACTCACCCTGATCTTGGTTGCTGGAGATGGATAAGGTCCACGATAAAAATCACAGCACACAACCACAAAACAAAAAAACTTAAACCGACCCTCCACCAACAACGAACAAACAAAAAAAGAAGAGACACATGAACCATTAATGTTGATCCCAAAAAAACAGATGAACTCCTGTTCACTTTCAAGGTTGGACCTCAACTGCCCAAGACTTCCCAAAACCGAAAAACTCCCGACAGACCGACAGACAGCGCCGTAAAGAACTCCAACAATCCTGAACCACTCACAATTACAATTACACTCTCTCTCTCTCTCTCTCTCTCTCTCTCTCTCTCTCTCTCTCTCTCTCTCTCTCTCTCTCTCTCTCTCTCACAAAACGTTGGGAAATGCTAAATAAAAACAAATTTCTTCATCCCTCTATATTTCTCCCCCCTTTTTAGCATTTCCCAACCAACACCTTTCACACCTCTTTCAAATCGCCTTACATAACACCCACTGATGCTCACTAGCAGGTCCTCTAGATCGCGTTCACGAACGCAAATCATTCTCTCAGAATCATTCTCTCTTCTAGCAACATTTAAACTCATCTTCTCCTCCATTTCTCTCTCAGATTCACGCTATCTTCTTCACTATTACCACTCTCAATTTCATCCACAATCTCATCTATACCCTCTAACTCGTTCCCAAATACCTCCCCAATTCTTCAACTAACCCATCCCATTCGCTCATTAACCTTTCCAATTCTTGCAACGATTCATTCATGCTTTCAATCACTCGTCTATCACTGCTCATCTCTTACTCTTACACTTTCGCTCACCTCCAACTGTTCACTAACCCCTACACGTTCAAGTCAACTCAGTTATATCAAACCCGCATATGCTATCGTTCTATTCATACCATCCCATTCATCCGTATTACACGCTTTATCACTCATTTTCACTTTGGCACTCACACCCTATCACACAAACTACGATCATTCCGTTCTTACGTTTTCTGCCATACTCTATCAAAACAAATTGCTTCATGCACTCGTCAGTCTTTCCAGCAAAGCCCCCTCATGCAACAACCCCTCACGTACATGCATCACACGCACCGCTTGCATCCTGGAGGATCCACCCATTTGAACCCCCTTCACACTCAGTTTCCTGAATTAGCTGTCACAGTCACCCTCTTTCGTCTACATACACTTGATACATGCCCTTCCATTCCACATTCGTCACACTTGCTCTGGTTCTGAACACATTCTACATAATGCCCATTCTTACCACTGTTGCCACATATTACATTCACTGGGTACCCCTACAACCATTAGCAACATGACCCACCTGTCCGCACCCTGTTAGCATTTAACCCCTATCTTTCATTTGTTCCCTTACCAAATGTCCCGGTTGCCCACACCAAACACGCTCCCAAAGCCCACCTACACTCATTCTTTGTATGTCCTTCCTTTCCACATCTAAAACACTTCATTTTCGACTTCCACTCACCGACCTTCCCCCTTTGTACACTACTATCCCCTAACCCGTCCAACCCGTTGTTCCCTTACAAACCCATCATTCATCCTCACTGGCACCTCTACATTACTTGCTCTTACACTCTATCTATTACACTATCGGCCATTCTCATTGGGCCCCTCAACACTGCATCCCCTAAAGCTTCAAACTCTGGTACTCTCTCATCTACCCCAGCCCTTACACTTACACTTCTACTCTCTTTTATAACCCTGTCAAGCTCATAATCTTCTACAATTTCAAAAATTTCTCCCCAAGTCAACCTTTCATTCGTCCATCTTTTCTTCTCCTTCCCTTCAAGTTCACAAATTCTCTAACTCCATCTGGCACTGTCCCTAACAACTTCTCATTACTAACTCCTTACATTCATCTATCCCATCATCCCCAAACTTCTTCCTTGCCAACGTCTCAACCTACAAGCATACAGTGACAAAGGTTTCCCCAGCTTTCATTCTTGCCTCATCAAATTCATTCTTCCTCTTATACTTAACACTCGTTTCATACGCCTCGCTTGCTCAACTAGTCTAGCTTTCACCTTGTCATACTCAACATCTCCCCACTCATAAACACCCTATACATATCAAGCAAAAACCCAGTCAAATATTCTCCTAATTCTCGTGCCCACACTCTCTTACTCTCCCATACTTATCCTGACAAAACCTTTCATTCCCTAAAGAAATCATGCATCCCTACTTCCATACTCATTATACCTTTCACACCGGGGTGCCTCCCTCACATACATAGCCTTTCACTTCTTTCTCACTTTCGAAACTTTCACTCTGTCCTTTCATACCCTCTTCCGAATACAAAGAGTCCACTTCACTTACATTCATCTTACTCATTACACTCTTCTTCCCCCTCTTTTTATCCACTTTTATCCACTCACCTCCATCTACCTCACTATCACTACTGCCTTCACCCTCTCCCTTCTTTCCTGCCTTTCCCACTTCCCTTACCCTTCTTACCAATTTCCTTTCCCTTTCCTTCTTCCTTTTTTTCCCCTGACTTATCCTTACTTTCCCTCCGTTCCTTCCCTTGCTTTTCATTCCCCTTTTCCTTACCCTGCCTTCATTCTCTCGTTTCTTACTTCCTATTTCCATAAAACTTTCATCACTCACGCTTCCATTCACTTCTTCCTCCTTTCTTTCTCTCTTGCCCCTTCACACGTTCTGGAGGACCTGCCTCCAACAGCCCCTTCTCCAAAACCACCCTTGAACCTACCTTTCATCATTTCTTCCACACTTTTATCCATCCTCTTTTCCATTCTCTCTTCTGACTCTTTCATCTCCTTTCATTTCTTCTTTTGCACTTCTTAGCATTCCTTCCACCTCCTCCAACTGAATCCTCAATCTCTCATTCTCACCCCTCAACCACGTATTCTCCTCTCTCAACCTTACCAGTTCCTCTTCCATCCTTCTCTTCAGTCACACTACCAGCCACCAATCTCACTTGCAGCTGCATGAGCTGCCCCACGTTCAGGCGCCAAATATTATGTGGTGGAATTCACCCACAAACAACACAACAACGCAACATCACCCTGATCTTCGGTTGCTGGAGATGGATAAGGTCCACGATGAAATCACAGCACACAACCACAAAACAAAAAATTTAAACCGACCCTCCACCAACAACGAACAAACAAAAAAAAGAAGAGACACATGAACCATTAATGTTGGTCCCAAAAAACAGACGAACTCCCGTTCACTTTCAAGGTTGGACCTCAACTGCCCAAGACTTCCCCAAAACCGAAAAACTCCCGACAGACCGACAGACAGCGCGTAAAACGAACTCCAACAACCTCTGAACCACTCTGCAACTCTCAATTACTCTCTCTCTCTCTCTCTCTCTCTCTCTCTCTCTCTCTCTCTCTCACAAAACGTTGGGAAATGCTAAATAAAAACAAATTTCTTCATCCCTCTATAGAACAGGTGGCAAAGGATCTATCTGTTTCCACCAATAAACCTATTAATGAAAGTTCTACACAAACTCAGATCATTCAAAAGTCAAGTAGCACTTGTAGCACCCAACTGGCGAAGAGCAATTGGTTTCTCTTCTT
The DNA here is from genome assembly GCF_040412425.1 of Macrobrachium rosenbergii. Classification (NCBI taxonomy): domain Eukaryota; kingdom Metazoa; phylum Arthropoda; class Malacostraca; order Decapoda; family Palaemonidae; genus Macrobrachium; species Macrobrachium rosenbergii. The sequence continues at coordinate 15,535,649 of NC_089798.1, forward strand.
CTAGAGTTGAAACTCCGGCAAACAAATCCCCAGTCCAAGATTGGCAACAGTACAAACTCGGACTGTGTCCAGCTTCTCAAGAATTCTGAATGCCCTAGCTTTATGGACTTCATGAAGTTTGCAGCTCAGAAAGGTAACATTGATCCTATTAATACACTTCATAGAATCAGACAAGAGGAATCTACTCTCAGACAATATGACTCAGTAGTTAAAAAGTTAGCATTATTTTGAGGAATCTGAAGCTCAGGAAATGACCACGAACCTAGCAATCTCTTTCTTCAGATCATTATTTGAGAAAGGACTGGCCTCCAGTACTATTACTACAGCAAAATCTGCTTTAAGAAAAATATTTTTACATGGCTTCAATATTAACCTTACAGACTCATATTTTCCGTCAATTCCTAAAGCATGCGCTCGTCTTAGACCAGCAACCCGTCCTTTACGGTTTCCTGGTTCTTAAATGACGTACTTAAATTAGCATCAGACACTGATAATGAATTATGTTCATACTCAGGTCTGTGAAGGAAAACGTTATTTCTAGTAAGTCTAGCCTCAGGGGCTAGAATTTCTGAACTATCTGCTCTCTCCTCCCGTCACCAGAAGATCTGTTGTCTCGGATCTCAAGTTTCTAGCAAAAGAATGAGGATCCACAAAATAGATGGTCTCCTTGGAAGGTTATTCCCTTCCACAGGATCTGTCCTATGTCCAGTTAACACTTTAAAAAGCTTATTTAAATAGAACTTCTAATAGAATGTCTGGCCCTCTTTTGTTAGGAAAATGGAGGAACCATTTCCTTAAAAGCCATCAGGCAACAAATACTGTATTTCATTAAGCAAGCAAACCCACAGTTCAGTACCTAGGGTACATGATATTTGGCGTGGCCACCTCAGCTAATTATTTTCATAATATGAATTTTGATGACCTTAAAAGTATCGGGCTGGAAATCACCAACAGTGTTCAAACACCACTATCTTAAGTCTCTAGAGGCCCTTAAATACTCCACAGTGGCTGCAGGAAGTATTGTTCCTCCAGCCCTAGACTAGTTTATGTAACCTTAGTTTATCCTATTGTTTATTTCTCTCTCGCCTGCCTGCCTCGTTTACTTGCCTTGCCCTCTAACCTTTAGGTCAGGCCTGCTTCACAGCCTGACTCTGGCCGTTCATGGATTTCCTGTTGTAATCTTTTTGTTAGCCTCAAGTGTCTTGGTGTTAGTTATTTTATGATTTAGACTGTGTGCCCTATAATGTTAATTATGTTTTTATTATAAATGTTTTGGGTTATTAAAACACAGTAAATTTCTCATAGTTTTATTTAGCTCCATTAAAACAAATTCTTAGAGCTCCACCAAGCTTTTGTATGGCTGATTCTCTGTCACGATTTCACTGGGTGACACAGGTCAGCCCAGAAAGGGATTTTGACAAAGGAAAAATCTATTTCTGGGGAAGACCTGTGTCACCAAGTGTTTCATCCCTTCCTTTTTCCCTCCCGAGTGGCATACCAAGCTTGGGAGGTGCTAATTCTCTAATGTTTATAAGATGGCGGCTGGGGTGGTGGTTGGCTGGAGTGCGGAGGATGAGGTTTAGAACGGCCCCTCACTTTTCGGGGTTTTTGAGATTGGAGAGATCTATGCCGGCGGAGACCTGTGGTAGTGGCAACCACTCACCTTGTGCATACCGACACCATCTAATGGCGTTGATCCAGGATCGTAACCCTGGCATTATGGTTAGCTTTTTCTCTGGTATACTTAGCAATACTTATACCTAGAAATCAGTGCTAATGGACTATTTCACTGGGTGGCACAGGTCTTCCCCCAGAAATAGATTTTTCCTTTGTCAAAATCGCTTTATCGGCGCCTATAAGCAGAAATCAGCGATTTTCAGTGCCAGAAAGTGCCGACTTTCGTCGCTAGACAAGCACCGTAAAACCGAATCGCCGTTAACAGAGCCCACCATCAGAGGCGTCGTGAGGGGGTGGGGGGACATATGTCCCTGGGTGCAGCATTAAGGGGGCACCAAATTGAAGTTGGGAAGACATCTGTTTTGGGGAAATGGGGTGATGAAACCAGTAACTTAGAATCTTCTGAGCTTTTATGAGTTTTCAGTCCATATTTTATATTTAATGAAGATTGACTTCCTTTAAGTTCATTATATATAAATGTAATCATTATGTGTTAATATACACTATCACACTTATAAAATAAGTTTTATTATTGGATAGTTACCCCCATCAATCTATTTATTATCAATACATAAAGTATTTTACTTATTTATCTTTTGCAACTAAAAATATAGTAAGAAATTTTAATTTATGCAATTTTTTCATTATCGAATGAGAAAGATGTCAGTCACAACACTGTCAGGTTGTCAACACAACTTCACAACTTTATACACGCCGTGAGAACCAAGGTATGAAAAAGTTAGCACAGACGGTAGCCACAGAGCCCAAGCCCCAGAGGTAGACTAAATCAATTTTACTATACTAGACTAGTTAGTGATTGCTTGTCTTAAGCGGCTGTTACAACGGTAAGTTTTGCGTGAGCACAGCACCTGGTATTCCATCAACCATCATCTCAGCATGCTCAGACTGGCATAATTATGATATACTGCATAAACAAAGTCTCCATAATTTTCCATGAATATATACATGTATAAACAACAAAAGAAAAAGTGAGTTAATTTGATTTCCTGTATATGCATACAGTACTGATAAAACTTAGTACATTGTAATAGAATTTAAAAAGAAAGACAAATTTTTCTAAGGGCTATATAGATAATCCCTCAGTGAGAGTCCAGAAGCAGCTGCAGGATCCAAAAATGAATTTCTATGAGTCAGCGCAAGATATCCAGGCATTGCAATTTTATTTCCTGGCTATCAAAAAAGCAAAGGAGCTCTGTCATGCTTGGGATGTGAGAATTGCCAGACAATGTAGAGTGGAGAAAAAAATGCCTGGTGAAACTGGAGATGATGCAGGCCTCTCAGCAGATAATGAGATGCAACGTCTGCTAAAAGGTACTATTGACAGAATGCATAATGAAATGGGCGAACGGTTCATCAGATTGCATAACTTGGATTCAAAGTTTGGCTGTCTTTTGAATATTAAGGAGGTGCTATTTACAACCAATGAAGCATACATCAAAGAAAGGTGCATGAATATGGCAAGTTTCTGTGACACTGACTTAGATGGCTTGGAACTGTTCAGCGAAATTGTAGAATGTAGACTTCTGCTTTAAACATGAGATGATGTTCTGATCGCTAACCCACAGGAATTACTTTGTTTCATTGTACAATACTGGGATGAAAATGTTTTCCCAAACCTATGAGTTGTCCTACAGATACTGCTGACCATTGCAGTGTCAGTTGCTAGTTCTGAGCGATCATTTAGTAAGTTGAAACTTATCTTGTCGAATCTGCGAACATCTATGGGGCAAGAGAGATTGTCAGCTTTAACTCTAATAAGTGTAGAGCAAGAGATCGCAAACAAAATAAACTTTGATGACGTGATAGACAAATTTGCGGCTGAAAAACTAAAATGATAAAACTGTAAAAACATTGTAACGTGCATCAATACTTTAATGTCCTACAATTCATTGTCAATCTTTTTCATTGTTTAGGTTTTCTGTTATCAATATCTAATTATCTTTACATTCTAATAACTTTATACCATTTTATTTCCTTGCATATGGTTGATCCTAAGCATCCATCACTTTAATCTTTTTGTTTTCATTACTTTGATGCATGTTAAACATTCTTTAAAGAAAATTAAGGTTTATAGTTAGTGAACTAATTCATCTTTGTTCTTATCAGTTTTCTTTTCAGGCATTATAACTATTCAGTCTTTACCACAAAATCTATTTTTTTTCTAGTATTAACTTCTATGCTGGCAACAAATTGTACATTTTCATGATTTTCTTAGCCCCCTGTATTCCCTAATGTTTAGCTCCTTTTTTAGTCAAATTTATTTAATTTGATTTCCATTTGTCTTTGGTTATTAAGAGTTACTGGTTACTGTGATGCTTTACTATAATCTACATTTTAATTATCTTATCAACATTTTGGAATTTATTTATCAGGGCTAATGATTAATTAATTACAGTATATCTATTATATGTAAAATAAACTATTTCAGTTTGCAAATTCGGTTTGTGGTCAATCATTCCAGAATATTATTCTGCAAATTAGAATGTTTTGTTTTCAACACAATATATCTAAAATAATGAAGGCAAACCTTTCCTGCCAAGATTAGCACACTCAGGATTAGCACACTCCCCTTTGGGGGCGCCATAAAAGACTTTGCCCCCAGGTGCCAGCAGCCCTCACGACGCCACTGCTCGCCATTAACCGGGGACTGCCTGTACAGTAGTTCACCGAGATAACGGATTAAAGCGTCCGAGCCCACCCCGCTATAAAAGAAACTTTGATATATTGTTGTGTATATATATGTGTGAATGCATGATTTTGCCATAAAGTATAGGCATATTTACACCCTGTACCCCTTAAACTACTGTAAAATGCTTGTAACTGCTTATTTTAATAGTTCACTGCCTAATGTAATTGTTCAAACAAAAATACACCCCCAAACCATCTCCCAAAACATCCAAAGCCATCTTAGATTACCCTCCTAAAACTGTTACTCTTAAGTATATACATCCCTAAGGCACTTATAACAGTGATTTACTAATTTTAAAATATTAATATTATGTAAACAGCAAAATATCTATAAATGTTTAATACAAATTAAATAAATGTCTCACAGAAGTGTAATAACTAATAGAGTCAGTGATTTTTTCTCATAGTATTGAAGTCGTTTCGTTTTCTTTTTTGCTACAAAGTATATTTTTATAAGCGAACAGTACCTGTAAAGTAAGATAAATTAATTTTTTAAGAGTCACCGATGGCATATCTCGGTTTGCCGCCTCCCACATCACAACGCCTTCAACGGAGTAACACATCCTATCTCTTTCAAGGATGGTGCGCTACTGAATTCAGAGGCGAAGTGCTCTTCCCTCTCATACAAATTGTTGGAACGTCAGTTGGTAACACTATGAGCTAAGTTAGCTGTAAATGGCAACTTTTTTTTTGTAGTGGAAAGACAGTCTGACAAGAGGATAATGATCTCTACTTCCCACTACACTTTGGCATTCATTGGTAAAGAACTGATTTCTTTTTGTTTGATCCTATTTTCCCCCATAATGAGTGATCTAAAGCGAAAGAAAAATCGTTTGCCTGAAGAGATCTTATCACTGCTCGTTGCAGAGAATGATGATGACTATGTTGAAAGGAAATAATGGCACCTTTTCCATTATCAGCACAAAAATTACTCTCTCTCTCTCTCTCTCTCTCTCTCTCTCTCTCTCTCTCTCTCTCTCTCTCTCTCTCTCTCTCTCTCTCTCTCTCTCTCTCTCTCTCTCTCTCTCTGCTGCGTATTCCACGAACTTTTTGTTCACGATAAGGGAAACTAATTGAGTTCCCTTTACTTTTCATTCACCCAAAGGTGTGAAATTTATAGTTCAGGATAAGGGAAACCATGTGGAGTTTTTTTAGAAGTCGTGGAGCATGTTGTAGCAGTAACGAACAGATTTTCCATCCAGTTCCTAGATGAATATGTAGAAAGTTTGCCTACAATATCAAGTACATTAAAATGGTATGACACAAATGAAAATGAAATGAAACAATCAATTATTTCACTGGCTGTATGTTTCAGGGAATGGCATTCGAAATAATCATTTTTTCCCTTTTATGTTTCATGCTTATAATCTTTAGGATATAAAAATGCAAAACAAATTCTTTCATCTTTACTTATTCTACATTATTTATTATTATCCTAAATTGTCTTTATACAAAAATCAATATCATTGTAGAAAAGAACACATAAAAAGGCATAAAAATCATCATAGACCAAATGGCCGCTCTGCGAGCTAGAAAATGTGACGATACGGGAGCTGCGACATTTGTCATAAATGATGCTTAACAGGTTAATATAAACTGCAGGACAGTATATACTCTAGTACAGTATTGTAAAAAATTACAGTGTACTGTAAGCATAAACATGTATTCATGTGTGAGTGATGTGCTTCCTCCCTCACTCAAACTCCCAGCATTCCTGATTTGAAAAAACAGTTTGGCCGTCGATCCAGAGGCAAAAATCCTCAAATTGATATTTCCATTTCGCACCGATATATCCAGAAGTATGATATACCATGATCCATTATCTCAGTCGTATATACTGTATATATATATATATATATATATATATATATATATATATATATATATATATATATATATATATATATATATATATATATACACACACACACAGGCAGTCCTCGGTTAATGGCGGGGATTCTGTTCCCAGCCAAGCACAGCTAACTGAAAATCATCTATAATAGCAATAACTCACTTAGCGGTGCCGTTAACTGGATATTGGCGCCACCAGCTGGAGAGCCGACACTACCGCTAAGCAGAGATCGGTGGCAAAAATCCAGTTAACAATGTCGCTAGACAAACTGTAAGATTGGATCACTGTTAACAGATGCCACGGGTAAGGAGGGACTGCCTGTGTATATATATAATATATATATATATATATATATATATATATATATATATATATATATATAAATAATACATATGTGTGTGTATAACATATATATATATATATATATATACAGGCAGTCTCCGTTTCTGACGGGGTTCCTCTCTGACGCCTTGTCGTCGTAACCGAAAAAATAGTTGAAAATCGTAAGAAAACATTACTTTTAATCCTTTGAGTATCCTTTCGGCGTCTTGAAAATGACGTAACCTGCATTTTTATTTTACCAATCTGCTGTTTTTGGAGAGAGAGAGAGAGAGAGAGAGAGAGAGAGAGAGAGAGAGAGAGAGACTGCCTCACCACTTATCTACCAGAAAAAAAACTTGGAATTTCACAGAACTAGGATGCTCCCCCATTTTTACTTTGTATCATCCAACATCAAACATAGCTTAAATTATTATCCTGTATTAATCTTTGAAATTATGTTATTAATATCATTTCAAAGTCATCTTAAACATTAGTACCCTTTTCCAGCCAGAGAGAGAGAGAGAATTACCACTATGACTTAAATTCAGCCATTCTTGTGCTGGCATGGGCAAAAGAGAGAGAGAGAGAGAGAGAGAGAGAGAGAGAGAGAGAGAGAGGGGTTTATCTCTTTAATCTCTCGAGGAATGTTAATCCATTTCTCTTTACTGCAACTGACAACAACAAAAAATTGCTTTTTTTTTTTTTCTTTGTCTTCCAAAGATGTACTACTACCTTTGCTACACACTTTTAAAACACCATGAACACACACACACACACACACACACACTGTGTGCATAGGTAAAGAGACTCAAATTAGCAGTATCTTTTCCTGAGAGAGTGAAGGGCTGAACTAAGTATCTATTTACATCTCTCCATTTCTCATTCTACCTTTTGGCGAGAGAGACAGAGAGAAAGGCAGGAAGGAAGAGAGAAATCGATCTTCTACCCTTGGTCAGAAATGTCAAGTAATTTGACATATTTGACAGTTCCACCCTCCCACCTGGCTTCAAAGCTTAGGGCAAAAAACAGGGTGTGATATTTCTTTGTTTAAAAATTGAAATAATTTATTGAAAAATGCATAAATGTTGTAATTACAATATATTATTATTATTTAGTCGTCTTAATATTTGAAAATTAGCACTTATTGTTAGGTAAGTCATTTATTTGTCATAGAAACGTGGTTAGTCCTCACCATCTCCCACAAATTTGTTAAAAAATTCTTGTGCCGTCATTCTCTCTCACTCTCTTATCTCAGAGAAAGGGAGAGAAATATTACTCTCCCTCCTTTTAGTGTATGCAAAGCCCGTGAGGTACAAGCTTTGCAGTAGGTTAAAATCCCACCCTTCCTGCCAATACCATGTAGTCAAGGAGGGCGAGAGGGGAAGGAGGTGGTTGTTACAAGTTGTTATTGGCTACTGTCAGTCCTTCCAGCCAATAGCGTATCGTCATGGAGAGAGGGGGGTTGCTACGAGCTCTGTTATTGGCTACTTCTAGTCCCTCGAGCTGTTATTGTCTCGTGAGCCTATGTCAAAGCAATAAAAAAAATTGTCACACAACCGATGATGGGATTTTAGTATATTATTTTTGTTTGTATACAGTAATCCATATTTCTTTAGAGATGGGTGGTTGGCCTTACTTAAATCTCAAGAGTGGAATTATTTGGGCAGAGAGAGAGAGATATGGGCAGTTGGCCTTACTTAAATCTCAAAAGAGTGAAATTATTCGTGAACTATTCAAGGAAAAAGAGAGAGAGAGAGGTTGAATGAAGTGATTGCATCGGTAAGCATTTTTATGATTTCACAGGATTTTAATTTAACTTTTATCGATACTTTGCTGTGGTTACCTTAATATTAATATTTTAAAATTAGTAAATAATTTTTTCATCATAAAAAATGTATTTAGTCAAGAAAATAAAATAAAAATCAGTAATTAATGAATATTGCTCTATGAAAATATCTGTGAATGTGAATTTTCTTCTGTCATATGCGTTGGACCGAGTGATCTAAAATATTTCCATTGAGAATTGTAAGAAAACCCTAATTTTAATCCTTTGGGTGTCTTGAGAACAATGAATCCTGCATTTTTATCATTGAGTTTTTCATAATAAAAAACCCTCCAAATAGTGACCATTCTGCCATTTTGGATGCATATTTCTTCCGATCAACATCAGACTGGCATCGCCTGAAATACCGTTGAAAATCATAAGAAAACCTTACTTTTAATCCTGTGGGTGTCTTGAAAACAATGTATCCTGCATTTACACTGAGTTTTTCAACAGAAAAACCTCTGAAATTTGACCACTCTGCCATTCTGGAGCCATATTTCTTCCTTGGGAGCCATATTTCTTCCTTGGATCGGCGTTGTCAGTGTCGTAAACCTAGAACAAAAGCATTGGGTGTCAGGAAATAATGTTTTTATGAATATATATTGAAAAGTATAATAAAACTTGGAATATATTAACCATATAACCCATAGACTGTCTGTATATATATCTGTATGTATATATATATATATATATATATATATATATATATATATATATATATATATATATATATATATATTATATATATATATATATATATCATAACAGTCCCTTATTTGACCAGGCAAAATTCTTAATACTCAACTGTCAAACCAGGATGCCAAGATGTGAAGTGTACTAACCTTGGTGACAAAGGCTATAGAAATAGTGACCTGCAGTACACCACAACAACTTACATATATATAAAAAAAATATATCGCCAAAAAAAAATATAATATATCTGTTTCAGTCCTTTATGTATAATTATTACACTGATACCAACAATGCACACTGCTCCACTGTTCAAATAAAATAAGCACTAAATGTATTATAGTCAGTATGCCGGTTATAGAAACACTTGAATGATTTTTATAATTATAATTAAACTTCCCAACACCAAAATAAGAAAAATAATTATGTGGAATAAACTTTTTACAACTTGCCACTATTAAAATAATAATAAATAATAACACCAAAATGCAAATACACGAATGATAATAATAATAATAATATGATCACTGACAAAATAGGTATGTACACGATAAGAGCTGAAACTCTTCTCTTTTAAAGGAAGAGGGAGGAAAACAAGGTAATTTCAAAGAGTGAGAGAACAGGGATTTTAAAAGAAACTTCGAACAAATAACATATGTAGTGAGT